>NW_028277030.1:33673369-33980000 GCF_059951505.1 Python bivittatus
TTTGTACAATTAAACAATACTATAAATTTGTCCATAAGCAAAGCAACAGCAAAAATCACATTAATTCAGTACCACGGAAGCTTTACTGCAACACAGTTTAAGGGCAGTGATTGGTAGATCCCCCTGACTTTGTTTCCTCTCCCACCTGACTTTGCCAGACATCATAAAGAACCACCATCAATTATCTCTCTTAAGAGAATGGTGGAGTCGGCTTGGGAGAGGGTGGGCAGGTGTCTGGGGTGGAGGCTTTTGTCACCTTTTAAATTGCCTCAATGACTGGTCATCAGTGAGGAGGTATTCCATATTGGTAACCTGCCTCTTCAACTATTTCTGAATACAAGTCTGTCAGTCTTCTGGAAGATGGTTGTTGTTGTTGTTCTGGAAGACCAGTAGACTTGTGTCCAAAAGTAGCCCAGGTGACAGGTTGGTGGAGCAGGGGAGGTGTGGGTAAAGCAGGAGGGAGTTTGCCTGGAGCATCGAGATAATTCCCTCCTGCTTTACTCTGGCTGTTCTCTATACAATGATTTATCAGCCAGGCTATTTTTGGGCACAGATTACCAGCCTTCCTGTCACTTGGGCTAGAAGGGGAAACTAAAAGAATGCCAGCTCCCCAACACGTCAAGTGCTGCAAGAGAATGGCAGTGCTGGAAGCAAGATGCAGCACCCAGAAGTATCCCATAGAGTACACGAAATGGCATTTGTGTATGCAAAATGGTGCTGCTTCCTTCCCAGAGTAACAACATCAGGAGAAAGTATAGCCATGTAAAACCTCTTGTGGACAGATGCAAGAATCTGTAATTTGGGATAGCAGCAATATATTTCTTTCTGTTTAAATTAACCAGCAGCCTCCTCCTCCTTCTTCTTTTTTTAAACACCACAGTCTACTGGTCATTTCAAAGAACACTGGACATATCTGATAACAGGTCTGTCTTCTCAAAGATCAATATCCCAGTATATATAAGGTGACCCTGCAATGCCTGAATGGCATTTTGCAAATGAAGGCACTATACAAGCAGATGCCTCCATGGAAACCAAGTGTCCAATTTCTCCTGCAGGCCAAGACAAAATGCATATGAGACATAGTTACCAATGACCAGGAAAAGGGGTAATGCCTGCAACAGCTTCAGCTGGCTCATAGGAACTTGGCAGATGCTAGTCCCTGACTTCATCATCACCAAAATTGTGAAGGAGGTATTCAGGGTGATTTCTATTCCAGGATGGGTGCTGGGGGAAGACAGAAAATAATACTTTAGCTAATATGAATTAGCTACAGAAGCTAGAGATGAATTTCACTACCTCCATTGTGGCCTAGGGATGCAAAAAGGCTGGACATGCTCTCTAAAAATGCTTAGTGAGGTACCTTCATGGTTAGCGGGGTGTTAGGATAAGCCTTGAGGCTGTAATTCTATGCAAACTTACTTGGTTCCACTGTCTTCAGTGGGCTTTCCTTACTGAATGTGTATAGGATCTTACTGCGTATATTTCTAGCCTTTCCCCATTGCTTGAGCCAATAGTGCATTCTTATCTGTATTTCCTTGGAAGAGAATCCTGTGGTTTTCAATAAGGCTTGCTGCCAGGGAAATGTGAATAGCACTCACAATGGCACAAGTACGAGTTAAAACTGAAAACTCTGGCAGCAGTATTTCTTACAACAAACAGAAACTAAGAAGCCTTGTGTGTTGTATTGCCACAGCTAAGGAAGCTTCCAGTGTGAGACCACTCCATAAACCAGTGTTGTCCAAACCTGGCCACTTTAAGAGGAGTGGACTTCAACTCCCAGAATTCCCCAGCCAGCCATGGCTGGCTGGGGAATTCTGAGAGTTGAAGTCCACTCCTCTTAAAGTGGCCAAGTTTGGACAACACTGCCATAAACTAATAAAGGGAAGGACAGTAAGTAACAAAGGGTCAGACTCCTGTTACTGAGTTCTGCTTCCCCAGGATTTTGAGGACCAGCAAATAAACTCAGTAAAAACAAACAAAACAAAGCAAAAAGATTTAATCTCCCCATCTATCTTTTATGTATTTAAGTTATTTAAATAGATTTTCTAAAAATGCTTTTATAACTTGAATATTTATCTACCAAACATTAGCAAATTATCCTCTTCAAATGAAGAAACTGATTCAATTAAGCAGGCAAAATGAATTAAACTGTATAATGAACTGTATACTTTAAGATCAGCTTCTTCAGCTCAGAGGTTATGTACATGTTTATCTCTGCATAGGAAGCACCATAGGTTAACTTCCTGATTGATGGAATCCAATTGTCTCACCCTTAACGGGGAAGCAGGGCACCAGGCAGGCAATTTGGGAACTGACTAAATGGGTCTGAACTGGCCCAGCCTTCTACCACTGGGAGGAGCCAAGCCTTCCATTTCTGTAGATGCCTTCAGTTGTCCATCTCCTTGGGAACCCTAGAGGGAGAAAACATCTTCTAGCATTAGTATGGGTAGAGTTAATCTTTCTTCCACAAATACAGTGGCCCACAGATTTTCGGGGAAGGGAAGGTGGCAGAGGATGGAAAGGGAAAGGCAGAGATGTTTGGCAGGCAACTGACTTTTTCAAAAACTGGTACACCTCCATTCTGCATGCACCCAGCTACAAAGGGCCTAATGCTATACTTTCTTGCAGCGGCTGATGTTTTTGCTTTCAATATTGCCATTATGAATTAAGCATGCTACATGATGATATGTCTATAAAACAATTGCTCAGTGGCCTTCACCACATGTATAGTTTGTCTTTCTGACTTGGGTCACTCCCTCTTGTTTATAAAGGCTTTCATTTCTTCCACAAGTAACAGTTCTTTAAACTCATGCTTTTGCACATCAATTTTGTTGGCTCCAACTGCTAAAAGGTTTTTTTTTCCTCCCTGTACATCATTAAATTTAATATCATAGTGTGATACCCTTCTATCATCCGGTCTGATCATCTCTGCCATCTTGAGTTGAATATATTCAAGTAAGCCTAGTATTAGGCTTCAGTTGCTTCTTAGCATCCAGTGGTGCCGGAAGGACAAATTACTTAGCTGATTCTCAATTGCTGAGTTGGAGAAATTCCAAAGCTTTTATCCCCTGAGATGGGAATCAACAGCTGATATGGGACACAAAGCAGATATCAAATAATAAAATTTTATTTGACAGCTGTTCAGAAGCTATCAGGAAAATTTATGTCTCAGGATGAAGAAGCAATTTTTGAAGCAGAAACATGACAAGTAAATGAAATGCAGGCAGGTTGTGTAAAACCGTAAGGCCAATGAATCTCTAGTGTTAATATTATGAGCTTAAAGAATGACAACATGAGCAAGACATTTCTAATGTATGCCTTCCATATTTTTAAGGGATCATTTTAGAACCAACTTGTTAATTAATGGCTTGCAAAATCAAAATGGAAAACAGCTTTCTGAATGGTCTGTTTGATTGGTGAAAATATTTTAACAAGGAAGCCTCATGTATAAGCAATGTAAACCGGCTAAAGTTTCCAAACACTGAATCCAAGGTAGCTTAATATACAACACATCAAGTGGTATGTAACTAGGGCTGACCTGTACTTCCTGCTTGCCCCAGAACAAGGATGGTCTACCTACCATTTTGGGAGGGAGTAATGGATGAAGTCATCCCCAGGCCACCCTTGGGCTGCTGGGACGGTGACATCCACCCAACCTGTTTTTCCTCCTCCACCTATTTCATTGCATCTGACACAAATGTCTATTTTCCAGTGAGCTGGTGTATGCTCTGGCAGGCACCCCCCCCCCATCCTTGTCCTGGACCTCTGCCTTCCACAGCCATTTTGTAATGGACAGCTGCCGTGAAGGGCTGGGCCTTAAAACAACAACAACAATACTGTTAAATTCTGGCCATTTTTTTTAGCAGATTCACCAGAAGAACTATGAAATGCTGGCCTTTTCTTTTCTTTTTTTAACTGGGTGAAATTGAGAAGAGTTCTTTCAAGGACCCTCTTCTAGGGCAAGCAACTAGAAGAACTGGAAAGCTGCTGTTTTTACTTTTAACACATTCAGCAGAGGAATGGTGAATGGCTGGCTATTTCTTTGTATGATTTTGGATTTTTTTAACTAGATGAAATTGGCAAGAGTTGCCAAATTTCCTTTTCTTTCCCAAGTGAGGGAAGAACTGTTAAACTGCTCTTGGGTGGGGGGAATTCAGCAGTCTTCAAACTATATGCCCACAGAAGTAAAAGCTGTTGGTGCTATGTGGGAGGGGAAAACCAGCCAGGACCCATCTTAACTACAGTTCACAGAGAACACTAGGTCATCACCATGGCCGTATTAGAGGAAACGATTGAAATCTGAAAGAGGATTTCTTAAGTCAAGTTTACATGTGGGAGACAAATAGGTGAAGGTCGCAGGGAGGAAAAAGCCCTGAGTCATGCCTTACCATCTTGAGGAATGAGTGCAGCAAGACAAGATTTCTATCACTTTGCTCGCTCTAATGACTGACCAGCTGGGTTCCCAGATGTAACTAACTAGGTAAACTTGACCTTTGAAATTTGTAATAATAGAATTTTTTCTCAGTGGATGAACCTGGTCTCCATAGATAAAAAGTTATCTGAGCCAGGCCCAAGAGTCAGTCTAGCATGAAATTCCCTCTTTCCAACACAGGTTAAGTTCCTGTTCTTTGTTTTGCCTTTTGACTGACCTGACCTGGAGTATCTCAATGGGAAAATACTCCCATTTTGGAAGTGAACTCCAAATCCTGGCCAAGTATATCCATTTCTTTCAATTCCCACAAACTCCACTTCTGCGGTCTGTGGAATACTCACCAACATTTCTGAATGAAGAGAAGGGATGTAGCTTACTGGTGCTTTGTAGGCAGAAGGTCCCACCTTTACTCTCTGGTCAATCCAGTAGCCCTGGAAAGGGCTCCAGGCAGAAAAGTGGGAGATTTGCTGCCAGTTAGAATTATGAGGCAACATTCTGACTCTGCAAGACAGTTTCCTGTATTCGTATTCTAAAACATGGCACCATTTCCTGGAGAGCTGTCAAACTTCTGAAAAAGGTGGCTTTGCCTAAAAAAATAAATTAAAAAATCCAATCCATTCTTGAAACTCCTGCACTGCATTTCTGACATAGAGCATGACACTCAGTAACAAAGTAGACATGCAAGAAAAATGGACGCACGTTCCAGTGAGTGTACTATGTGCACAAAATATAATCACATCCTATATTGCAGCTTTGCCTTTGAAAAACTGTAGAGGTGGAGATGGCAAGATAACATCTTCTCCAGGTTCATAGACCATCTCTTGAAACTCTGCCAAATGAATGACAAAAAGTAGTGGATTACAAGAGACTTGTGTATCAGTGTAGTTATTATTTGATATCTCACATCCAGAATGATAGATGTTTCTAATAAATCATTCTTTATCTTCTTATTATGGCACCCTTCATTCTTACAGAGAAGAATTACTACCCTGTCTGAACTCATGGACCGTTGCACTTTAGATGACCATATACAGTGCATTAGCTTTAGGTGACATGCAGGTCCTAGCACTGAGTCGTAGTGCAGGAAGGGATGGTAGAAATTATCCAAATGGTATATACAGCCCACCTTCCCTTAAATTATCAGAGAGATATAGAGAAGTTACATTATGTCATACTTCCATGTACAGAACGGAAGGTGTGCTGGACTTATCATTTGGATGGATAACCTGTCTGAACTTCTGGCAGTTCACTTCCCACTGATCTCATTGTTTGTAGTTCTCTCACCCACCCACTTGCCTTCCTGAATGTATGGTTGTAACCCACCTCTGGGATGACATCAGCCTTGCAATTCCTCTTTTCCAGCTAAAATAGTTTCTGTATCCAAAATCTTATTCTCAGGATATTTGAGAATTTCAGTCTATTTTTTCTCTGTGATTTTTTGAGCTCACTTGATTGTTGGAAAAGTGTTTTTTAAACATATCTTTCCATCATACTGAGCTTTCTGGGGCTGCTGAGATTTCCAAATTTTAAAAAGCCAACAAGAGGAGCCCCTTCATGAAGTTTGCCCTTAGGATTTAATTGCAGTGTGATAATTGTAGAAATGCTGCAGACTGCTGGACAGATTATTATACAAGGAAATACTAGGCAGACTTTTTTGGCACAGGGTTAAAACCAACATAACACATATCTCGCATCTGAAGTGGATGAAGACTGTACAGAGATAAATGTATTCGTTTTAAAGGTTTGTTGTTGGTGATGCAATGAAAACATCTCCTAGGAACAATACACATAGCAGTTACAGTTGGGTTGCAAGAGAATTTGAAAAGAAGAGGTGGAGAAGATTTCTGTTTAAAATGTGGTTATTCTATCTCTTAACTTTCTAAATCAAACCCAAGTTTATCTTTCCACTTGCTAGACTTTTCCTCTAAACAAAGAAGATATCGGGCACACCCATACCAAAATCTACCTGAATCCACATCCCAGGCTGATTTTTCTATGACCTTCTCTAGAAATCAACTGGAAGATAATCGGATCAAGTAATCTTTATAGGCTGATCCTTTCTGGAAACCGCTGCCTTTGGGTAAACCTGCTTTGTCTTCAAGAGGATGGCAATCCTGTATGGAATCCCAGGGAATCATCCTGTAAGCATCCTCAAGCATTCCTTTAGGATGGTTAAATTTGCTAAATTTTAGTTAGCAAAGCCTATGTTTTATTTTAAACTGCAACTGACTCTTTACTGAATTATATAACACATGTAATGAATTGGGAAATAGAATTTAGGCTTTTTGCTAAGCTTGGCGAATGGTCTTACCTGTCCATCACTTCAAATGGGCACTATGTATATGCTTCTGTCAGCTCTCTGTACTTCTCTAATGCAGTTCTCTCTTTCTGGAGAATTCTTAGTCTCCAGAACCCTGAGCAGAAGCAAAGAAGGAAATAGAAAGCTCTCATAAGCATATATTTAGGAACACAGCCAAAAATACACTGGGTATGGGGGTTAGTGAAGGCTGAATAACACTCACTTTAGGTGCCAATGATGATGATTATTATTAAAGACATTTGCACGCATACAGGACTTGCAAAACATTGCATGCAGACATTCAGCAGCAAATCTCAAACCGATGGTAAGATGCAAGCTGGAGGGCAGGAAGTGATAAAGAGCTCCTTAAAAATCAAAATAGAGCACAGCACAGAGGGTGTGGGGGATGTCTGAGGAAATTTGCCAGCAAGTTACTAAATATAATGTTTCCCTGAAAGTAAAATCTTATTTAGCAACAACTGTGGATTGCTTCTGGGGTTGCATTCAAGCTTTTAGGGAGAGTGAATAGAGAAATTGCCCATCTCCATTTTAGATCACGGGAAAGGTGGTGAACCAAGTACTTACAGACCAATGACGGCTTCTTAATATTCCTCCTCTTGGCCCCTTGTCCTCCCAAACCTCCTATATTTTCCTCAGCCCCATGGCTTGCATAGTCTTCTTTTTTTTCCCTGCTGCTTTAGCTACCTCTTCTTTTCTGTTTACTTGCTTTCTGAACAGAGTGGAAGAAGAAGAAGGGCTAGAGTGGAGATTTAGGTCTATCCCATGAGAATCCACCACCATTACAACCACCAAGAAGGTCTTTTATCTCTCTACTGGAAAGTTAGCTTTTACTGCTGCTACTTTGTGGTACAATCTTTATCACCAACTTGTTGCTTCAAGAGCCCACATGGACAATTTATTTAGGGAGCTGTATATTTAAAAACAAATAAATAGTGGATAAAAAGTATCCCATGAATCCCTGGAGCTCTCCCAAATGAATTTTGATACAGTCTGATGGACAGGACTGGGAAGACGCAGGCTGAAGCTCACTCTCAGCCACGGAAACTCACTTTTGGCCAATTGCTTCCTCTTAGCCCAGCCTATATGACCAAATCATGGGGATAAAATGGGAGGGAGAAGTCCTCTGAGCAGCATATAAACGCTAATGAAAATTCCTCTGCATATGAATGGAAGTGCCTGAGCTTTAGATGGCATCCAAAATATACCAGCAATAGTATAATTGGCTACCACGCAATACCAAAGCATAATAGAGCTATCCCCAAGTTAGTAATGGGTTTTCTTCAAATCCTTCATACTTTTTTTTTTCCCCCCAAATACATTTTTGCACGGTTGTGGCTGAACAGTTCAAATTTTGTTTCCTTGGTCCAAAACAGTTGCATGCAAAAGTTTAGTCATTCCTGTCCAAATGATATGTTTCAGTGAATGTGTAAGGAAATAGAAGCTCACACAACATCTACATGGCACAAAATTAAACACATCTTTCTGCAAATTTGAATTTATGTGCAACTTTCTATTTATGTGCAGTTGTTCATAGATTCAACATAAGAAAACAGTGAATATAGCAGGTGCTGAAGCTCAGAGATCCTTCTGATTGATTTGGTGCTAAACTGTTGCATGCAACTTTGTTCCAAAGTGTTTTGGGTTTATCAGGGCTTTCTTTTACATCCTTTAGATGATGGCAAAGTTGAAGAAAATGTTTTCTCCTCTTGTATGCATATTATTGTTGTATAAGCAATGCCCTACAGTGAATCTCTGGACAACTCCTCAATTGTCAACTAAATTTTTCAGCAGCTCATTATAATGATTTGTAGATTTTGTTTTGCACTACTAACCATTTTTCAGGCAGCTCTAGCAGTTTTTCTTGATCTTGCTTTAATTTCAACAATTCCATGTAACTTCCATTTCTTAACAATGCTTCCCACAGTTGAAATTGCTGGCTGGAAATATTTAGAGATTTTTTGCTATAGCCCTCCCCTGCTTGGTAAAAGTGAATTATCTTTATTTTCAAATGCTGAGATGGGTGTTTAGAAGAGCCCATACTTCTTGATGGTAGCCTGTTTGTTCACCTGGGGAATTGTCTTCACCTGGTTAACTGTAGACCTTACAAATCAGTCACCTTCTTGGATCTCATTAAAAATATTATAATAAAACAAGTAGCACCAAATCAACTGGAAGATGGTTCAAACTTCTGCACCTGCTATATTCACTGTTTTCTTATGCTGAATCTATAAACAACTGCACATAAAAAGTAAGTAAACATTTCAATCTGCAGAAAGATGTTGCATTTAATTTTGTTTTCAAAAATGGCACTTAGCAACAAAAATTACTTTGCTTTTTCTTTTAAAATGTATGCTATATGTCGACTTTTCCCAGCCTGCTGTCAGTGCAAAGGGTTGAATCTGCAAATCCCAGATGGAGCTGAGATGGAGCTATAATATTTAAGGATTATTGTACTTCTAATATATTTGGAAGACATGAAGTTAGGGGAAGATCCTATATGCAGTGTTGCAAAAGCCATTTTGAAGGAAACCTACTGAGACCTAAGTTGGTCATTGGTCTACTCTAAATATTTATGTCTGAATTCAAATCAGTGGAAGAAATAAGAAACTCACCACAAAATAATTAAATGGGAATTGATCACAGATTACCAATTTTTAAAGTAATTCACACTAGGATGGATGTAAAGTCAGTTATTAAACCTTAAAAATTTGGGTAACATTTGAGATTAGAATTTATTTTTCAGTCTAGGGTATAGAAGGGAAAGAAATGAACATGAAACAAATGTGTGTGATAACTTGGTTCTGAAATTTTCACTTGAGATGTCTAAAATATGTAGCCTAGCCTTATAAACCTATTTATTCTCAAAACAGAAGTAGTAGAAAACTGAACACTACAGCATTATTATGGGTGATTTGTAAGATAAATTGCATAGTTTATTTTATTTCAGGGACATTTTTATTCTTCAGTGATTCCCGTGATGCTTTTCAGTCTGCAAAGTGAGGTTCAAGTTCTATTTTATATCACTGACAGAAAGGAGAGGATTGCATTCTAGGAAGACAAATTGGATTTTAATTTTTAGCAAGTTGAAATTGAAGTTAGCAATTGGATGTCTTGAAAAGTTCACAGATTGAATCATATACCATAGCAGCTTTTTAAGGAACCAATATTTAGGTTCTTCTAAAATAGAAGAGAGATGCCATTATTATTCCTGATGACAGATAATTAAAATGTACAAACAAAAGAATGCTGGCCTTTAATATCATGGGTCTTAAGTATTGAAAAATAGTTTTGTTTGAAATCTGCACTTAGACTGGTTATTTCATATCATGGCAAAAAGGTGATGAGAGATGAAACAAAATCAGTGAGATCATTTGTATTTCATTGATTTGACTCCTTAAAACCACTAATTAGAACATCTTGGAAAAAAAGGAGGAAGGAGAAACGAAGGAGTGTTTTGCAGCCAAAGCATAAATATTCAGATCAAATATATCAAGAAATAAGAAATAAGACAATATCAGAAGGGTTGGCTATTTTATTTTGGAGATCGCTCTTCAGTGCCTATAATGATAGCCATCAGAGATTTAGAGAGTAGAGGAGGAAGAAGAAAAGCCAAAAGTATCCGTAATGAACTAAGGTATGCAGAAGGAGAGAATGAAAAATTCTGCTTGGAATTAGCTAAAATTGTGAGGGAATGCTGCCTACTTAAAGGGAATGATGGATGAATTGCTTTCTGAGGATCTGCTGCTTCTTGAGGGAATATCTATTGACTTCCAGCTTGTTATACTTGTATAACTGAAAATAAAGTGCAGACTGCAAAGATATGTGACAGCAATGTGAATTATAAATGCATCATACGAACATACTGTACGTGCCAGCAAGTGCTGGTATATATTTAAAGGAAATTAGACTTCTTCACCCTTGCTGCTTGAAGAAGTATGAACATAACGGTGCATGGGCTGTGCAAGTAGTGCTAATGGTTTATTTAGATGCCACCAGACATGTGGGGTAGCCATTCCTTTATGTTTTCCTCCTCCTTTTAGTAAGATTTCAAGAACTATTTGCCAGCATCCTCTTTGAATCTCAGAAGTAAAAACTGATGTGGCTCAAACCCATCTGTTTTCCTCATCCCCAGCCCCACAGCACAAATATTTTCCTGGAGGTAGGTGGAGGAAGCAGGTGCACACAGCAGCTTGTTTGGGTTTTCATTTAAACACTAGAAAAATACAATTTTTGCAACCCTGCTTGAAGGACCACCTCTTGTGCTTTTTAGCAGGGCTGTGCAGATCTTTTGGAAGGATCAGAACACTTTCCAAGAGCCTCTCTTTGAATCATTAAAGCAGCTGTGTCTTTTTCCAGGGGCACAGAGTTGCTTGGAAAGATGCTCTTGGCATATGTAGTAATTTAATTTAGCTTTCTGGCCAGTTCTTTCCCTGTTTTTCCTAATCAGTGAGGTAAAGCTTGGGTATTTGCATTTCAAAACTCAAACCCCATGGATTGTTTTTTAGCTTCTCCAATACATAGATACATATCCTACAGAGTTTATACTAACCAATTACCATTGCTAAGAAAGTACTTAAATCAGAGTTAGCTGAGTTTTCAAACGAAATGTGTTCTAGAGAGTATCTGTTGAGAATTATTTGTCATTATTACTTCATCTTACTTAGTTGACATAAAGAAACCATTCTCAAGAAGCTTTTCAAGCCTAACCTTATGATTCTGAAATAGATATAAAGAAGGAATATAGGTCTGCTAATTCTCTTCCACCTGATCAGTAACTGTCAACCAGAACCTAAGTGTTTGATAGCATGGGAAAATATCCAAAAGTTAAGCGCCTAGTTAAATTCTCAGATGATTCTTAATTCTTAAATCATTTCATTTTAATTCAACTTGGAGCTTCTGGTTCATTTATAAACAGAAGAAAAGATTAAAGCCATTTCAAAGCATGATAAAACTTTAAAAATACAGATTCACTTTATGAACTTACAAACTCTTGTTACTGATAGAATTAAAGTATTTTGCCTCAGGAGTATGGAAGTAATAGACATTTATTTCTTTTTCTTGAAAGCAAGTATTGACATTCTGTATAATGTTTCTTTAGCACCAGCTTCATAGCATGCATTCATTCATTTTATATAGAGAGAGAGAAAGAGAGAGAGAGAAGGCTTGAAGGTAGTGATTTCCAATGATCTGGCAAATTTTGCACTGAACTGTCCTCACAGTGAAAATACATTCTTAAGATAGGACAAATCTACAAAGTAATCAACAGTTAAGAACATTTCATACTCAGGATGAAAGACAAACATTTAAATGGTTTTAGCTGAGGACAGTTTAACTCATTTTGGAGAGAGAGAGAGAGCAAGCATGAGAGAGCAGTATCATGGGCCAGAGACCAAGCATGTAAAGGAAACATCCCATGTTAATCCATCTAAGTGTCATTCCTTAAACATATTTAAAATTCTATTTCATTATAAATAGGTTTTGAATTGGATAGTTAGCAGTAACTGGAATTCTTTTATAATGGCTTCTTTAGCTTTTCTACAAGATAACTACTCATCAGAGGTTCTTGTATCCATAAGTGCCTGTTCTGAGTCCAGTTTGCTGGAAGAAGTCTGACATAGACCAAACAGGCTATGACCCCAGGTTCACAAGGAAAATATTATAAATTTCCCCTGCCCCATCTCTCCCCTCATTGCTCCATTTCTTCATCTAGGAATATCTTGTATTTTCTCCCATTTGAGAAAAAATAAACTCTTGGACATAAGCCTGATATACTGGTGGATTATTACCTGTACATCTCAGATAAATTGTGGTTATACTTTGAAAAGACAACACCAGAATGTAAAACAAACCACAATTTCATATCATTTTTATGTGGACTTGCTGATAACTAAGTAGATTTTACTTCAAGGAAAAAAACATGTAAGACACATATACAACATGACCTCTCATATTTGTATCCTACAAGAGGTCAACAAAGAGAAACCAATAGAGGAAGCACCTGCTGGATTACCCTTATCAGGCCTTTATATCAATCAGCAGATAATGATCTGGCACATTTTATGGGTTACTTCCTGTTAAAGGAAGCAAACTCCCTCACCCTTTTATGCTGCTTGGCCTTGGCAAAACTTATTTCCCAGACAGAGAAGACATCTTGTTCCTCAAGTCTTCTCAGGAGGGAAGGAAGGGAGCCAGAGGCTACACAATGAGGAGCTGCTTACTACCCACAGCTGGGGTTTGAAGGCTGATTGAAATTGTTGCTGAGAGACCATGACAGCAAGCTTCAAACTGCTGCTGCTAGAACAGTTTGGTTAAGTATTTTATTCTGAATGTTACTTAGTTCTTAGTTTGGACTGTCTTATGTGTTTTTTGTTTTCAAAACCTGTCCTTGAATGTTCAGCTGACTAGGAAAAATAAATATCACCAGATTCTGTACATCAGTGTTTTTCAAACTTGGCAACTTTAAGATGTGTGGACTCCAACTCCCTGGCTGAGGAGTTCTGGCTGGGGAATTCTGGGAGTTGAAGTCCACTCATCTTAAAGTTGCCAAGTTTGAAAAACACTGCTCTACACCTTTACAGAGTCCAGTGTTTGCTTTCTGTTACATGTTAGTCAGCTCCCCATCTCTCTGTCTCCAAGGATCTCTGCCACGCTGGTATCAGAAATGCAATAGCAAAGAGTCTTGGTTACTGGCCCGCCACAAACTGCAAGCCACTGATCCATGAAAAGAATATGAGAGACACCTCAGGGTGCTAAATTACAGCAACCTGTCTTGGGTACAGCAAAGCTATATCCTAAAACCCAGGCTCATCCTCAATTGATCTAGCAGCAGCACCTAACCATGTCAAAGTAGACGGGGTTGCAGCTGTTAAATCAAGTCAGGAGGATGACTCTTTTGATGAACCAGCCCAAGCACCACTTTTAAAAGGACTGGCTCCACCTGCAGACTAGACTATGAAGGGAGGGATCCTGTCTCAACCATCCTGGATGCACCAGCAACAAGCTTGGGATGATGCAGAACAATGCTGGCAAGAAGCAGCATATCAAAATCAGCTAGAAAGAGGAAGATTCACCAGAGAGGAATGAGTCTCTACTAGGAACAGAGGCATCAGGAGCAGATGTCTGCTATTTTGGAGCTATGAAAACGGGATGCCTTGCTACTGTTCTTCCTCTACTACAACTTTGCATAGAAATAAAGCTAAGGGAGAATGGTGATGTAGATGATTATATAACAATGTTAGAAGGACTGGGTATCGCATCCCACTGGCCAGAAGGATAATGGGTACTGTAGTTGGCTTCCTATCTGCTCGGGAAGGCCCTGAAAGCAGTCTTTCATCTCAGGAGGCTGCTGACTATAAATTTGGGCCACAATATAGCAACAGTTCAACCTCATTGCTGAGGCCTATCAGCAAGAGCTTCAAGTATATACTGTACGTCCAAATCAGAGGAAGGACCCTGAAACCAGCTCAGAGAGCTTGTCAGGAAGTGGCTATTTCCTGAAATGTGGACTTTCCAAGAAGCTCCTGAGTGCATTGTCTCAGAGCAATTTGTTACCATCCTGCCTGAGGCAGTACAGTGCTGGGTTCTAGAGCACCGAGACTGCTGTAATCAAGCTTTACCGCTGGTGGAGGAGTACTTAATGGCTCACCACACTACTGTTTCCTGATACTGCATAACTAGAAAAGGGACCACCAGCCTCCAAAGACAGGAAGCCCAACAGCAAAAAAGCGACCAGAAAGACCAGCCAGCAAGTCCTATCAAGTGCCATCTCTGTGGTAAAGAGGGACACTGGCCAAAAACTGCAAGGCTTGGTGGCCCAAAGGTATCAGTGCTTGATTAAGAGGTGAGATCATGAGGGACATAGAAAGAGTCAGCTGCCCACAGGAGGATTCCCACTGTAATACAGAACGATACCAGACTAGGCAATATCCTTTAGCTAAATAACAGGAAATCCTGCTTCCTTTTCTTTCTTCAGCTTATCAGTATTTGCCCCTTTTCATGCATAAAACAATGTTTGTGTTCCTCAAACCCTTGTTTCTTGAAGCACTTTGTTTTTCAAGAATCTGTTAAATGTGGCCATTAAACAGGAAAACATTGAACAATGTGACCTGATATGAACCCGAATCAGAAAGGGACTAAGACGTGATGTATACTACCAAGTAGCAATTGATTTTTTGATTCAATATTTATCAATTAAAAGGGGATTATGCCATCAAAAAGACTTTGAATGAGGGCTTATTTCAGTTAAGGATTTTTAGAAGTCTTTTTTTTTGTTTTGCTCTTTCTCCTTCTACTGTATTGCTCCTGATTTGGAAAACCATGAACACATCTTTCCAACCTTACAGTGCATTTGGAAAGTATTCAGACCCCCTTCACTTTTTTCAATTTTGTTATGTTGCAGCCTGAGACTACAATCATTCAAATTCATTTTTTTTCTCATTAATCTACACTCAGTACCCTATAATGACAAAGTGAAAACAGAATTTTAGAAATGTCTGTAAACTTATTAAAAAGGAAAAACTGAAATATCACATTGGCATTAGTATTCAGACCCTTTGCAACAACACTTGAAATTTAGCTCAGGTGCCTCCCATTTCTCCTGATCATTGCTGAGCTATTTCTACACCTTGATTGGAGTCCACCTGTGGTAAATTAAATTGATTGGACATGATTTGGAAAGGCACACACCTCTCTGTAGAAGGCCTCACAGCTGACAATGCATACTGTACCAGAGCAAAAGCCATGAGGTCAAAGGAACTGCCTGCAGAGCTCAGAGACAGGATTATTGCAAGGCACAGATCTGGGGAAGGCTACAAAAAAAATTCTGCTGCACTGAAGGTTCCCAAGAGCACAGTGGCCTCCATAATTCTCAAATGGAAGAAGTTTGGCACAACCAGGACTCTTCCAAGAGCTGGTCACCAGGCCAAACTGAACAATTGGGGGAGAAGAGCCCTAGTAAGAGAGGTGACCAAGAACCCGTTGGTCACTCTGACTGAGCTCCAGAGATCCTGTGTGGAGATGGGACAAAGTTCCAGAAGAACAACCATCACTGCAGCCCTCCACCGATCTGGGCTTTCTGGTAGAGTGGCTAGACAGAAGCCTCTCCTCAGTGCAAAACACATGAAAGCCCACTTGGAGTTTGCAAAAAAAAACACCTGAAGGACTCTCAGACTGTGAGGAATAAGATTCTCTGGTCTGATGAAACCAAGATTGAACTGTTTGGCCTCAATTCTAAACGTTATGTCTGGACGAAACCAGGCACTGCTCATCACCTGCCCAATACCATCCCAACAGTGAAGCATGGTGGTGGCAGCATCATGCTGTGGGGGTGTTTTTCAGCAGCAGCAGGGACTGGGAGACTGGTCAGGGTTGAGGGAAAGCTGAATGGAGCAAAGGACAGAGATATCCTCAATGAAAACCTGTTCCACAGCATTCAGGATCTCAGACTGGGCTGAAGGTTCACCTTCCAACATGACAATGATCCTAAGCACACAGCCAAGACAATGCAGGAATGGCTTAGGGACAACTCTGTGAATGTCCTAGAGTGGCCCAGCCAGAGCCCTGACTTGAACCCTATTGAACATCTCTGGAGAGACCTGAAAATGGCTGTCCACCGACGGTCCCCATCCAACCTGATTGAGCTTGAGAGGATTTGCAAAGAAGAATGGCAGAAAATCCCCCAATCCAGGTGTGCAAAGCTTGCCACGTCATATGGAAAAAGACTTGAGGCTGTAATTGCTGCTAAAGGTGCTTCCACAAAGTACTGAGTAAAGGGTCTGAATACTTATGCCAATGTGATATTTCAGTTTTTCCTTTTTACTAAAATTACAGACATTTCTAAAATTCTGTTTTCACTTTGTCATTATAGGGTACTGAGTGTAGATTAATGAGAAAAAAAATGAATTTGAACTATTGTAATATCAGACTGCAACATAACAAAATTGAAAAAAGTGAAGGGTCTGAATACTTTCTGAATGCACTGTATTTGGGGATGTGAAATAAGGACAGAGAGGAATGAGGAGGGATGGAATCTCAAACCCATTTGTCCTCCTACTTTCTTGGCCAAAGTTTGTGCATTGTAAAATTGTGAAACAATTTGAATTCCCAGCAGAAATGAGTAAGCATAATAAAAGAAATGAAGGGAAGGGAGAGAAGAAAGAAGAATACTGCTGGTGAAGGTTCAGAGGAAAACAATTATGTTTTAATTCTTGGTCCCTAAATAATTAAACTTGTGCCCTAGGCAATAATGCATTAGTTTATAGTAAGAAGAATACTTCATTCTCTAGCTTGGATCCCATTAACAAGCAGGAGGATTCAAGGGAAAAAAGAAACAATTGGGCATTTGCAGAGTTACTTTTGTATAACCAGTAAAATGAAGGAGATAGGAAAGTATGCCTTGGAATCTCAGATGACAGGACTTACTTTTCTTCAACATATAGCCATCAAGCATAGTGTTTAATGTGTGAAAGCACTTGATGCTATCCTAGCACTATTTTTTTTCTGTTTACTTAGCATAAGTTTACCTAGGCTGTCACGGCAGCTGGAATGTTGAGCCTAGATATTGAATGTCATATTCCAATTGCTATTCAGCTATGAAGCTCAAGGGGCCAGCAACCCATAAGTAAATCAAAATCCAGTTTTATCCCGAGCATGTTTACACAATTTTATGAATGCTAGAGATTACCTTGCAATCTGTCTCATCCCACCAGAAGAAGGTATTGAATCATTTAGGAACTGCATCTGCAGTTTTGGAGGCTTTTGAACAATCTGGAAAGGGTACCCTCCATAGAGTGAATTCTGGTGACCTAACCCTAATGTTACTGGAGCATGGGAAGCTGAGATCAGACTATCGCAGCTCCTCCATCTATCAAAGTTCATAAAAAGACTTTATGTAATTCCAGGGACCATGATGGATCAAGGAGCACTTTAACAATGAAGCTATTATTGCAAATAAAACCAGTGAAATGGCTTCCTTTGGTTCCATCTGAGCTCAAGTTTATTCATTACTAATTTAGGATTTCTATCATTTCATCTGAACTTGATAAACAGGAGAAATCAAATCTGATTCATCCATACCTCCTCATACTAAGGATATGTTAATATGACCTAATGAACTGAATAGAATCTTTCTTGCTTCTATTGAATAAATGTCAAGGGATTGAACATTTATCCTTCAGAATCATTTCTGAGAATCAACCAGGCAGGTTTGAGTGAAGTACCTCCAGTCACCACTAGATAGCCTCTCCAGAAGGTTGATAATAATAACTGAGAGGTTTTATGAAATAACAGTATCACACTCTCTAGGATGATCCAATTGTTCCTCAAGGAAATTATTAATGGTTTAATTGGGTTAGTGAAGAGGGGGACCATAAAAATGGAAGGGAAAGGTGAAAAAAACAGTGGGGGGGAAATTCATTTTGCACTTCCTTTCTTTCAGGAAGACAAGCTGTTACACTCAGTTGCTTGCTGCTAAATTGTTTAAAATGGTTTTAGAATGGTATTGGAACCCCACTATGTTATGGGGCATGGCTTACAAAACAATGTTTGTTCCCATAATACAAGTAGGAATGGCATCAGGCTGAAGGTCTCTGATATGATGTTGTGAGCCTGGAGCATGGCACACTGAAGTTGCATGTTTTAATCAAGAACTGTTCAATTCTGAATGTCAAAAGTACAAATAAGACAAGCTTTGCTTTCAAAATGGATTAGTGTAATCATAATTACTGTTCATATGGATGCTTTTGCAGCTATTCCTAAATAAAGATTTCTTGCCTCCTAAACGTGCTAGCCTACACATGTTCAGCCCAACCAAAACATTTCTAGCATCTCTTAAACTTCTCTCACTTTCTAAATTAGTTTGTGGACCATCCACCTCTATCATTTTTCTTTTGTTGCTTTCTGCTTTTGCAATAATATATTCTTCACTAACTCCTTTTAAATAGCTTCTACACCAAGTACTAATTTCATCTGAGAATAACCCTGAGATGGCCCTCTTACTTTGAATCCTCAATTTCTCTCCTTTAATGGGACGGAATGATAAATCAAGCCTACAGCATCACATTTGCAAAGCAAAATATTACAGGCCAAATGGTTCTTGTGATGTTTCCATAGTAACTTGTGCCTTAGAATTTAGACCAGTAAAGCAATAACGAACTAGGATGCCCAAAGTAAATATACATACATACATACATATATATATATACATACATACATATATACATACATACATACATATATACATATATATATATATATATATATATATATACACAGTATTTCTACTGTTAATATTACAAAAATCTCTAAAATATTTAAATCCATTCAAGGCTTTATAGCTACCTCTAGATGATGATAGTCTATTTTCAATGTGAAGGAAAAAAAGATTGGCTAAGAATTCTGAGAAACAACTAAGAAAATTCAGGATTCCCAGCTGGATTAGAGTGTTCTGGAATAAAAGGGGCAAGTGATGTAGCTCAAGTTCTAATCCCAGACAGAATAGATAAAATATAAAGGAGAAATTTGAAACTTATTTGTTTCAGACAATATCTGTTTTGACAAATGATGCACCATTTAAACAGTAGCAGAAGGATATATCTAAATTTGTGTGGCAGGAGAAAAAAACCCACAAGTTAAATATAAGGCGTTACAAGATGCAAAGGAAAGAGGAGGATTGGGTTTATCTGATTTGACATTGTATTTTGCAGCTTGCTGTTTGGTTTGGATGAAAGAATGGGTGTTGCTGAGAAATAGAAGACTTTGAGTTAGAAGAACATGACCTGAGATTTGGGTGGCATGGATATTTGTGGTACAATAACGTTAAGATTAATGTAGATTTTAAAAATCACTATGTTAGATGTACCATATTGAGAATATGGAATAGATACCCAGGTTGTGCCCAAAAACACCTTTGTGATTCTCAGCACAAGAAGCATTTTATAGACAAGAAATAATAAGTAAACACAAATTGCTAACTTACCATGAGATATTAGAGTTTTGTCAAGAGGAATATAAAATAAAATCAAGAGAAACTGGTGGCAGAGGGATATAGTTGTCAATGGTTCTCTTGTATACCATTATTAGAAAGATTTAAAGTAGACAAAAGAATTTGTGGTTTTGATTATTCTAAGACTGGGTTCAAAACTGAATTGTGTACAAATGAACATGTAATTGCTAAAATGTATAAACTTTTATTGAAATTTGAAACAGCAGAAGAACAAGTGAAAGAATGTATGATAAAGAGGGCTAAAACTTTTGGTTATAATATATAGATGGAACAGTGGGAAAATATGTGGCTGAAAGGACTGGATTTTACATTATGTTATAATCTTAAAGAGAATTTTCATACAATGATGTATCATTGGTATATGTCACCAAAGAAATTGTCTAGAATGTATAAAGGTACTTCAAAATTATGTTGGAAATATGAACAACAAGAAGGGACATTTTATCATGCTTGATGGATGTGTAAAAAAGCTAGAAAATTCTGGATTCAAATACATACCCTGATTCAGAGGATTTTAAAGATTAATATACAATTGGGACTTTTGGGACTAATGGACAAACAGTTGGAAAAAGTCATGGAACTTTGTTTTTGTACATGATAACTGCAGTGAGATTATCGTATTCATATGGAAAGATCTGACATTACCCACAATGGAGGAATGGCTGGTGAAAATGATAAGACAATATCTACATTTATTGCTGACTGGAAACCCCTCACAGGCTTTTTGCATGAAACACACACACACACAAAACCCCTTATGATTTATGGTTTTGATGATTAGACAGGATAGACTATAGAAAGAAGAGAGAGATGTTGTAATCATAGAGTAAGATGGTTAGAGTAATTATAAGAGGTAAACTTATAATTATACTTATAACTGCTGTAAAGAAAATTGAAAGCTACTGTTTTGTACTTTTTTTCTTTCTTTTCTATTTTTCCTTTCCTTTTTTTCCTTTTCTTGCACTTTTAGCTTTCTCTTTGATATCTTTCTCTTTCTTTTCTTTTTGTTACTTTACATTAGTTTGTATTAGTTTTTATTTCCTTTTTTAAAAAATCTTTAATAAAATTATATACAAGGAGACTTTTGAAACTTAACAACTTTTTCTCCTCCCTTGAATTGTTTATCCATCTATTGCTGACACATTAAGCCTATTTATCAGCTTAAGAAAAATATTTTATCTAGTCTTGCTTTCAATTTAGCACCCCAATTTTCAGGATAACCTCAGCAAAGAAGTCACAGCTTAAATTTTCAATAATTTAAGGCACATGGTTAACAGTACTCATCATTAAACCACATAGTTAATAATGACATTGTAGGTTTTGATTTTTTTATCTATATTGCCCATATTAAGTTTAGTAAAATTTGCTAAAATTTCTCCCATAATATTTATATCCTTGCTTAGTTCATTTCAAATTCTATTTAAATGAAGAGGCAGACCTTGCCCTTTGGAACAATTTTTCTCCTGATACACAGCTGGTCTTGATCCCACAGCCTTTAGGAAGATGGTTAAAACCTGGCTTTTTCTCTTGGCCTTTTGTCCAGAATGAGTACAGTCTCCATTTTTAGGAGTTATGGTGTTCACTATTTATTGTGTACTTGACTTTAACAATATCTGTGTTTTTGATATTTGTTGGCTTTGATTTTTTTTTTCTCTCTCTTTTGTATGCTGCCCAGAGTCATATTGTCTGAGTTGGGTGGCCATATAAAGACTTCAAATAAATAATATTACACTGAGTCACCTTAAAAAACAGCTCCTGTGTATGTGTAATATACTGGATAAATCTAACAAGGCCTGGTATTACCAAAATCAAAAGATTCCTTCAGCACATGTATATCAGTTGTATGTTATAATAAGAAGAGGGACAACCTATTCTTGTGCAAATCTATGCAAATCAGAAAATAGTGTCTACAGATTAATGGCAGAGCAGAAATAAAGAGTTGATTAAAACAGTCTCAGCAAGTTAATGATCCCAGCATTATAATGCAGAGATAAATGAAACCAGTATTTTGTCATCTTATTGTCTACTGATGTCAAGGAATTCATCAGCATAGATATATTTCTGAAATTCCTTTTTTGCTTACTGTTGTTCATGCCAAGAAAAGGCACCACCTCCTTTCAACAGTACAGATGTGAAACCTTTGGCAAGATTACTAACTGCAACATAACTTGGCTTCTGACAGACCTGTTCTATTCTTATTAACATTCTCCAGTGGTTCCCATTGGGAGCAATTAAGTTATTTCATCCTGAAACTTTACATCCTCTGTAACTGGGTTCAGTGGACCAGTGTTAAGCTTCTAAACACTTCTGAGCACTCTATTGTAGCCTTGGTATATTAGTATGATCATTTGCTTCATGGTAGCTTTCACTTTTTCTGCTCTCTCGGTTGTTGGATCCAATTTCTCCTTGTCATTGTTTGTTGCACTGACTATATGGCTGTCTATTAAACTATGCTTTGAAAGCAATGTATTAGTATTCTGTTAGTTTAAGCCATCCAGGTAATGAATACCAAAATACTAATCCTGTAGATCTGACAACACTTTTTGAGCCAACCCTTAGGATTTTGGGACTTTAAACACAGCATGACTTAGCACAGTCAATTCTTGTTATTGGTACTGAACAAAGGATGAAAATCCCAGATTACAGTCACGCCTTGGGTAATGTAGTATCTTTCTTCAGATAGTTTTGGCTTGCTGTAGTAATTGACTGCCCAATCTGCCTTCTCATTTAAAGTCCACATTGACTAGAGCCGCGCTGCAAAATCTGTTTCTGCTTGGTGTTATCCAGTGGCCATCTGGTTTTTTGAAATTGAGTTCTGAGATTCTTAACATTGACCGCTCATAAAAGCAAGTCTGAAAAGATCATCAGTTCAGTATACAAAATATTTTAATCACATACTTTTAAGACAACCAAACCAAACCTCAAACACACAAAGCCATGTGATCTTTCTGCAAAGTATTTATTATGTAAGAGGCACAAAGAAACAGTGTTTTCAGAGATCTGTATTAAATAATGATGCAGAAATAGAAATAGAGAGGCAGTCTTACTATTTCTGAAGCTAATTCCATGTTTCCATATACATGCTGTGGGGTCAATAAGGTGGTCAAAGAGCAAATGAGACTACATCTCTGTAAAAATTTAGAAGATTGAAGAGACATGGCATATTTTAAACTAGGGATGTAAAGAAATTCCTGATGGATTTCAGAGGGAGTGAATTTGAATGATGCACCAAAATAGATTCCATCATAGGAGAAATGAATAAGTCCATTTCCATTATGTTTTAGTCTTAAAGAGAATTTTTATAAAATGATCTATCATTGGTATTTGTCATGAGGAAATTGTTTAAAATGTATAAAGGATTTTTAAATTTATGCTGGAAATGTGAAAAACATGAAGGGACATTTTATCATGTATGGTGGATGTGCACAAATCCAAATAGCAGCTGCTGTTCTTTGTCCAAGATGTGTTAGAGAAATATGGGCCTAGAAAGAGTGTATCTAAAGAAATAACATACACTTGGGAATGCAAAACAAATACAACCAAACCAAACCCCAACAAATTCACACATGCATTTGAAACATTTAAAAATGGTAGGGAAAGTTGTATACAAGACATTGTACTGTGCCTTAGGAATTTTTACAAATCAAATCATGTATGTAAAGGAAGTTATTTAGAAAACTGAGCATATTAGCTACAGTTATAAATGACAACAAATGCAGCTTTAAAAAAATGGCACGAGGGGGGACCTTATTGGAACATTGTACCTGCAGGACCACCTCTCCCTGATAGTTTCTGCTTGTCCCATCAGATCTGGCAGAATGGGCATGCTCTGGATGCTGGTGAAGCAGTGTTACCTGGTGGATCTGAGGAACCTTCTCTGTCATGGTGGCTGCCCTATGAAATAACACCCTCCCCCCCGTCAGACATACAGACAGCACCAATCCTAGTGGTCTTTTGGAAGGCCATGAAAGCCTGCGTCTCCACCCAGGTATTGGGGCCTAGATGTTACTTCCTGGAGCTCTGATGTAGATGGATGTCACATGTGTAATTTGAGATTTTTCATAGGAGGGGGGTCAACTTGTATAGACACCGCCTAGAGTCACCTGTATAGTGAAATGGGCAGCATATATAAATTTGAAAAATAAATAAACAAACTTTTGGGGTTTTTTTCTAGCTTCTTACTATGTTTTTATTTTGCTCACCACTCAGTTTCACTGGATAGATGGGCAGCCATATAAATTTGATCAAAAATAAACAAACAATATAAAAATTTGAGACAGTGAAATAATTTGTATACATTTTTAATTAAACATTTACTTTATACTTTTATTAAAAGTTTAAAGTGAAAATAAAAACTAACAAATAATACATAGTAAAGAAAACAAAGAAAGAGAAAGAAAGGGAAAAAGAAAAGGACAAATGTGCAGAAAGAAACGATAAAAAGAGATAGAAAGAAGAAGCTTCTAATTTTCTTTGCAGGAAATACAAGTATAATTACAAAGTTAGATCTTACTCTATGGTTAAAAGAAAGTTCACTTTTTTCTATTATGTAATTTTATTTCTAATCATCAAAAACACAAGTCATAAGTACAATTTTTTCTGTTTCATGCAAAAAGTCCATAAGGAGTTTCCAATCAGCAATAAATGTAGATATCATCTTTTCTCTAATCAAGGAAGTCAATCTGGCCATTTCTGCAAATTCCATCATCTTCACCAACCATTCCTCTATTGTGGGTAGTGTCGAACTTTTCCACTTTTGAGCATATAGTAATCTCACTGCAGTTGTCTCATATAAAAACAAAGTTCAATGACTTTTTTTTTAACTGTCCACTAGTCCCAAAAGAGAAATCTCCGGTTTTGATTATACATTAGTCTTTAAAATCTTCTGAATTAGTGCATGTATTTTTATCCAAATTTTTTTGGATTTGTGCACATCCACCATACATGATAAAATGTCCCTTCATGTTGTTCACATTTCCAGCATAAATTTAAAAATCCTTTATACATTTTAAACAATTTCCCTCATGACAAATACCAATGATACATCATTTTATAAAAATTCTCTTTAAGACTAAAACATAATGTAAATTTCAGTCCTTTCAACCACATACTTTCCTATTGATCCATATGTATATTATAACCAAAGTTTTTTGCCCATTTTATCATATATTCTTTCACTTCTTCTTCTTCTGTCTCAAATTTCAACAAAAGTTTATATATTTTGGCAATAACATGTTCATCATTTGTACATAATTCTGTTTAAAACTCAGTCTTACATTGTTCAAAATTATAAAATCTTTTTTCCACTTTAAACCTTTCTGATAATTGTACATAGGAAAACCACTGACCAGTATATCCTTCTGTTATCAAATCTTCTCTTGATTTCATTATACAATCCCCTTGAGAAAATTCTAGTACATCACGATAAGTTAACCATTTATATTTACTTATCATTTCTCATCTATAAAATACTTCTTGTGCTGAGAGCCACAAAGATGTTTTCGGGCACAACCTAGATTTGTATTTATTACATATTCTCAAAATGGCACGCTTGACATAATGATTGTTAACATCTACTGTACATTAACCTTAGCTTTGTCATACCATAGATATCTATGTGACCCAAATCTCTGATCATGTCCTTCTAACTCCGATAGCCTTCTGTTGTTTCTCAGCAACACCCACTGTTTCTTCCTAGCTAAACAGCACACAGAAAAATATAATTTCAAATCTGGTAGACTCAATCCTCCTCTTTCCTTTGCATCTTGTAAATACCTTATATTTAACTTGTGTTTTTTTCCCCTGCCAAACAAATTTAGATATATTCTTCTGCTATGGTTTAAATGATACATCTGTTGTCAAAACTGGTATTGTCTGAAACAAAAATAACATTCTAGGTAAAACATTCATCTTAATCACAGAAATCCTCCCCATTAGTGACAGTTGTACTTTGTCCCATCTTAACATATGTTTTTTAACTTCTTTCCATGTCTTAACATAGTTGTTTTGGAATAACATACAATTCAAATTTGTCATAGTGATACCCAAGTATTTTACCTTCTTCTCTACCTTGAAACACATTTTATTCATAAATTCTATTTGATTTTGAATTTCCATATTTTTATTAACATCTTTGTCTTCTGTTTATTAATCTTGAAATCTGCTAATGCACTAAATTCTTTTAATTTAGTCATTAATGATTCAATTCCCTTTAAACGGTCTTCCAAAACTAACATCAAATCATCTGCAAAAGGACTTAACTTAGATGTTTCTTTTTCAAATTTTTATGCCCACAATCCTCTCATCTTGTCCTATGTCTCTATTAAGTATTTCAAGAACCAAAATAAACAAAAGAGGGGACAGTGGGTAGCCTTATCTCGTACCTTTTTGTATCTCACATGGTTTGGTTAAATCTCCATTAACAATTATTTGTGCTGTCTGTAAAGTATAGATGGATTTCACCCATTTTAAAAAATTATCTCCAAAATGCATATCTTCTAAAACTTTAAACAAAAAAGTCAGTTCAAATTGTCAAAAGCCTTCTCTGCATCTAAAAAGATCAATGCAGCTTGTTTTTCATTATGTTGTTCCAAATATTCCAAAATATCCAACACAGTTATAACATTATCCTTTAACTGTTTTTTTAGATAAAAATCCACATTGGTCCAAATTCTTGCAAAATTATTTTCAGTCTTTCAGCTAAAATCATTGTAAACAATTTATAATCATTATTCAATAATGATATTGGTCTGTAGTTTCTTGCTACAATCAAATCTTGCCCCTCTTTGGGTTTTAATGTTATAATGGCGTCTTTCCAAGTCTCTGGCATCTTTCCTTCCTGTAAAATAGAATTCATTGTGTTTTGTAAAGGTTGTAAAAGTTCATCTTTAAAGCATTTGTAATACAAACTCGATAATCCATCTGCTCCAGGCACCTTTCCTGGTTTAGTCTTTTAAATAACACCTGAAACTTCCTTTATTGTTATACGTCCATTCATAATTTGTGTTTGTTCTTCTGTAATCTTTGGTCAATTTTGTTTTCTAAGATACTCATCTATTTTCTCCAGTGGAATAACTTGTCCTTTATACAGATTAGAATAATATTGATAAAATGTTTTTCGTATAACCACATTATCCATTAGTACAATATCTCCCTTTTGTAATTTCAGTATCATTTTCTTTTCTCTTTCTTTTTACAGTTTATAAACTAACCATTTCCCTGGTTGTCTGCAAATTCAAAATTTCTTTGTTTTGCATAATTCAATTTTATTTCCATTTCTCTTATTGTTAACATGGATAGCTGTTGCTATAAAATCTTAATTTGTTGAGAGATATTTGTATTTCCTGGGGAGTTCTTTAATTCTTCTTCTTTTCTTCCCATCTCATCCAAAGTATTTTGTATTTCCTCTTGTCTATAATTCTAAGTTTAGAATTATATTGCATCAGATAACCTCTAATAAAGGCTTTACTTGCATCCCAAACCATTCTCAAATCAGTAGCTTTATTTAAATTATTTCAAACAGTTCTTTTCGTTTCTTTTTGCAGTCCTCCACTACTGCTTCTTTTTATAACAACACTTAATTTAATCTCCATCTAAAATATCTAGTTTTTCTTTTACAAACCAAACTCACAGGATTATGATCTGAAAAATCATAATCTCTACTTTAGAAATCTTAGTAGCTGAGTCTCTTGAAATCCAAATCATGTCTATTCTTGAAAAGGATCTATGTCTTTCTGAAAAATCAGAATATTCTCTTGGACTGTCATCTTGGAGGTTGGACTAAAGTAAAATGATCAAAGACAACCTTTTTCTGAAATACGAATTCAAGGCATATTTTGAATTCATTATATTTCTAGGATGTCATATCTTAGAAGAAAACATAAAGTACAAGGTCCCAATTCAAACAAAAACAATTTTTTTAAAAAGCATCATATGTTTTTAAAATATTCAGCTGCTATAAAGCTAAGTGGATAAGCTGAGACAGCAAGGCAGGTATCTGGATTTTGTCATCCAGGGTAAAACCTTCCATACAGGGCGGAGATACACATCCCGAAAGGACATCTAAACAAAGAAAGAGAAAGATCTGTGACCTTATGAATTAAAGTTTAATTTCTGTTGCTATTGTTCTAAGCAGCAGCTCCTTCAAATTAGATTAGTAACACAGTTTAAGAAAACAAATTCGACTGAAGGGCAAATTAATCCTGTTTTCTAACAAACAAGTTCACTGAATTAAACTGCATGCTGCTTATGAGAAGCAATGGTTCTTGGGCTGCCACAGGAGCCCCCAAAATGCTTTAAAGATTTCCTGACATGTACTATGCACCCACTTTCACTTGCTTTGAATCACTTTTCTTCAAATCCAGGTTGCTGAACAATCCTACTGAACAATCATATTAATCATCTGATTAAACAACAAGCAAACTATAGAGACCATTATTTATATCCAATTTTTCCTCAGGGAATCTACACAGTACTTCCTCTTCATTTTTTTTTTTTTTCATTCGCAGTGACATTGTGAGGTAGGTTGTTGTGACAGATATTCTGATCCAATGAGCTTCCATTACTGAGAGTGGACTTGTAGCTTATTCTCCTTGGCTCTTAAGAGTTTAACCACCACATTGTCAATTAGCTGTCTTAATACTTTTGTTTCTTTGTGGATTGTACTTGATTATTTTCACTTTGTCACTAGGTAAAGACACCATTACACTCTTATTTTTGTCATATCTTTATGAGTCTGAATCAATGTTCTTACTTCAATTAAAACTCTAAATTCAAAAGCAATTTTGAATCAGCAGTGGAGCAAACGATATAATTAGCTTTTGTTATAAATATGTTGTTCTGTATGAGTAACATCTGTTCCAACTTATTCTTGAACATACTAGTAAGAAATGAAAGGCCAATAAAAATAACAAATTTGTTGTGTTTGAGAAGAAAAGGGGGAAATCCTACGTTTAACTCAATTACTTTGAGGATAAAATATTAATAATAGCTTTTCATTCACAAAGAAATAACATTTTCAAGAATGGAAAGATATGAGGCAATAATTTTTTTTTAAGGAAGAACTTTGGGAAAGTGAGTCCAGAGGTAAAAATTATTCATTACAATCCATCTAAGTAAAAAAGTAGAATCAAAGTGGAGTACAACATTACAGAAGTTAAGTATAAAACAGCACTGTTCAAACTACCAACAGCATCCACTAAATGATGCAATATTGTAACCAAAAGCTTAACCAAAAGCTTGAAAGAAATGTTGCCAAAATCAAAAGGAGCATGGTACCAATTAAGGATGTTCATGATGAGTAAAATGTGTTTTGCTTCATGCTCTTTTACAGATAGGCCACAGTTCAGATGAAACAATCCAGAATAGCTTGCTTTTTCGGAAACAACACTCAGAACAAGTTTTGCTCCAAATCAAACCAAGCTTTGAATGATACAGCCATAGAAACAGTGGGATCCAGAACAAGCTTCACTGACTGCATACATCTGAAGGACATCTGGAGGGCAGGAAAGAGGTACAGAAAATGAATACTGTAGATTGTCTACATTTTTCAGCCCAATTCTAGCAGCCTTAGAGCTAATCTTTCTTGAATTTAGAGGAACGATTTCCTTTTGGCTGTATGTATTACAAATGAAAGAAATGTCCAGAGAGATAGGCTGGCCCTGTAAATTTGATATCTAACACAATATACTACCTTTCAAATCAATTCCTTCCTCAAGGCGAAGAGGATATCCTGGCAGAAAATAGCCATTTAATTAATGGATTGCTTTTAAACTTGTTTCAATGTTTAAACTCCACCCCATTATTGAAAAATTCACCTGCAGATTTACATTCATCCTAAATGGCTGCCAATAATTAATGAACAAGCAAAAAAAAAAAATCATAACTGCTGATTTTACATGGTAGAATGAGTGTTAGAGGGAGGAAGGAGCTGCTGCCCAAGAGGGAGGTCCTGTTGTGAGGGGAAAAAATCCCTCCCTCCCTGGTTGCCATCTGTCAATTACATTTACATCATCTGTACTGAGTAACCCAGGCAGTCAACGTGTAATGAAGAGCCACGTTCACTCCCATGCTCAGCAAAACAACTCTTCTTTTGACTCTTGAAACGCTAAGAAAAACTTTAGCAGATAGGAGCCCACCAATAAGTTCAAATGTGCCATGGCAGCAAATTGCACAATGGACATCATCTACTCTGCACAGCAGCATGAACCGAGTGCACCCATAAACATACTGTACCTTGAGCAAACCAGTGGACATACAGCCATTTTGCTTTTCAACAGCAAAACGAAGCCTCTAGAAATAAAGGAAACAAGATGATGCAGTGTGCAGAGTACAAGAGAATGAACGAACGAATGAATGGTGATACAGTAGAAAAATCCAATAATAATAATAATAATAATAATAATACATTGAGTGGACTTAAGTACAGTAGTGCACGCACCTGCATAATTTCAGGCCTCCAATATTCCACCTGATTTTCTTTGAAGCAACACAATTAACCCACACTGGTGGTAGTGGGTAATCCACTGGAGCATCTGTGCCTTTGACTCAGTACCTTTGCCCTCATCCTAGGCTGGTAATGGAGCTGAGTGGGCTGAATACTTGAAGCACCCCCCCCCCACGCCCTCTGCCTGTGGAGGTGAAAGAACTCCACCCTTAACACTGGGTCTTCCTCAGCCTCACCCACCCACTATAAAGCCAGCTGATAGTATGAGAAAGTTAGACCTACTCATGTTATGGGGTATAATGGTATGTTCCTTGCCAGGAAGCTGAGTCCAAACGGATCTTAATAAAGGTAGTTCAAGACAGAATCTTGTTACACTTTCACAGATGAAAGCATCGTTTGAGGGAATATAGATTTTAAGGATGACTAGTTTAGGACAAGAATAGTTGTTTATTACATAGTATGAATACAGCACGTCCTCTTAAGCAGAACACCCTGACACTTGTCAGCAAACTGCAACCTTGTTCACCCTGTTGCCTTCAAGTTTTCTTTTAGCCTCCACAAAGGTACCTAATTCAATAAGGTGATTCAATCTGAATTATCAATCTGATTCAGAAATTGCCAGAAATCAAACCTCCCAATCAAATCTTCAGACACCTGTCATACTTAGAAACACAGTAAGAATATTTGAAGTGTACAATGTTCTGGGGCTCCAGAGGGAAACTGTCTTATTGGCAGCTAGGTCCACCAACGTCTTTTGGAATTTTCAAAGGAATTGATCTCAGAATTTCAAGAGCAAATTATTTCACATAATCCTGGGGCTTGATATAAAGACAGCCCAACATCCTGTGTTTCCAAATGTGGCAGCTAAAAAAGAGGTAGTCAAAAATCAAAAATGTTTTTTGATTTTAAAGATGAATGACACTATAAAACATTTTGAAGAAAGCAGATCTATAGTAGAAAGGCATTGGTATACTTCACATATATTTCCCTTTTCATTAATAGAATCATTTCAATTTCGGCCATTTAGGAAAAATAAAACACTTCTTGTGGGCATAAGTAATCTTAAAAACTATGTGGTGGCATTCTGTACCCATACCCTCCTCCACTGCATTGAGCTGTACTGAAATAGGAAAAAAAAAATGAAATCAGAGCAGCAAATTAGACTCTTATATCAGTGTCAGACAGCTGGAAGTCCTTGCAATATTTCCCTAGATTTGTATTTGAAATTGCTTGTAAATTTTCTAGTTTTCTCTGGGCAATTTTCTTCATAATCAGTGGATTACAAGCTAAAAATGTACATGAGCATGACTAATATGTGAAAACAAAAGTATGTCTATGCCATTATAAAATCGCATGGGTAATTTAATTTTTGTAATTGGGAAATCTTTGTGGTTTGCTCTGCTGTTGCCACAGAACTTAGGTGATCTTTACAATTGGAATGACAATCTGGAGAGGGCTGAGGAAGGTGATCCAGTTAAAATTAGCAAACCCTTTGAAGCTGGTGCACAAGATTATTTTCAATAATATGGGGCTGACTACATCAAATGGTTTTTAATTCACAGAGGTTCCACCTAGATGACCTTATTTCAGCTGTGAGGGCAATTTACTGAAAATGATGCAGTTTCAGCTGAGTGATGGAGAATACTAAGAATAGCCAAACTCTTGATGGGTAGCTGAGGCTTCTCAGAGGCTACTAGCTTTCAAAATTGGTTCATGCTGTCATCTAATTAGGATATGGACCTGGACATGATGCTTCCCAAAGGAAATAATACATGATAATTTTTCTCCTTTAATTTATGTAGGTTTTGATTATAGAAGTGCTTGTTTAAAATGATATTTTCATCTGTCAGTCATTCCACCCTTTTTTCCCCCAGTCTGACATTTTTCATATATGGAAAACTGAAAGGCAACGCAGTGAAGATTTGCTTTTATCTTTTCAAGACCTGCTTTTCTGTGCTGAACCACATACAAAGCCCTGAGGAGTTGCAGATGCCATTCTAGTCACTTTGTCAGGAAACCTGCTTTGTCCCAGAGAGAGAGAGGCCACTTCAAATTGGGATTTGACAGTCAGTCAAAATCTAGTTAAGACTGGGAAAATCTGATTTGTAATATGGCTAGGAAAGCACTGTGCTAAATTAGAGCAAAAAATCTGGAGACAGAAATGGATAGATAGTACATGTCCCAGTTTTTCGCTTAATTATTCATTCCATCCAGTATTTTGGAGTTTTTTAACCTGGAAATTCCATAATAATAATAATAATAATAATAATAATTATTATTATTATTTGCTGCTGCTGCTGCTGCTGCTGCTGCTGCTGCTGCTGCTGCTGCTGCTGCTCCTTCTCCCCCCAGCCTTGCACCTTTTTTCCAAAAGTTCAAACAGTTGCATGAGAATTATTCCTTCACCTTATCCCAACAATAGTCCCCTTGAGAGGTAGGCTGGGCTGAGAAAACGAGATTAATCCAAATGTATTCAGCAAGTGTCTCTGGCTGAGGTCTCCCCTGTCCTAGTCCAACATCTTGACTACTGAACTGTACTGCTTAACATAGAGCACTACTTCATCAATTACATAATCTATATATCCTTAAAACAGCAGCAGCTCCAGTGCTAGTCCCCTCTTTCTCCTTGCCTCAGTCAGAGAAGGGATGCTTTGCCATTGCTAAGGAAGGGAAGGGAGACACACTTGCGGGGTTCAGGCCATGCATGTGTGTGCATGGTCAGAAGACACCTCTGCCAGAATAGTCAGTGGAGCAAAGCAGTGCACCCAAAAATGCTTTGGAGGATCCCAAAGCAATGGCATGAGCTTTCAAGAGGCAACAGCTGCTTCATGGCTTCAGTGAACAGGAGCAACTGATCTGCATAGGCTTGGACTCATAGGAAGTATCCTTTCTTCTCCGAAGAGAAGTTTTTGATCATTTTCTTAGGGCAGGAAAGAGGCAATAGCAGTGAGAGAGTGAATGGAGAGAAAGAAGGCCATACGCCTTGAACATTCCCACCATTGTTCACTCCTGACATTTCGGCAAAGAAAAGAAACTGCGTAAGAAAGCAAAGCATAACTGGCCCCATAGTTAGGGAAGTGATTTCTTTATGGGAGAAGGGTGCTCTCTCCAGCTTTAAAAAAGTGGTTCAAAGTCGTATTAAAGACATTCTTCTCCAAAAAGTAATAACTTGAGGCCAAATGTGGATTTCCTATTATAGCCAAGTAAAACTTTGGGTATTTGAAGGAAAGACTCAGCCAGGAATCAGATTGCGAGGCTTTCAAATCGACTCAAGTCAAATTGGTCTGTTTTCCAAATGGCCAAACTGGAATCTGAACAAAATGTTGTGTCACTGCACAGACCCAGTTTGGACCATTGGAGCTTAAACATTGGTGGAATGCAATACATAGGAACAGATGCCAAAGTCACCTGTTTTTAGAAGCAATAACTTCAATTAATTTTTTTCAGGTTTTGATCAGAATATATTGTAAAGAGTAAAATCACAAAACCCTTTAAGATTGGTCTTAATTATGCTACTGCAGAAAAGGTTCTTTGCTCACTGTATGCTTCCACAGGATGTCAACAATTAACATCCAAGATTTTAAAAAGGAGTTCCAACTTCCAGGCATGTTTAACTTTTTTTTACCATGAGAAGGGAAGAAATTAGAAACAGAAAGATGACAAGGAATTGTCACAAAATGAGGTTTCCTTCCCCAAAAAGATAGTGCTGTAATTTTTAAATGTAATTCAGGAGTCCCATGCATATTTATGCAGAGGCAAATCTTAGCAAGTTTCATGGGATTTAGTTAAAAACAAAACAGAAACCCTTAGGAAACTATATAGAAATTCCATGTAGTTTTCCTGGCAACAGTACAGAAGGGATTTGTATTGCCTTCTTCAATAAGATGTACTCCTATATAATTATACAGATGAGTGCATCCTAAGGATAAAACCATCCTAAGGGTATTTATGTTCCTATGATCAATATATTTGTCATTTGTAAATTCCTGCATTAATCCTGCAACATATAACCTATAATAGATATGGCAAAAAGAAGAATGGGGGAGAGGGAATTCTGTACTTTTTTATGCGGGAAGAGATAATTATGCTGTTCCAATTAGAACATAAATCACTTAACTGTAAGCAGCTGGTGATGCATAACCATGATAATGATTTCAGATGGTTATACAATTTCTTCTTGTTTTATTTAGCAATTTTAAAGTCTAAAGTAATATAGTCATGGCAGAAAATTTAATGAGCATGTAGATTTTTTTTAAAGTAGGAGAAATAGTGCTATGATTTCAAATGAGAATGATGGTTATGTACCACCAGCTGTTTATGGTTTAGTGATCAAGAGTCTAAATGACAAAGAATTACCTCCTCTCTCAGTAGTGTGAAGTGTTTCCTCTTTTATAACACAGAAATGGAGGATTTGGGGCATTCTAGATTTTTCAGAAGTAGAGCTTTTAGAATCTCTCATCACTGGACAAGGGGCTTGGTGGCTGCTGTGCTTTATAATTAAGCAATATCTGGAGGTTTGTAGGTTCTAACTCCCAATATAGGAACTACACAGGAAGACAAACTACAAATAGATGGTAGAGTTCATTGTAGCTTAATTGTTGTTTTCATTAATTCAAATTTTGAAGCAATATTGTGTTACTTTTAGGCTTAATAAAGTAACTCAGATTAGGGCTACTTTTTTTTTTAATCCATTCAATTGTGTCCAATTTTCAGAGATTGTCTGGACAAGTCCCTGCAGTTTTTCTTGGCAAGGTTTTTCAGAAGTGGTTTGCCATTGCCTCCTTCCTAGGGCTGAGAAAAAGTGACTGGCCCAAGGTCACCCAGCTGGCTTTGTGCCTAGGGAGGACTAGAATTCACTGTCTCCCAGTTCCTAGCCTGATGTTTTAACCACTACACCAAACTGACTCTCAGGGCTACTATATGTGGTTGTAAAAATCTTAGTAACAACTGGATGGCAGCAACAAGATATAGAAAACTCTCAACCCTCTGATGCCATCTAGTAGTTGTCTAGATTTTTGCAGTTCAGACATGGTAGCACTGATATATAGCACATCTTCATAGTGAGATACTGAAATAAATTTAGATGTGAGTGACAGAGCAATGACATTAATTTTACTTTTAGAGTTTCTGTGATAGGGTGAAGCGTTATGGTCAGTACCGCAAAAGATCTGTAGAACTCCCATTTAAATAAATGAAACTCACATATATAACAATCTAATGTTGGAATAATTATAATTTAATTTAATTATTATAATTTAAGTCATTACTTTGCTTCTTTGCTACCCAGCTCCTGAACCAACTTAGCAACCATGGAATAAAAGGAAACCATTTCTTATGCATCAGTAACAGGCTAAAAACAAGCAGTGAAACAGGAAAACAAAACAGAGGCAGAAATAGAAGGATGTAAGCAGTGGGATTCCTATCAAGATCTGTTATGGGAAGTATATATATTTTAGTTTGTAAATAAAATGATGGATGGATGAACCCACCACCCTGAATGAGCAGGCATCTCTCCTTCCCTCTTGAGATCCAGAACTTCATTGTTGCCTGGAAACTGGCCTGCCTTCTCTTTAACTGGGGAGCATGTCCCATTAAAGAAGACAAGAAACTGTCTGTTGGGTCAGGAAGACTTCACAGAACCAGGAAAGGAAAGAGCCCGACAAATGTCTGCAAAGAAGCAACCAAAGCAAGTCCACTGTGTGAGTTCAAGTGCCCCAGGAAGAGGCAGTTGTGAGCATTGGGGGAGGGATGGAAAAGCCTTTAGAAGAGGAATGAAGAGGATGGAAATGTAAATCAAGTGTGTTTGGCTATAAGACCTGAAGACATAGGGAAATAAGGAAGTCTCGAAGAGCTAGGAATGAATAAGATAGGAAAAATGTAGAGCTAGTAAATAGTATAGGCATAGGAAATAGGAAACAGAGATATAAACTAAAAAAGAGATGGGAGTCCAAAGAGTTAGGGCTTTACCAACGTGTGATTCGTTTGGGCATATTAGAGCCTATGCATGATTTCTTGAAATGGAAAGAGGGTGAACCAGAACCAGTGGCCAACTCTGAAAACAAACCAGACCCATCCAAGGTCTTGATAGGCATTGTGAGGGAGATGTTGAGGCAACAGGAGGAAGGGAGAAAAATTGTGGCTAAAAGGGATGAGGAAGGGTGAATGGAAGCTCTCAGAAAGGAGGAAGGAAGATAGATTGTGGTAGGAAACTCAGTGCAGGGACAGTTTAGAGAAGGATAGGATGGAAAGGGAGGCGCAAAGAGAGGGGTTCAAAAAGTCACTCATGGAGATCTACCAGTGTCTCCAAATCTACTCCCAAAGGAAGGATCCTGTGAGATGCCCATTCCAAAGCTCACAGAGAAGGAGGATATTTAATCACTTTTCACTATGTTTGAAAGAGTTTTGTACCTTGCAAATGGCCTAAAGAGAAGTGGGGTGACCTGGTGACCTGACTAACTAGAAAAGTTAGCAATTAGGGCGTACAGTAGACCAATTTACTGTAAGTAACTGACTACAAGAGAGTAAAAGAAGCTATTTTCCATTGGTTGTCCAGTATCCAACCTTCTCTTCTTAGGGGAGGTTGCTGAGAAGGTGGTGGGGCTGTGACTATATCCAGTTGATGTTGACAGAAGGGGAGACATCAAATCCAAGGCCCCCAGTGTGTGAGGTACCTCAGTGGTCTACAGTCTCACAACATTTACATGAGGGTAGTGCTGGTGGTTCCACTGGAAGATTAGCAAGGAGGAAGAGTGTGTACCTCTTTCTCTTAGGTGCATGATACATAGAACTCTACAATTCTGTGTAATGTTTGAGTATCTAATACAGAATTAAGAATTAAGCAAGCATTCTTTTTAGTCACTAAGGAGTTATAATTGGGTCATACTTTGTTTTGCCCTGTCTTAGGAAAGCCTTGGGACTTAGGAAGCACGCTCTCTCTGTTGGAGCACCTGCCCACTGGAACACCTCCCCAACCCTTCCCTGAGATAAGTCTGGCCTCTACCTTGGTGATGTTTAAGAGAACCTGGAAAACCTGGCTCTTTCCCCAGGCCTTGAATCAGAATCCCCAGACTCTGATTTAAGAAAACACAATTAAAAGATAGAAAACTGCTTAATGCAGATAAGCATAGATGTGAAATGGATATTAGCCTAATAAAAAAGAGGAGCCCACATTGAAGTGCTGCTGGAAAATAACTTTGGAGAAAGAAAAGGACTAGGAGAAGTAATCCATATTTAAGGAAAGGGCTGGGATTGTAGACAGCCTCAGGGATGACCTTGGAGAAACTATGCAGAACAAGTTACAAAAGCAAAGGCATGTTTTAAGCCCAGGAAACAGAGAAATCATTAGAAAGAAGCTGAGATGGCTCCACCCTAATTCACTATGGTGCAAGAGGGAGGGAAGAGAAAACACCGGGTTTTAAGATTCTGTTGCTAGAGCCCACATCAGTAAAGTGTAGCTCCAGTCAAACTTGTGGAGTTTGCTTCCTGACCTGGCCTCCCTTGAAAGATTGACAGGGATATTACATCAGGTTAGAGCTCATCCCTTAACCAAAGAAAAAATTGAACAATTATTTGTCAAAATGGACAATGTCACAAATAGTACATGGGAGGAAAAGAAGACAGAAGAAGGCAGAATCCTAAAAAAAGCCAGGAAAATAAAACTAAATATAATTAATATATATTGATTCAGATTTCAGTGTTGTTTTATACTGACCAGATTAAAAGAGCATCTTCTCCCATCTTTAATAGCACTGAGTAACACTATAATGATTTCAAGTTTGCAGTGAACCGGTTTAGAGAATGTAGTATATGAAGCATTTTTCCTGTGTGTGTGTGTGTGTATGTACATTCATGTGTGCATGTGCTCCTAGCTGTGTACCCACTAGTGACTTTTTTTAATGCCCATCTTGGTAGGGAAGCATACTGACCTTTTAGATTCATATTGTTCGCCATGCTTAATTAGGGCTACAAAAATCCAGACGACCATCAAATAACAACTCGGATTTTCTGTACCTCTTTCTCCCATTTAATATATATCTGGATTTTGGCAACCCAGCCTTAGCTTCTTCCATTTCATAATCCATTTCAACTTGCAATTATAACTCTCTACTGTTCTGTAAGTTTGAGTAAAAATATTACAAGATTTTAAAAAATGTACAAGAATTCCTAATGCTTGGCTGGACCTTCCTCTTCCTCCTTGTTTTTAGAGAAAGCAAGATGTTTGTTACTGTTACATTTTAGACAAGAATGCCCTGTGGATTTTTGCCTTTGTATTGTATTTAAAATACCTAATGTTCATTTCCCATATTTTTTTTCCGTCACCTACCAGTCATCTTTTCAAGGCCATATATGAATATGTGTTCACTTTCATTTGCTTCACATTATTTTAAAGAAGAATGTTGTTACCCTGACTTATCCATCCTTAGTTGAAGTTAATTTAAAGTTTTAAAAAGATCTTTGTGTCTCGTCTATCTATAGTTCAATGAAAATATCTGCAAGATATCAAGCAGTCTAGCTAAAATGAAGGATACTCCTACTGAGATGAATTTATTAAATACACTTTTTTCTCATCAGACCTCTCTTTGAAGTTTGTATTGTCTCTTTCTATTTGCATGATAAGAAACCATCAAGCAAGCATTATAAGAAATGGGGTCTTTTAAAGGTAATCAAAAAGATGCCTCTCCCCCCAAATGTATAATTTTACATTTAGTTCCAAAAGTATAATGAAAGTGCCTTGGGGAGGAAAACTATGCTTCCTGAGAATTAAATGAGAAAAAGAAGCTCCACAGCATAAGTTTAGTCATTTTATTATCTTTGGATGAAAATAATTGGATAGGAGAGCACATCTGATTAGATAATTTAGCAATTAATGTAGATCCTGCACTTTGGAATTGGAGAGTGATTTAGATATGAATGTCCACAGGAGGGCAAGAGAGACAAAGTGTCAAAACATGCATGATCATGTCTTCACCCAAATGGTACAATCTATGTACTTATTGGGATGGAAGTTGGAATGGTATGGGAGAATGACCTTGGGAGACAGGGAGACGAGCTACCACCAAGAGGACAGTCAGATAAAAGGCAGCTTAGCCCACAGAAAAAATGTGGGCAGGGCAAGTATCTCAGAAGTTTCTTGGGCTAGGAAAGGGATGGGGGAGAACTGTACTTTCAGACTTGCAAGATTCTGTTAATGTAACCTTACAATATAGTAGAATTAATTCATCTGGCCATGCTTCCTGTCTGGACTACCTCACAAAGCTGACAGATAATAGCTGCTATTGTGTGATGACATCTCCTCAATTTATTGTGGGGGCCACTGAGTTTAGAGTCTTAAAGAAGGAGCCAATGGGGATACAGAATAACAGGATATCTGAAGTGCAGCTTCATATAGTTTGCAAGGCCCTTTTACCAGGGAACCACTGGTTAGCACATGGAGAAGTGTTAGACAGGAATTTCTGATTTACTGATCTGTTCTTCCAGGCAATGCTGTGACTGAGTTACTGAATTTTTGATGCATCATTTGCAAAGGATGACTCCTGGTTTTATTCTTAATTTTTTTTCCTTTAATTCTCAGGATTAGTGTTATAGCTTTATTAGCCAGCATTTCAATGCTAGGATGGAGAAATTGACTCCTTTCACTATATTCCAACTTTAGGTTGTATTCAAACATCAGACATCAAACTAAGCAGTGGTCTATGATTATTAAATTAAATAAGTGGTTTATTACATAAATTTAAATAAGCCATCATGAATTGATTCACACATTACGCCAGGTCATAAAGCATGATGTACAAGCTTATGATTTATATATCACACTACAGCAAGGGTGGGCATTTTGTGGTGAAAGGTTAGGACTGAAATGTTTTGCACTTTGGAGGTTTGGGGCTTAATATCTTAAAGAGAGAGCCCATCTATTCCCAAACCAGGGGAAAAAGAAAAAAAAATCAGTCCTATTCACATGTATGACATGGCTTCACCCATTGTGCATCATTGTCTCCATCCTGTAGCTGACCCCTCATTTAAAAAAGAGAAAAAAAAAATACTGAGTGGCTCCAGACCACCAAAATGTTGCCTTAGATCAGAGGTTCTCAAACTGTGAATCATGACTCCCAGGAGGTCACAAGGAAACTTGCAGGGTGGGGCAGGGGAGTGTCATGCTTACTTGTGTATTGCCTTAAAGTAGGCAGCATTCACTGAGCTGCTGGTGCTGGATTGGGTATGCATGGGGCTCTTCTACCATGGCTTTTGCACTCCAGTTATGACTCATGTTACTGTTCCATCTCATCCTCAGTACCACCCGAGAGGATTCAGCCAGGATCAAGGTGTTTCCCTTCTTCCAAGGTTACTCTTCCCAAGCTTTGTTCTGGGGAGTGGAGCAGTCATGCTGAGTTCCAGTCGTAAGTGTGTGTGGTCACTCCATGCAGCCTAAGCAGGCTGGCCTCCTCTTGTGCAAGAAGTACAAGAAGAGGTACAGTGCTCAGGAGTAGGCACACAGGCTCAGCATCAGAACCCAGTGTGATGCACACCCACACACACACACACACACACACACACAAAAGAAGCCCAGGGAAAGCTGCTCTTGAGGGGAAGGTGAACCTAGGAAAGAATGCCTGGATTCTAGGCAGGTAATCTTGGGCAACATTCAGGAGAAGGTTGAAATGTTGAAAGAGCCACTGTTGTTGCAAGTACAAAGACTATCTAAGGCAGGGGTCCCCAATGAGTCTTCAGTTCATTGACTCCTTCAAGAAGTTTCAGATTGTTCATTGACCTCCAAACACTTATTATATGAAAATAATTTAATAAATATTACTTTAACTAATAGTACTATGAACCACAACAACAATCCCTTGGATAGTCCCACTGACCCTTGGCCAATGTTACCCACTTTGGGGAACCCTGATCTAAGGAGAAATCCTGCCCCAGCACCAAGCTCTGGTGTTAATCTAAATTTGCACACCCATGGCTTGGTCAGTGCCATATCCTTTGTCTAGACAAGGAGACAAATTAATGTATTATTTTACAGAGTCACAGCACCACAAAATGTTAATATCCCTGCTTTAGATCACAGAAGTGGATTAGATGAAATTCAAGAGAGAGAAATGTTAACTTCTGCCTCTAGGAAGGCAAAATAAGATGCAAAAATGCAAGATGAATGTCACTTGGTAATACCTATGGAAAAGATATAGAGAGTGCATGGGTGGCTGGGGCTATAAAAAGATATTAGGAGCCTGAGGGCACAGTAAGTGGGGCAATGATTTAAAAATGGGTGGAGCTCTTCCATTATTGTTTTGTCCTAGGGCTTGGAGGTGGGAAATTTGGGGAGTTTTCTCTTTTCTTTTTAATTATGTTAAGTCTATTTTATAACTTAGGCTACAGTTTTCATGATTTTCTTCCCTCAAATCAGTAAGAAACATGATCACTGATTTCCAGCAGGAGAAGTCAGTGGAGCTCTCAGGCAGGAGAAACTGGAGAACTTTGTGGTTCTGGTTGCACTTTACTTATCCCTGACATAGGTATTTTGGGAATCCATGAGTAAATGTATGTTGATAATGAAAGGAAGCAGCTAAAATAGTAGTATTTTAGTAATTGTGTAAGTAATTGTGGTAAGTAATAACGTACATAAGCATATTATAGATATGAGAAGTAATGGTAGCTAATTCTTCTGATAGGTATTGTGACTGTCCTGGCTTTTCTTGATGTCTAAGCAGCTTTCAAAATAATCAGCTATGTTATCTTTCTGGACTACCTACAGAGATTACAAGTGGGGGGCACTGTGTTGTGATGGTTCTCCTCCTTTTTCTGGGGCCACACGCAGGCTTGGAGGGGCCACGGGATGTGTTTTCTTGGCTAAAGTACAGACATGAGCTAGCCTCAAACAAGCCTTTCCTTTTTCTTATATTTTTTCTTATATACATCCCAGTTTCTTCTATTTTCTCCTTTTTCTATACTAAGGGAAGCAAAATTCTGGTTTCCACTAATCTTTTGAAACCAAAATGTTTGGGAAGCTTATCTTCCCAATCTAGGGCCACTTTAGTGTAGATTTCTTCAAAGAGTTGTTTCTGGGAGAGCATACTTTCACTGCCCAATAAATGACAGAACTATTTTTTTCCCCTCAGAATAGTCTGATAAGATAGTATTCTACTACTAACCTTTAAAATGTTCTCCTTTCATGAGTAGAAGTAGAGCTTCAGTCTTGAACAGTGGAAATGTTGAGCCTATCTGCTATTTCTTAAACGTAATCTCAAAAAAGGTTACTTTTCAAATTATAAACGTTAAGTGTATCATGCCTGCTTTATAATGAAATTGGAAATGAAAGTGTGATTTATGAAGGAACCAGTTAGTTAAATTGTCCTTTTAAACCTTTTGTTTTTTCATTGATTAAAAGTCTGGCTCCCCCCCCCCCCCAGTCTTCAAGTAAACGATGCCAGTTAGAAGGATTTAATAATGTGAGTTTTTTTAGGCTTGCATTTCTCACTTCGGTGCATAGCTTTGCTGTTTCCCATCTGGATTACAATTGTCTTGATCACTGCTATCACGTGGACTGTGCCAATCTTCACAACATAGTTCTATGAAAATAATTCTGAAAAATGCAGGAAAGGAGCAACAGCTACTGCAGGCTGCTGTTGCAGAGATTTCATGCAAAAAGCTCCCTCTTGGCTCTTGTTCCTCTTCCCAGGAGATTAGACAAGTAGCTGTTTGGAAAAATTGACCATCTGACCTTTGTCCTACAAGATGGGCAAGGAAAATGTGCTGCTTGGCTGTTTTTATGATGCCTGAAAGGTAGAAACAGAGAACATAGAACCCTCCTCCTTTGGAAGCAGAACTCTGCCCTGTCTAGTCCAATACTGGCAACTCAGACTGTATTAGTTGCTATTGAACCAGGGACTTTTGAAGGCAAAACCACTGAATTGGAATCAGCAGAATGCCGCTGATTCCACTAGAGGGAACCAGTTATTTGGATCATGAAACATGGTCATGCCAACTCCACTAGCTTCTGGCCAGTTCAAAATACTGGTCATTATCCTAAATCCCTGGCATGAGTAGCATTGCAGGGATCAAACTCCAAAATGTAGGCAGAGCTAGGATAAAGGAATGTGCAGGAGCAGGGCAAAATCTATAACTGATCAAATTTCAATTCAATTTGTAACAGCATAGCTAAGTTCATAGGTAGGAGTTCTTGAACATCTTCTACCAGAAGCCCTCTGGGTTTACACACCGAGGTTAGGGAGCATCTCACATAGCAGCCTCCCTTAACCTCAGTTTGTGAGAGAAAGAGGCCCTCATCACAGGTGTAGCCTTAATGGCAATGAAAAGGTAAACATAAGAAAATTATGAAATCATTCCTATAATGTACTGTAACTTTCTTTCCTTCTAGCATAAAGGTTTTGACTAGAGATATATCAAACACATAAGAGATGAACAAAATCTACGCTTGAGAAATATCTTCTTTTAACTTGAAATAGCCAAAATGTAAGCTTTTCATATTGCAGGTGGTAGATACAGTTTGACTTAGAAAGCAAGCAAGCAAGTTTATCTGACAGTGTAATACTTCAGGTAGAAGCATTACTAAACTGACCAGACACTGCCCTCCAGAAGAAATCCCCAAGTTGCATCTCAGTGATCAAGGATTCCTGTTCAGGAGTTAGAGGCATTTTTGATAATAATTCCATAGCTTCTATAATTTTTCCATTAATCAATGGTCAATATCCAAATCTGTTCTGACAAAACTCTTTACTTTTTTTGCTGACAAGATGACATTGATTGACTACAAGTAAGATATTTTATCTTCATCATCACCATTGTTGTTGTTACAAAAATATTTTTAAAAGAAAAATAGTAGATCTTCTGGAACACTGATGTATGATTCCAGCCTGTCTCACCATCACCACAGTAATTATATCAGCTACAGTTTTTGGGGTAGGGGAGAAATTGAGAGTTCCCCTGGACACACCGTAGGCAAAATATGAATGAAGACCTCATGGTAAAGAAACAACCTGCTTTTCAGAGTTCTCCAGCATTGCTTGCCAGAGCTGTTGATCCCAGCAGCTGAACCAAGACTTAGGGAAATCACTAAACTGACCAGACACTGTCCTCCAGAAGAAACCCCCAAGTTGCATCTCAGTGATCAAGGATTCCTGTTCAGGAGTTAGAGGCATTTTTGATAATAATTCCATAGCTTCTATCATTTCTGCATTAATCAATGGTCAATATCCAAATCTGTTCTGACAAAACTCTTTACTTTTTTTGCTGACGAGCAAGGAATGTTGCTTCATTTCTTAATTAAACATCAGTGGTGGCTTATGGGAGAAGAGAAGAGGTAGATGCCATGGAATGAAGAAACAAGGACAGCCAGAGAACACATTGTTTCAGGAATCAGCTTCTTTGTGGCCTGGTTTAATAAATTAAAATTTTAATTGATTGAAAGCTTTTGGGAAATGTTAAAAATCTATGAATGATATGTATAAAAGCTGAACAATCTTCTGTGAATATAATCTGTATAATAAATTTTGTCACCATGTTTCTTTTACTTACCTCTTGCAAGGTACCAATACGCATCAAGGAATTGCAATTTAGGTCAGGAAATTACATGGATATAATTTTCAGAATGGAAATAGACATTCTATAGTATACTGAGACTCCCATTCCCTATAGACATTTATTTTTAAGTGCGGTTTAATTATTCATTCCAAAGCAGCCATCTCATTCATGAATGTAACCATTAACAATTCAGAAGTTCATATGAAGAATGGGAGATGAAAGACTTGTACAGCAGTCCTAAAAATGCACATCTGTCTCCAGATTTGTAACTGCTACCATCTTAATACTGGTCAGGGGGAATGAGAAGTATAATATGTAAACTATGCTTATGCAATATAAGAATGTTCTAGTCTGAGCAGCTTATATCTATACATTTTCACCTGCAAGTGTGTCATAGAATCATAGCATTGGAAGAGGTCATTCAGACCATTGAGTCCAACCCCTTGCCTAGTGCAGGGATCCACATTAAAGCATCCCTAACAGATGGCAGTCCAGCCTCTGCTTGAATATATCCACTGAAGGGAAGATGCCGCCTCTCTGGATAATTGTTCCACTGTCAGACTGTGCTTACTCTTACTTTTTACTTACTTCTTACTTCTTAGGAAGAGGTTTTCTTTCAATCAGTGGGAATCTGTCTTCCTGTAACTTAAATACATTATTTCATATTTTGCAGTTTGGAAGGAGAGAAAATCTTGACCTTCTTATCTGCAACATCCTTTCAGATATTTGAAGAGTATTACCAAATGTTCCCTCGGTCATTTTTTCTCAAGACTAGACTTCCCCAGTTCCTTCTAGCCTTTCTTCATAAGGATTTAGTTTCTAGTCCCCTGATCATTCTTGTTGCCCTTTTCTAAGCATGTCCCTATTTATCTTAATCCTTCCTAAAGGGTGGGGCCTAGAACTGGGCCCAGTAAACACATACTATAGTCTGTGATTTAGAAACTAGACTTTAATTGATGCAGTAAAAATTTGTATTAAAATAGTACATCACACTATTCACCCAAGTTTAGTTTGCAATCAACTAATATTTCAGGACTTTTTCACAAGTCCATCGTGTTACCTTCTGAATGAAGATCTTTGTATTTATTACTTACATCTTATTCTGTTACTTTCAGCCTATTTTTCTAATCTATTGAGAATGTAAAATTTAAACTGTATATGTAAACCATTCAATTAGACAAAAATATAGAATATTGATCTTCTCATTATTCTTAGCTATATTAAGGGAAGTCGAAACCCACTGGTAGATAAATGTTGCTGTAGGAATGGGTAAGTATGTCCATGTTGTTCTCCCCCGTATGCCATTTTTCCAGTCTCCAGTTCTTCCCACTTCACCATCATTTGGTTGGGAAAAAAGTTTACATGTCTATTGTTTACCTGCTTATATTCATGTCTCCCAATAAGATTTTTTTTTTTTTTGCTTTTTTGTCTAAATTACATATTTTGAAACCAGTTTTCCCTAATACAGCATATATTTGGCTGTTTTCTTTAAGCTATGCAGTAACAATTTCCTCTCACAGGAAATATCTCTCAAAATTCAATTTAAAAAATGGAGAGGAATAGTTTCAGAAGTCTATATTTTGGATTTTTGGGAAAAACAAAGTTGTATAGATCCAAGAGGGAAATTCTCTTCCATCACCATAAATCTGCATAGGACAACAGTGCAGTGAAGATGCAATGAAGGAAGCCTTTTAATGTTACACAAAAAAAGAATCCCAAACCTTCATTGCTCCCTTGACAGTGCAAACTGAGTCCTATCATTGATAAGGTCAGCACTTCTCTTAATTTGTCTGCAGAGATCGGTCACTCAAGCATACCCAGAGAAAATCCATCTCTTCAAAAAACAAGAACAAACAAACCATTCCTTTGTGACCAGTTTGTTAACTTTGATCAGTTTTTCCTTGTAACTGCAAATTGATGTACTCAGATTAAGAAATGATTTTTCCCCCCTGAGCAGTACACTGTCTTCTTGAGACAAGAATTAATCCCGCCTCACCCCACCCCCCTTGCCAGCAATCTCTTCTATGCCTAAACATTTGCTCCAGAGGACTAGGGTAGTTTGGGGTGGAAATTTGTTTGAGAAAGTGCTCCAACAAAATAAATATTTAAGATCTAATAATAGTTTGAAAGCTAAACTAGAAAAAAAATATATTCAGTTTAAACTTAAGAGGACCTGGCTCGATATGACAACACAGAAGGACATTTCCTCCTTTCCAACTTTCCAAATTCAAACTGAGTCTTGAACTGTGAGCCAAGGGTAGATAAACTTAATTTTATGTGTATGTGATTGCTTCAAGTCAAGCTAAGTCCTCTTGTTCAATACATCAATATTTTTTTCTGGTTCAGCTTAAAGTTCCAAGAAGATTGCTCAGTAGAAAGAACACGAAATGCTTCTTCGCTTTTAATACATACTCCCTTAGCATATATATAGAGAACCATAGAACAAGTCCACCATATAGAATGAGTGTGTTTTGGCCTCCAGCAGTCTCAGTCCTGAACAATCTTGTAGAGGATTGTTGAATTGGATACCTATAAAACTGTACTGAGTGATAAAACTGGTGTCAAATCCATAATCTTGAGAATCTGTGCTCAGGACAACCTTCTTCCTTTTGTGTGTGTGTGTGAATAGACATAAACAGGTATGGAACTTGGAGACCTTGTTTTGTATTGCATGTTTTGTAAGAAAGCAAAAGCAGTACAGCTTATAGCATTACAATATATAGATGAAATATATACATATTAGATCACATATATTTGATTGCTACTCTATTCTGAAAAAGTGTTACATTTTTCTACCATTTTTTAAAAATGTGCCTTTTATATGTGCTCTAGATATAACTATTCCAAATATATACACTTTTGTACATGGTTTCTCCAAATCCTTGGAGCAAGGACAGTTTGGGTTTATGAGCTCTATGAATTATTTTCCCATTTATATGAAGGTTGCAGAAAGCATGTCATTCTGCAGCATTCATATTATGTGAACTTTATTGCAAACATTAGCAAAGATTGTGACAATTGTGCATTCTCTTGTGGATTCTTATCTTGGGCAAATGCAAGATGAGTAGTCTATACATTGTCTGGTGGATAATAGCATCTAGGTGTGTTAGTGTTAAGAGCTCACCTTAACTATATATGCTCATAATACAGGAAGCTTGTTAAGGAAAGTTTCCTCAATTGGGCAGTGGGGCAGATTAGTTGGAACTGATACTCTCTGTAGATACCTAAGAAAAAGAAACTAATTTCTTGAGTGCTGAGGAAAGTCTGGTTAATGGCATTAGATTTATGGGATAAAAGGCATCACCTTACATTCTTCCCTTGTGCTAGTTACATTACAGAAGATCAATATAGGCTTAAATATTTAGAACGACTTCCCTTAAGTCCCTGTCTTCATTGGAGTTTTAAATTGTATTTTGGAGTCTTTGAATTAGAACAAAACTAAATGAGAAGCTGGCATGCTGCAACATAGAGTTCCAGACCCTCACCACATGCTTATTTCCCAGGATACCACTACACCTCATAGAGGTCTTCTGGGCACTCCTAAGGAAAAAAAATAGTGGAGAGCTGCAGACTGCTGCTTTCCTGATCTGTACCCAGCTGTCCACAAATAGGTTGAAATAAGAAAGTACAGGAGTGCTAGAGAGAGGAAAGCAAAACCTCACCAATTTGGTTTCTGATAAGTGCATGTTTTGGGATCCTACTATAGCAGACCTCCTGTCAAGGTCTCCATGAAACATCCTCAACATCTCAAATGTGGCCACTGGAAGGATGCATACAGGTGCAAATGAGGCACAATAGGGTTTTATGTTGTGTTTTGCATTGGGGCATAGGGAAGGGAGTCACCATGTTCTAATTTTAATCAACTTTTTTTTTTTTCATTTAAAGCTTGAACTGGTAGGCATTGTGTTGAACAAACCTCAGCAGCATTTGAAATTAATCGAGATTCAACTAATCAATATTCACTCATTCATGTCTCAATAAATGTTATTATTGCTCCATCAAGACATGACATATATTTATAAATCCATTCTGTGAGAGCCATTACCACCATCAGCAGCAACATCAACACTGTGATATTTTGCTATGCTCATTTGTTCCCCCCAAAAGCACAGAAATAATACATTAGCGATATATACTGGCAACAGTATAGAATAATAGAATGGTGGAGTCAGAATGGACTTCAAGGATCATCTTGTCCAACCCCCTACAATGTGCAGGAAAACCAATGAACCATCCTTGAAAGGTGACTGGCCAGCCTCTTCATAAAAGCCTCCAGAGATGGAGAACCCATGGCCTCTGTAAATAAGATATTTACGCTGATGTCCAGACTGTACCATCAAGAAGTTGGTCCATTATATTTAAGCAAAATCTAGGTAGCTGGAACCTTTATCCATTCTTTTTGATCCTACTTCCTATGGCAAAAGTAAATAGTTCCTAATCAACTTCCTCATGGCATTCTTTTATATACCTGAACACTAGTATCATATCTCCCCTCAGTCTTATTTTTTCTAGACTAAATATCCCAAGTTCTTTAACATGTCCTCAAGTCCCTGATTTTTGTCACAGTTTTCTGAACCTGGTCTAAACTGTCAGTAGCCTTCTGGAAATGTGGTACCCGGAACAGTACACAGTACTCCATGAATGGTTCCTCCATTATGGTTTAGGCTAACAGTAAAACATATAAAATAAAACAAAATGTAATATCTATCTGTGAGAGTCAAACTATTTTGAATTCATGACATGTAACTATTACTACATTTCTTACAAAAAAGAAGCACAATGTACTATGTTCAGATTGGATTAGGATTTTTTTTTTCCCAGCTATGATTCCCAGTCTAGTTTATGGGTCCTCATCTGGCAATTTTCACAAGGGAAAGGAGGCCTCCATTGAAACAAATGGCTTCTTTTTCTCTGCCAGCTGTAAATGTCAAACTCCAAAGAACATCACGGGGAATTAGCCTTTGAAATGAATTTACATCCAGGACTGAGTCCTTCCTGATTATTTTTGAGTAAAAAAAAAAAAAAAAAGGACATACTATTTGCTACAAATTAAAATAACATTTCATTTGACCCCAAGAATAACCAAGACAAAGTATTTAGCTTTCAATTAATTATCAAAGTCTTGAGGGATGGTTGGCCTATTAAATCATTGTTTCCTGAAATTAGGATGGTTTGTGTGAAATGGCTTCGGTAAAGTTGTAAAAATAATCATGAATTCTGTGGGACTTAATTGGGCAAAAAGGCAATTAGGGCACAGGCAAGTTTATTATAGTAAGTATTGGTGTTACTTTAAAGCTCTCTTTGTGCATTACAGCTGTGTTTGTGATAGCATTCACCTCTGATTTAGGAACCTGTCTACTGGGGTTCAGGGCTATGGGGAACAAACAGGCAGTGAAACTAGCACTGCATGCTGCAGAGAATGCCCCCTCCATCATGTCATCAGGACTGTCAAGAGCCATTGCTAATTGACAGGATTTGTCTACAGGTACATAGAGCTCCTTTTTAACATATGGTGTGTCTGCGTGTGTGTGTGTGCATGTATTTCTGTGATGCTCTAGGGATGTGAAAGTTGGACTTTGAAGAAGCAAGAAAGAGTATTAATGCTTCTGATTTTTGGTGTTGGAGAAAACTCTTGAGAACACTATGGATGGCCAAGAAAACAAACAATTGAATCAGAACAAAGCAATCCAGAAGGCACAAATGATCAGGTTCAAATTATTCTATTTTTGACACATTAAGTGAAAACTCAGGTCCCTTGAGAAGTCCACAATGCTGGGAAAGACGGAAGGAATGAGAAGAAGAGGATGACCAGCAGCAAGGTGAATGGACTCAGTTACAGCACAACCATTAGAAGATCTGAAGGATCAAGTTGGGGACAGATTATGCTGAAGAAAATCTATGTGATTGCTTAGAGTCAACACTGACTTGATAGCACAAAATCCATCAATAAGTATGTATAATATTTACTGAATGTATATCCTATATTTCTTCTACAAAGAATCATCCATCCCCCCACCCCCCAAATTCTATTTTCACATTGAGATACATTGGGCTGACCACCAGTGACTGGCGTTAAGATACCACATGAGCTTCAGTGCTCTAATCCTTACACCACGTTGTCTTTCTGCTTCAGGCAAGAGGTTCTGCTGATCTGCTGTTTTATGAGGACATCTCAACTGGTCCTCCATGCTACATGTGTTGGACATTGCAACACAACCATCTTAAACTAAAATATAAAGCCATGTTCATTTACTGAAGTTGTAGTCTGATTCATCCCAGCTATTGATACTCAGCAGCTTTTTAAAACTCAGCATGTATAGGCTGGGTTGACCTGGATTACAACTGGGATAGGTTTTAATGTGCTGTAATTAGCTTCTTTTCAGACCTACTGTACATTAGGCAAGACAGACAATGGGCAAAGAGGCTTTTCTGCCATGGGAGTGACATAATAAGCCATTATAGCTGCATCAAAATTAGCAGCTTATTCCCCACCCCCTCCCCAATGAAATGGATGTATTAAAAAAAAATAGAAAGAATTATAGGCAATTATGAATGTATCAGGTTCCTGGATTTTCCACAACACTGATGTATCTCTTCTTCCTCCCTTCCTTCCTCCCCAAATATCCTTTACATACATAAAATATTGAATGAAGAAATAAGATCCTATGTTTATGATGCTATAAAGAAATTCCTGGATAGAAGTACTGTAGATTTAGCAAAGATTCTTTTGAGAAGATGAAGGATGAATTATAATTGGTTTCATGTGTAAATTTTATACTCATAGAATGGTTTCTTCTTTAGCACAGTGCTCTGTTCTTGTCATATAGAATTGAGTGTACAAATGAATGAAACATGGGGAAACATATTTTCTTTTGGTGTCATTTTTTTTTTCCTAGCTTGCCTCAGCATCATGCTGCTGTGGATACTTTGTCAGAAATACAACATCTACTCTAGTGTATGGTGACAACTCCAGTGCTGTAAATTTGCCAATCATATTAACAAACCTCTATGCCTCAGCAGCTTTCTCTGTAGGAGATCTATTGCTCTCCAATGTATCAAAAGCCACCAGAAGTTATTTAAACATGTTTTCCAAAAGCCATACATCACTTCATGCTGAACTTGCAGGAGCCTGTGGGGTGTCAATCATTTCTTTCTTCGTAATTCAAGAAACAGCAATTGTTTTATGCCATAGTAACTTTTGTTTAAAAACAAAGTAGAGCACTCACTGGTGCTTGAAACTGTTAATTTAGCAACTGTCCAACCAGCTCTGTGATCAAGTCTTCCTAATGCAACTAAAGATCATAGAGGAAGTGGAAGAGAAGGGCCCCAAAGTGGCAGATTTCAGACCTGGGGTAAAATGTTCCAACGTGACCATCCCAAGCATTTTTTGAGGAAGGAGGAATCTCAGCTTGTCAGGATTAACTCAGGAACTGCACTGTGTCCAACACTAGCTGTACACATCAAATATCAGCCTTATCATACAAGCATCACCTAACCTATCACCAGGGGGCAAGCTTTTTGACAGATCAGCCCCTGAATGGTTCACGTGGAAAAGCAGGGTGTTTCAAGAGACTAGAAGTCAAGAACTGTCATTAATGCTCATGCTTTGAGGAGATTGTGCCAATGGTTTATGCCACATGCAACTATGAGGGAAACTAGAACTATGCAGAGCTTTTCAGGAACACTTTGAGTTAATAAAATTTTGGTCAAAATGCTCCTTTGAGTTGAAGCACTGAATCAGAGCAGCTACTCTATCTTAGTCTGGATCCCAAAAGGGGCTTCTGCATATGTGCTGCTTCAGTGTTTTGACTCAACATACTGAGATAGAACAGTTTGACTTTCTATAGATAATGGTGTTATCTCTGGTAACTCTTAATGGACTTTTGCTGATCAGGACTGAAATGACGAGGTTTTAAGGATTTGTTTATAAGTAAGAGATATGGGAAGAAGAGATCATTTGTTGCATTTTAAGAGAAGGTGATAAATTATTAAATTTGTTTATACTTGTGATGAAGGGGGAAGTCATTTCTTTATATATTTCTTTTCTTTTTCTTTACTATTTTCTTATTTTTTCCTTCTTTTCTATTTTTTTCTATTTTCTTTTTCTTTTCTGCACCTTTTATTTTTTATTTTTTTTAGTTTGTATTCGTTTTTTATCATTATAGTTGTACTGTTTAATACAATGACTATGAAAAAAAGAGAGAGAGAAAGAGAGAACAACTTGACTTTCTGAGTTGAGGCACTACCTTGACTGGGACTACCGATCAAGACAACCCCTCAAGGCAAAGTAGAGCCACTTTACACAGACTGAAGAGAAAATTACTTGTTTTATTGATTTCTATACCATTTTTCATCTAGGATCACAAGGCAGCATACGCAGTATTTCTGTCTCCTATTTTACACTCACAAAACAATCACACTGGTCTGAAAGCTTTCATGGCTGAGCGTGGCCTTTTTTTTTTTTGGTCAGAATCCAGCATTCTAGCCATTACATCACACTGGCTTTTCCTTGATAACATTATATGTTAAAAGTATCTCGTGCTCTAAAATGGCATCCTCCTCCTGTGTAAAGTTCCCTTTTAGAACTGAAAAGCCATATTGTGTAAGGAATGTGTTTTTCTAAAATAAATAAATAAATGGATGGATGGATGGATGGTAAAGAACTGGCTTCCCTCCTTTTGTTTTGCAAAATAAAGTTGTTGCCATCTTGCAAGCCTTCTTATTTAACTTCCTCAGCAGTATGCTAGATTCTTCAAGTTGTTCAAGCTATGACAGTGATGGAAATTTGCTTTCATTCCTGCTGCAAGGTGTCATGACTTCCTCTGTCCTGAGCTACTTGGTGCAGATGTACCCTTGATACCTTTCTGCTGGATTGTGCTCGTTCTCAGATACACTTTACAACTCTGTCAGGCTTGCATCTGGCTCCCTTTGAATGTCATTGTCATAGCTAACATCCGATCCCAAATCATTCCATGGTAACGCTTGTGGAATTGGGACTGTCAAACTGCCATTGTTGATTTCATAAGCAGGTAACAGTCCAAACTGTAAACGATTTGAAAATAATTTGGAAGAAGGGCTTTGGTCCTTGCACAAGTGCAAATGCAGCCACTTTCTGCTATTTATTCAAGTACTCCAACTTTTCCCAGGCTTCTGTGCAAGCTTAAAAAAGGGTACCATTGCTTTAAAATTCACATTAATTTTAATAGATAGATATCTTAAAGCAGTTGCATTTTTTTTCCAGGCTTATGTGGAAGACCCAAACATGTTGGGTTGCTTTAAAGAAAAGCAGAGAATTGCTGTGCTTGCTCAATGACCAAAGCATTTTTTTCAAAATTATTTCAAAGGCCATCCAGGCATAATAAATATATTTGGCTGAAGGGAAAAAAAAAAAAGAAAGAATTGTGGAGCCAGGTGGAAACTTTTATTGTACTATTGTTTTCTTTGTACTTAGTTTACTTCTGTTTCACTGATTTTTGCTACTGTTGTTATAATTTCTGGGTTATGCAGCAGGAATAATTACAGTTGTCAATTACTTTAAATGTGTGGACTGATCTGAATTCAACTGGTAAACATTAAGCTAACATTTCCACTTGCGAGCCTGGAACCCTTCTCTTTTCCTTCCCATTAGAAACATTTGTTTTTTCCTTTTCCATAAAAGATTCATCTAACTCTTTTCTACATGTCAGCTTTCTTCCTTATAGGTCTCGATTTGTGTGTGTGTGTGTGTGTTTAAATGGGGAACATTATAAAAGCTGGAATAGGTTCAGACTGGCTGGGATGGGCACCTTTAAAGTCAAATTAATGCCATAAACAGTGAGTTGTGTTGGAGGTGAATGACAATAACATTACAGAATTGTAATCTTGTCAAGATTGTATTTTATTAATCCTTTAATACCCAACATTCATCCTGAACTTGGCAAACTTCCTGGAACACCTGTTTTCTAAAAAGCCAGCCAAACCAACCAAACATTTAGGGCTAGAAAATATCTATGCAAAAAAAAAAAAAGCACCACTTTTCTGGAACAGTATTCCACTATCCATTTTGGGTAAAAGTCCATATTTTGGAAAATAGCCCAGAATGCCCTGTTCCCAGCCACCCAAACTGACCAAATTCACATAGAGGGAAGACTGCAGCATTGCTCTCCTGATATTTCCAAAAGATGCAATTTTGCCCCAACTGGATAGCTGAATTTGGTTCCAATAGTATTATTGTGGCTTCTTTTGTCAAGATTCTCTATTTTTGTGTGACCATTAAGTGTGGAAGGTTTGGCTGACTAGGAAGTTTCTGTTCAAGTGTACCTTCTGAAATAAGGAGTTTTGCACGCACCAGGTGGAGGAACATGGCTTTTATGGAAGATCTTCAATTCACTGTATGAAGCTCCACCATTCCTGTGTGACCAGTGAGTTCGTAGCCATTTTTCATACTGCGGAATTTTGCCTGAAATGGTAGACCAATGTGATTTTCAAGGAAGGTTTGGGTCTTATTGCATCATTGAGAAACAAATGCTTCAGACTATTTTCCAAAATACAGACTTTTGACTTGAATGTTTAAGGCTGGGGGTTGTCAAACATTGCAATACCATGACCTGCTAAAATGATAAATGCAATTGTAATTCTCCCCCACTGTCCCATTTCATGAATAAAAGGAACAATTATATAAGAAACATACTATTTACTGAAAGATATGCAACTTCCACCATATTTTCTTATGCTTACTTTGATCAGCACTGGGTCATCCTTAGCAGGTCTCTAACCACCTAACTAAATCTATGCCATTTTGAAAGGCTAGAAACTTAATGCAAAAGATTAAAAATACCATACTTTATTAATACAGATACTTCTACAGATACTCAAAGGACTATGGTTACACTAGCACATACCAGGCCAGAAGTGAAGAACTGGATGGAAACCATTCTCTAATTAGAGCAGTTGTGTCTGACTGAAGGCTAGATCCATGAGTTTAGCCATCTCTCAAAATTCACTTGGGATTTTGCTGTCCACTTTGCCTGGGCAACCCTCATTAAGTTAAAGTAATTACAGCCCTCCTGTAAATTGCTTGCAATCCCCCAGATTGTTACATACCATAGTTGAGACCCCCTGGCTTAACAGAATTTGGTTCCTATGGATATTTTAGCTTTTTTTTGTAGCAAGATCTTATAGTCCTATGTGACTAGTAGGTTTGGCTGGCTTTGCTTAATAGGAAGTGGGAGTGCGGTGTTGCTGTTGTTTTTATCTTGTCCTTGATGTATTTTGGTGTATTTTAAGGTTTAATAAAATTATAATATTGGATTTCTAGGCAATCACTTCTTCAGCACCAAAGAAGGCAAAATTATCAGTTTTGTAAGCATTGAAGAAAGTAAAATGTGATGATGAAATGGTTAAAGAGCCCCATTTATCACGTATATAAAAGTAAACTTCTGCTTTGAATTAGGTCTCATTTTGGAAAGTGGCAGAGATCCATACCCCCAAAATGCAGGAGTGGGCTGGATGATTTTGTTGGCTTGAATCCAAAATATTTCACTGCAGAGAATGCTTGTAGCAGAAGGTGTGGAGGGGAAAATAAACTATGATATGTAAGCAATTTGGAGAATGTGAAAGCCATTGATAGGGGTGGGCGTCTGTCACCATTGGTTATGCTGGCTTGAGCTGCTGGGATTTGTGCCCGATGCAGGCTGATGATGCAACATCTGGAATGTCACAGGTGGACCATCCCTGATATACATTTTACTTGAAGCCAGATATAGCACATTGGAAAATCAGGTGTGTTAAGTTAGAACAGGGAGTTAAATTAGATAAAAGAATTAGAGAAGAGCTAGAATTCAAAGGGGTGAGTAAAAAGGCTTGCAAGTAAGCTAATAATTGAAAAGAGGAATTATTTAAGTTAGGCTAGGTCAGAAGTGGGCTAATAAATAAGATGTTAATAAGACATTTTATAATGTTATTTTACTTATGCAAAATAACACCCAAAACAAATTCTTTATGATAACTCAGTTGCCCTTAAATCCCTCCAAGGTCTCCATAGCTGGAAAAAAAAGTGTCCACAAATTTCAATCTCACCCGTTCTGGAGGCTCTGGGGGACCACAAATAAGGCACTAGCAATGTGTGACTTAGCCCATGTCTATTATATATTTGCTGATTTAATTACCTGCTGAGTTCTGGATTTAATGAATTCTAAGTGTATAATATCTTGCTCATGTGCTGGTTTGATATACACCAAGGCAGGGTTAAGGATCTCCAGAAATTATAGAACTACTGCTCCTAACACCCTCTGTGTTGGGAGCTATAGTTTTTCAACACCTGGGAAGACACAGGTTCTTCACACCTGATCTTAAATAGACCTTAGAGCCCTTATGTAGTGACTTTTAGAACCCAAGAATGAATAGAGGCACATCTGGGTTCTGTTTCTTTATGTAATACTAGAATGGCTTGGGATCTTTGGAATGGGATCTTGATTCTGAAAAGTAACACATTCTTTCCTCTCTGTTTACAAACCACTTTTTTGATAAATTGAGCTGTATGTTTATGTTGGTGTTAAATATGTCTGTTTTACTCATCAGTTAAATTAACATATGCTTTCCTTCCAGATTATCTTTTTGGACTTAGTATTGCATTTGTGTTATGAATTAAAATAGTAATCACATATGATTTTGTTCAGATGGAAAGAACTATTTGCTAAGGCATGCACTTCTGTTGTAATTAGGAATGAAAAGATGTTTGTTAATATATATACACACTATATATATATATATATATATATATATATAACACACAACACAAACACGCACACCATTTCCATCATTTCTTTTATACAGCTTGCGACATTTGTCTTCCAGTTAGAAGTTATTGCATCATTCTATGAATACTTTTTTGTGAACAACTTAAAAACATACTTCTGAAATCCAATCTATGTAATGCAGGAAGCTGCAGCTATATTACTTCTTGATAGTGATTTTTTTTTCATTTATTAAGATTTTAAATGTAAACCTGCCACATTTCAAGCAATAAATAAGAACTGTGAATTTGCAAAACACCTTTTCATTGCATTTCCATTTTACATAGTACCTAAAAGTGTTGTTTAAAAAGCCTTATCCTTCCTCTTTTTTTCCTGGGAGTTTGTTGCAGATATTAGAATTGTTAAGAGAATTATTTATTTTTATTTCTTCACTTAATAGCTTTTTAAAATTTCAAAACAAAATGCTAAATAGCCTATCCTATCAAGCTAGTCATTTATTGCATTTAATGGATTTTGACTGACAGGTACTCCAGGGGCCTGTAAGACACTCAAGTACATTCTTTTGACTGCACATTAGTTTTGAATGTGGCCCATGATATGGTGACTCCTTTATGTGCAGAATGAAAAAGAGGTTTGTCTAAAAGTTGCATATACAAGAAAATAAAAGTCCAGCCTGAGTCCCAAGCAAAATTTACTGAAAGGATTCAGAGGTGGTGCTGTGAAGAGCATCGTAAAGGATTCAAATGGTAATCAGCAAAAACAACCTTTGGTTGGAGGGAAGAATCCTTCCCACTTGAAAAACTGCTGGACCACGGTTTAGTATTCAGCTTTTTGCTGAAATACCGATGTGTCTCTGGGTTTAACTTTGCCCATAAAAGCACCTGCATCTTTTTCATAGTTGTGTTTTAAAGATCTATTAAAATAAAGTGGCGGGGGGAGGAAGAGAGAGAAGGGGGGAGATGTTGACAGAGAGTCACCTAATCAGGAAACCTGGGGTGGGGAGCCTAGTGGTCCTAAAATCCTGTCCACCTTGGCTCTTCACTGACTCAATTTGTTAGGGGCTTGCCAAATGCAGATGGCAGAGGGAGATTCTACCTGTTTGCATAATCAATGAGAGCATGGGGAGGCACTCCAGTGCATGTGCAGAGCTTTCTTTTCTCCACATCCTCACCAGTTTGATCTGGAGACATTCCATGGGGATGCTTAACCCCATGCCATTGAATGCTCCCCTTGCAGATAAAGTCACAGAAGCTGTTCTTTTTACCATCAGTGGACAAAAATCGAAATACAGATGGATAATATAGTACTTTTTCCAAGGACAACCATGCTGGATGGAATGCTAGAGAGACTTTGGCGCCACACTGATGATGGCCTATTATGAATAGGGCTTTCTTTAACTCACTCCTGAAAGCCACCCTGGCTGCGCAACTCTCCAGCTCCAAAGTATTGTATCTTTTGAGCAACTAAAGAGAAAGACTGGTTGTTGCAATGGCCTTCCATCATGATATATCTTCTCAGTTGCAAACGGATTGACACATCCCAGTACCATCAATGGGAAAATACTTCAGGCATGATTGCCACCATGGAAAAGGTGCCTTTCACATTTGTACTCGAGGATTTCTTCACACAGACTGCTTCCTGAGTTAAAATGAGATGGATTTCACCACTTTAAGAAATGTGCGTGTTGGCCTGAAGTTAATTGAAACACTTATTTGGCTGAATGTAATCATCTTTAGGTCTGGAGACATATATCAATAGTGAACCTGAAAGTTATCTAAATGTAGTTTTTCTCTTAATTAGATCTTATGACACTAATTGTCAGCCAGAATTTTTAACTTCCCATAACAACCCACAACTCTACCCAAAGAAGCACTTGACATATTGTATGCTTTCCATATGTGTACAAAACAATTCATGTAGATATTGGTATTTCTGTAGGGCTGCCATTAGAGAACAGAAAAGTGTCAAGAGTTTTCTTTCTCTTTTTGCTGCCATCTAGTGGTGATCCAGATTTTGCCAACCCAACGATAGTGGTCCTATAGTTAGTCTATATGTATAAATTATAATGGCGCAAAGGTTTTAATTCAGAGTTAACAACTAGAAGAGCTCTGTTTCTGGGTACAGATAGTCCTTGCTTAGTGACTACTCATTCAGCAACCATTCAAAGTTACAATGGTGCTGAATGAGAACTTACAACCAGTCCTTGAAGTTGCGGCCATGGCAGTGTCCCCGTGGTCACAGGGTCGCAATTCAGGCATTTGGCTACTGGCTTGCACTTAAGGTGGTTGCAGCATCCTGCAGTCATGTGATCACCATTTGCGACCTTCCCTGCCAGCTTCCCACAAGCAAAGTTAATGGCAAAGCCGGCAGGGAAGTCACAAGTCACTCCCATAAGTTGCTCCCACTCTGCCACTTTTTCTCCAGAGGACTCCCTGGGTGTCAGGGTAAGTGCAGGCCCCAGGTAGATGGCTGCCTGCCCCCCACCTGCCCACACTCGTGCTGCACTGCAGTGAACACTCCTCCACCTGCCAACACTTGTGCCACAGCACCACTCCACTGCCCATCAGCACTCCATAGCAATCACCCACCTTCTGGCTTGCTTGAGAGTCACCTAAGGAAAGGCTTGTCGTGACCAGGACTTGCAACTTCTTGCTGACTTCCTCATTGACTTTGCTTATTGGAAGCTGGCAGGAAATCTCAAGTTGTGGTCACATGAGGTCCTTGCTTAATGACCCACAATCCTTGCTTAACAATGGCAACGGGGATTGCCAGGATTGCCATCTCTAAGCAATGTGGTCACGTGAAGTTGCACTTTATGACCACATTGCTTAGCGATGGAAATTCTGGTCCCAATTACCATCATTAAGTGAGGACTACCTGTATACACTGTGAGAGATAAGATGTCCCGTTGTATACCTGTTTTTGCTAGAAGCCAGAACAGGAAATAAGAGAGAAAAATCATATGGCTGATAATTTCCTTTCACTTTCTATTCCTTATCAACTCTCAGGAGCTTATTCAACACTACATCAAGCCATTAAAATTGCAAAGATTATGTTTTTTGCAAATATTCCCTTCTCCATTCTATCACTCCATTTTCATTCTTTTTTTCCTGCAACCAGTTCTGAAATCTCTTTGATTCCGTATCTTGACATAGGTGATATTTGCATTCAGGGTAATATTTGGTGAACTAGCTGTATATATAATGTTCACTCAGTTTCCTGCTTATGCAGGTATTTGCTTTCTAAATAGAAACCCGTAAATGTAGATAGTTTGGGGGAAGTAAGATTTCTTTAAAAACTGAGGGAACAATTTATTTGGTAAACGTTACAGCTATTAGACCAACTTTAAATTACGTAGAATGCATACCACCTTTTCTCTGTGGCCTGGCAGCACAATGATCATGGGAGAAATTGTTCTTTTTATATTCAAAGAGAAGACATAATCCACATTTTTAATATATACCTTTTAACATTTCTCTTAAATTAAGAGAATCAGTCCACTTCAAAATTAAAGCATGGACAATTAGCCTACTAATTTTCAACTTGAAGTAAATGTTAATAAAAACTAAGATTAACTAATAGATTGCCAAATTACTTGCTCATAGTGTAGAAATTGAATACATCTCTTATTAACAGACTCATCCCCCTCTAGACAGCCAAGGATAGTACAGTATATGCCAAGTTTGGAAGGCAACATATAAGCCTTAACATTGCTAAAAAAAAACTTACTTTGTTGAAAGATACTGAAGTCCCACTAACTTTGCAGGCGATCTAGGACACACAGAATTAACTTGAAGTTCTAACCCTAGGATAGAAATAACCTAAACTCTAATTGTCACAAATCCCAGATAGTATACCCTAATATATCTGGAGAACTTCTAGATATTTCTGATCACAGGAGATTTTTTTGTGGAAGTCTCCTGGTTTAGCTTTTGGCATTGCCAATTAAACATAATTAAGTGGATAATGGTGGGGCATGTCCTGGAGAGTTGCTGCTAGTAAGAATAGATAACATTGGATAATAAATAAATGAACAGTCTGATGATGTCTCAATGTCTCTTTTCCTATTAGAAACATTTATAAATATTTCCAGCTTGCATGTAAAGGTTATTGTGGTCTATTTGGATACTTCTTGAGAGTTAGATTTCTTGAACATTAGATTAACAAATTCTAAACGTCAAAAGTTGAGAAACAAAATTTCTTTTCAGTTACAATGGCATCACTTACGGCAGATCTTCTTTTGCATCTCCCTGCATAGGTCACTCTTCACTCAATTTGCCCAAATGTTAACTTGTTATAAATTCCAGACATGGTTTGCTGCCTGTCTGAATAGGTATTCTTTAATTGGAAAGGGCAAGACAAGTGTCACGAATTGGCCTGAAAAGTCAGTGTGTGTCGTTCACAGTTCTGGGGCCTATTAGGAGCAAACACTTGGGTGACAGAAAATAATAACTTTTAATGCAATAAGTTAATAGGTTTAACCATTGCAGTTAGTTGTCCATTCCTTTTCTTTTCTAAATGTGGGTCCTTTTCAGGATTTACCTAAATAGTGCAGCTTCCTTCAACCGAATGCCTTTTCAACTTTGCTTATATGCTATTGACATAACTTAGCCTCTGTTCTGAAAAGCTCTCAGCAGTGGCTCTTGGCACCTACAGTTTTGAATGGGCTCCCTTTCTCATAGATGATTTCAAAATCAAAGTTGCCTTCTAAGACCCCAGCAGGTAGAACCATCTGTATCAACTTTTAACGACGAGGAGCTGGATACCTCTTGATCCAGCTAAGAGAGTTTAATATCAGAGAAATGCATAATTATGCTATAGCAGAAAAAATATAGCATCGTTACTAGATACATGCATTTTAATTAAGAATACATTTGTTTAGAACCCAGATCACATAGCTTGTCTGGAATAAATCCTTTATATAGGACAATCATATTTCTCTTCCATATTCTTTCTGAGTCTGATGTTAAGACTGATTTACAGATCATCACCGTGACATTATTATGTTGCTAATTATGCTGGTTTTATAACTGGAATTATAAAAGTACATACATTCAAGTCTAGAAATTATATTGCTGTTATGTTAATGGCCATGGGTTCCAATTCCCCCATGAAGTACTTTTTAGCATGCGGTTGCTAAGCCAGTGAAAGAGTTTGTAGTTATAGGTGGCTTCTGCACTTTGTGTTTCAAGAACTTGGCCTGCAGATCAATTTCACAGTTTATAATTTCCAGCTCCAGACCCAAAGAATCATGACATTATGTTATCAATTCTGAGCTGGAGGCTGAGTTAGACAGACATCTTTTTGGAAGTGCAAGGTTCATTTGCCCACATTCTTTTCCTTTTGGATGCTGTTACAAACAACCTTTTTAAACTTATGGCACCAAGAACAACAGGTGGACAAGAGATTTAAAGTAATCCAAGGATAGGAAAAAGCCACTCCAAATTATCCCTTTTTTCTCTGTGTCATCTGTCAAAAGGAACTATTGCCTTCTGTTCATCAATATGAGAATTCCATATAAAATAGACATGGATAAATAGCCAATATGAACATGTTTGACTCGTTTTGTTTTATTTTTTTCCTAACATTTTAAGGAAGCATGTAATCTGATTAGATGTTCAGCTTCAGTCTAGTCAGAGTATCAGTATGAGTTGAAGTAATCTTCTAATAGTCTTTAAGGGCAGCTATAGAAATAAAATTGTAGAAGCAATCTGTTCCAAGACTATTGCTTGTCCTAAAAAAAGAAGAAAAAGATAACTGGAAAGGAAAGTGGCTGGCATTTTCTGAGAATGTAGCCATTATTATAGATAGAGGAAGTAAAAAAGATTTGAGGGCTAATGCAGTTCCCTCATCAGAAAATACTAGAACAACAGAAGCTTTTTACCTGACTTTAGACTGAAGATGGGGTAGGGGAAATCTGATGGTATAGGTAAATAAAATCAAGGACAACATGAAATAAATGTAAAAAGAGATGTTTTCTCCTTTCCTCTTGCAAATACTAGAATTCAAGGCCATTCACTAGATGGAGAGATTTAGGGCTAATAAAAGGAAGTCTTTTCTTGCATAACAGATATTTCAACAGGGAATTCCCTGCCATCATATATGATGATGAGCACCAATTTATCTATTTATTTGTTACAGTTATAGCCTTAACTATATACAGTTACATACAGTTACAGCCTTTCCAGCATGACTTCAAAGTGATGTCCATAGCACTCCCTCTATTGTTCCCCCCCCCCAAGAAGCATTGGGCTGACAGAGAGCCACTGGCTGAAAGTCAACTAGTAAGCTTCCATCACTGAGGGTAGATGAGAACTTGAGTCTCTGCAGTCCTAGTCTAACACCTTCACCACACATGGTTTTAAAAGGATAAAACTAGATAATTTCATGGAGGATAAGGCTATCAATAGCTATCAGCCTTGATGGCTGTTTACCATCTTATCAATCACAAGTGCCATATTCTTAACTGTCAGCTTCTAGAAGGCATCATCCTTATCAAGTTTATGAGCTTCCTGAATATAATTGGTGTAACATGGGACTTCTCCTCAAGGCTATGGAGTGTTTCCCTCCAGTCCTTGATTTTGAAGAAACACATGCTGGCATAAATTGTGCTGCCTCTGTGATGTGAATATTGTTTTCCTTACAGTTTTAATAACAAGTTGAGGAAAGCAGTTGGTGGATTCTCTGGTTTTCCTTCTGCTCCCCTTGAACATCATATGCTGGCAGGAACAAGAACCACCAATTGTTCTTCTTAATGTGTAGTCAGGTGGGCTTGGACAGATGTGGGCAGATGTCTGATATATAAGGTTTAACCACTATTCAGGTTGCCCAAGGACAGGTCACCAGCATGGAGGTATCCTGGGCCAGTGAACTGTCACTCAAGTTGTTACTTGTTATGAGTCAAATGCTTTTCTGAAAGAGCACTAAATTCTGTTTTCAAACCCAGGTCTAGCACTATTCTGAAAGAGTGCTAAACCCAGATCAAAAACTCACCCAGGTGGCAAAACAGGACAAAAGCTCAGGATGATGCAAGAAGGGAGAGGAGGGATTGCAAGGATAATCAGGGGGAATCATGGCCAATGGCAAAAATCTGGGGGGAAAAAAAACAGGTTGTGTTCTTTTTCTCTTAGGTCCTAAATAAAGAACCACTTAGGTTTGAGACTTGCCAGAAAGCTTTGAAAAGACTTCCAGTCAGGTTATAGGTTGGGACACAATGAAAATTGACATCAACATTTGAGAGCGCATCTTCAGCTGCTGCTGAGTACTTCAACCCAACATTACTGATTGGGGAAAAATGTGTCTCACAAGAATGTGAGAAGGATATTCAGAGCCTTCAAGTGGTGTACTTCAGCTTGTTCTAGGAAGTGGCTGAGTAGGTTGCTGATTGAAAAGGGTACCTATAGAAGCAGAAGAGCATCATGGGGGAGAACTGGCTAAATAGAAATCTCAGATAACAATTGATAGGAGAGAATGAAACAGAGGATGCTTACCCCACTAGTCTTCAGAGGTCCAAAGCCATAGCTAGAAAGGCAGGAGTGCAATGCCACAAACACCCAAATTTGCACTATACAGAACCAACCCAATGGTCATTTCAGTCCTTGACCAACCAATCATCTATGCATGCAGCTTAGAGCAATGTATATTCAACCCATAGTGTCTGGCAGAACTATGTTCTCCCCATATGGCATTCTTTGATTCTTTTGAGGATAGATCTGGAGGGCAGATTTGTCATCTGCCTTTTTATACTAATAAAAATGGGTTAAATCACCCATGGCTTTATGAATAATGCCTTTGAATGCTGGGTTGTAAATTTCCCTTAGCAGACAGAACATTTTAAAAATCCTGAATAAAGTAATAAATAACAAACGAATCATCAGCACTCTCAAAGGTCTGAAATGTTGAAGATGTTTTGCTCTGACGTTCTGAAGAGCCACTAAATGTAATTGCATGCAATGTTGCAAAAGACAGTGTATTTTTTATTTTGATGGCAAATTTATGATGAATTGGAAATGCACTACATACTGTTCATTTTTTGGGGTAGAAAATTGACTTGCTCTTTTATTTCAGGTAGCTACTTCATTTCAATAACATCAGAGGGCTGATACTTTTACATATTGAAAATTGCTCTTTTCGGTATTTAAATTCCTTCCCAACAGTGGATGGCATGATTTTCTATATTTGCATCACAAGTAGCCAAAAAAACAAAAACAAAAAAAACAAAAACAAAGCAGAGCAGAGCAGAGCAGAGCAGAGGAGCAGAAAATATTTCTTATTCACATCACTGGTTATTTCCCACCGACACGCGGACCCCATGTATCTAATATAAAAGTGTGGTGAGCCTTTTTTCTGCTGAAAGTTACTTTTTCTAAATGAGAGAGTTCCGACTCCAAAGTGTTGTTTTGTGAATTGACATCAGAATGTATGAATGGAGGAAGTAAGCCAAGCTGGATATCTGGCATGCAGATGGAGGCAGGGATGGATAATGCTGAAGTTATTGGGCATGGAGCAATGGGCTGTCAGAAGCATTCTAGCTTTTTTCCTTATATGCTTAAGCCTCAAAAACAAAGCCGAGCTCAGTGGGCCTGAAAGGGCACCATTTCACAGTACCTGTTAGAGGTGGAAATGAAATCCTTGCACAGTGTTATTAACAGCTCGGTGGGCAACCGGACAAAAACATAGGGCTCGTCTGGGCAAACCATTTTCTTAACTTTGTTTTTAAAAAAGTATTAGGGATTAAGGGGGGAAAAAGGGTAGCTATTTCTCCAGTACAGTGATTCACATCTGAGCCTTACAAAAGTTCAATAACATACCAAGAAGAAGAAGAAGAAGCGGGGGGGGGGCAGCCTTGCACAAGTTCATTAATGCTGTAATGTTTAAACTGAATTTCTTTTCCATATATACAGCCAAGGTCACCTTAGATACCTTAAATATAAAATATGCCCACATTCATGTTAATGTTGTTTATTATGGGGAAAAATGACAGAAAAAGATCTCTGGTAGGAACTTGTCTGAGTGGGATTTTAAAAAGCAAGCTGCAACAGGCTATTCTCTTCTCATACGGAAGTGGTGGTGAAAATAAAATTAAGGGGGTGTCTGTCAGCACTGCCTTAAACTTCCAGAGGAAAGGCTGCACATGTGTGTTATCATAAATACATCAATAAAATCAACATATTCACTGTAAATTATTGATTGTCCCTTACGTTCCCTACAAATTATTGTCCCCTTTAAAAAAAAAACAAAAAACCCCCACTTTTCCTCTCTTCCAACTTATTTTTCAATAGCAAGAACAGGAAGTAGACAGAGGGGAGGGCTGTTTAGGCCTTCAATAGACCCCCAAACCTCCACAAGATCAGATGTGGGTTGCACGCGGGAGGATGCAGACTACAGAGAGGGGAAATGCCAACACACAAGTGGGGGGGCCATTTGCAGAATGTCACAGCTGCGTGCAGGCCTGGAAATGAAAGGGCACCAAACAGCCTGGCAGCTATGTCCTGGTAGAATTTGTTTCTCTGCAGAAAATGTGTTGATGCTGAATCAGGCCCACAAAATTGCAGCAGTATTACTGCCAAAGCCTACCTTCTTAACCCTCTTGCAGCTGCTTAAAAGGCCAAGCAAATAAAGGAATGGTTATGATAAAGCTGGATTTAAGCACATAGTTGTTGCTGAGAAGCAACCAACACCCTTCATGGCCCAAGTGCTAAATAAAGTAACCATTTGGCTACCCCATAACTTGTCGTCCCTTCAAAGATGGGAAGCGTCTTCCAATCCATCCTCAGCCAATTGTATACAAATTATTTTTAGTTCAGCCATTTTTCTGAGTCTTTGGATTTAAAAAAATGTTGGATTTAAAAAAACATAAATTCGCAAAATCATTTATGCTGATGGCATTGTGTATGTGTGCCTTTAAGTCACTTTTTGACTCTTGGCAACTGCCTGGACTAGTGCCTGCAGTTTCAGAAGAGGTTTGCCCTTGCCTGCTTCCTAGGGCTGGGAGAGAGTGACTGGTCCAAGGTCACCCAGCTGACTTTGTGCCTAAGGGAGGACTAGAACTCCCGGTCTCCTGGTTTCTAGCCTGGAGTCTTAACCACTACACGAGAGTGGCTCTCTCATTTCTGATGCCGCTACTTCTAGCATAATTCCATTAATTAAGATTGACAGGCATTAACAACAACAACAACAAAAACAGCTAACAAATGAAGGGCATTGTTTTGATACACAATTTTATACTCTTTAAACATACATGTAGTGGTGCACTCTATCTTACTTATAAAGGGGTAACTTGCTTTTGCCTTCCAAAAGAGCACAGCATTCCCCCACCCCATTTCCTTTAGAAGCAGTTAGCCAGATGCCTGACTGAACAAGTAAGCTATAAATTAGATTTGTACGTGGCAGGCAGAGACACCGAATTCCAAAGAAGTTGCAAAGAAAGGGGCCCTGCATTCCAGAGACAGAGATAAGGAGGTAGACATTTCTTTGGTAACAGAAGAAGAGGAACAAAGAAGAGATAAGGACCGACATGGGCTATTCCCTTGGTAACCAGAAGAAAAAAGTTAAACTTAGATTCACCTCTTTAGGGCCCACCTTTACTCCTCCCTAGACCATCCCAAAAATCCCTTATATGGACATGAGGGGATGTATGATTTGATTACATTTGTAAATGCCTATAAAATCTTTGTTGCTTGCTTTGCAAGGTGTGGTTCTCCTCAACACCTTGCCATGGTGTTGAATGAGCCATCCAGAATGTTTCTTGGCCAATAAAACTTCTGTTAGTTAAAACGCCTCGTCTCAAGTTTATTTGGTTCTCTGAACTTGGGTAAACAAATAAATAAAGGCTTGTGCCTAACACCACTATTGCATGTCTACAAGAGATATGTTTATGTCCTACATTGGACCTGCTTTAGCTAGCATATTCTGTTTTTCTACCAGGACTACTATTGTAAGATTCAGAATTATTGTTGGCTGAAATGAAAATGCATTACATTTGATATTGCCCTAGGTGGGAATTTGTTATGGTTTACTCTGTTACACATAAAGTAAGCTTAATTCAAACTATTAGTTCCAGATAGTTATACAAACTATATAAGATCATATCATCATAACCAATTACCTGAAAGGGAATCTTAATTATCTGATTTAAAATGCTGATGTAGAAGCAAGAGGAAGTAATAAGGGAGAAAAAATATTCCCATTATCCCCTAAAACATGTCCCATTTTTCTTCTAAAATAACACCAGAGATTCCTTAGAGATTCCTTACTTTCTGATAACTGGTACACAATATTCAAGAAGAAGGCAGTGGAAAACCACTTCCTTATCATCACCAAGAAAAGAGCTTGGATGCATCCTCATAATCACCAAGAAACATGTTCAGCTCAAGGGCATATCTGGTCTTACTTTTTATACATTATCCAATTGCCTCTGTGTTATTGGAGTTTTTTCCAGAGATTGTTACTGGACGCAGAGATTTTTCATTTTTAACTCTCAACAGGGTAGTGCTAGTCCAGGCAGAGTTGGTGTGCAGTTTGGAGTCCTTCTGAACTCACTGCTCAAAGAACTGGTGACAGCTGTGGCTAGGGGAGTTTTGGCAAATCCATCTTGTGTGCCAGTTGCACCCATTCCTGGATTGGGATCCTCTGCCCACTCTCTCTCATCCCTTAGTTACCTTCCAAATGAACTGCTGCAATGCACTCTATGTGTGGCCTCACCTCTAGCACTGGGTTAGTGAATTGGTAGTTCCCACTGTCAAGTTCTATCTTCCAGAGGTGCCTCCCTTGGTGTTTTCCTAACCCTGGTGTGTTGTATATGAGAAGAGGGCAGCCCTAGTAATAGGCACCGTTACCTCCATCAAAGACTTAGTCTCCCTCCCGCAGTGCAAGATGTGTGTGCAATATATCCATCTTTTCAAAACATTCTGTAGTCTTGTATCATGTAAGAGGCAAACAAGAAGAGAGAACTACAGGCATCTCAATTTAGGTCTTTCAGGGGATGTGTAGTGTCTCATTGTTTAACTTCACTTTTGGTTTTTAAATGTTAATACTCTTAATACAGTTCCCTTTGAATTTTGTTCTCCATGGCTTTGCTCATTGAAATAGTCGTTTATTTCAATACACTGCAAGCATTGTGGTAAATGGCATTATACGTCTGAAATGAGCTATCACATTCTATGTGCTGTTTAATTAATAAAAGAGAGAGGCTCTGGCTTCCGATTTCCTATTCTAATTAAGAAAGAGATTTTATAGAAAGATCATCCCGACTTTACACATGGTGCTCTGGTTTTCATTTCTGTTTGTAAAGGAAAGATTATGCTTTTCTTCCCCTCCACTTTCCTGCATAGTGTGATGGAAGATGTGCCCCAGTGGAGTAGCAAAACTGGAGCAGTTCATCAAAAAGGTGAAGAAGTCTCTGAATACCTTCTTCATAATTCATGCCAGTCGGGGTTGTGATGAAGGAAGAAGAGAGTATTAACTCGCAAGCTTCCATTAATGAGCTTGTTACAAGAATATGGCTCTCTTGGTATCCCAACACAAGCTGAAACCTGGAAAATATAGGATGGCCATAGCTGTGATTTACTTTTCTTTGACTACCTGTGAAGGCACGGCCTTTCCCACACCCTTGCAGATGTATTGTAACTGCAACTCCCACTATCTGCAGTAGCTGAGAATTCTGTGGGGTACATTCCTAACCCTGTCAACTGGTCTCAGGCTGGGGAAAGGATGCCACAAGGAATAGGAAAGTCATTTCGCAATGGAGCCTAGAGAACCATATTGCTCTTACTCCTTATATATTACCACCAGATCTGCTCAAATCTTCAAAGAAGTGCTTTCTTTTGAAGAAGCTTTTAAACAAAGCACACCCTTGAACCTGTTTGCAAAGGAATAATGGTCCTCTCACTTCTTGAGCCCAAGCAAAACATCCATGTTGTTTCACCTGTTTCAGTGTCTCTCTCAACCTTCCTCCTCAGAGATAACACTCCAGGGAAAGGCTGAGAGGAGTTCTGAGGTAAGAGAGCTCCAAGGTAAGCTCTGGAGAATCCCTCAGTACATGCTGGAGAACCAGGGAATTGCCCTGGCATATGCAAAAGGGGCTTCCAGGCTGAACAGCATCTCTATGGGCCAGGGAATCTCACATCACTCATAGCAAGTGGTTTTAGGCAACACCAGCAATACCATCTACACCAGAGTTGCCAGCCTTGGATCTTGGTCTACACTGTGGGGGCTCCTCAGTACACATACAGGGGCTTTGGAATGTACAATGATACCACTCAGTTACTACCCACCTCAATGTGCACTGAAGGGGTCTGCTGTCTTCCCTTCCGGGGTGAGCAGATGCCTTCTGGGGCCACAGCAAGCCAACCTAGGGGTGCTGAGGCTGGGTATCTGTGATGTGCTGGATCACTGTTGTGTGTACCAGAGTCAGCATGCCAGACATGCTCCCAGAATGCACCACAGCATCTCCCCATGCTACGGGCAGTCGCTGCATGGTTTGAAGGTAGCCATTTCTTACTGATTGCCTTCTCCTGTGCTTGAGAGAGATCTGAGGTACACCAAGCCCTTTTCATTTCTCTTGGTTCTCCTAACTCTAGGACAAGGAATGATGAGGAAACCCTTTGCAGTGTGCTTTTCCAGATTAGGAAGTATTGGCAATCACTTCAGAGTGATGCAAAGATTTGTAACAGAAAAGAATAACATCATTGGTAGAACCCTCTGGCCACCTCCAATAATAAATCAGTTAAACCAAAAATACCACCAGAATCAATTCTTAAGAAATTCTCAGGTGAATAAGGTAGAAAAATAGAAGCCTTCATTGGAGGAGAAAAATTGCAAGAGGGTGGCCCCATTTAGTCTTCTGAGTCCTTTTTCCACCTAAGGTGCTACATCACTTTCACAGCAGCCTGTGAGAATCAGGACACATTTGGCTGTGTCTTGATGGTGCTAACAGTGAAAGTTCAGTCGCCTCTTTCATGCCAACCAAGCTAAGCTGAGGGAAGTCTCTCTTTACATAGACGGTAGTGATGCACCACACTATCAGGGAATTGAAAATGCACCATAAATTTGTTGGATCATTGTGGCAGAAAGCTCAATTTGTTTTATTTTTTCCTTCTGGTAGTTCCTTGATTAGGGTATTGTTTACTGCTGATTGTATGTCTGGTGATAATCTTGGTGTTAATCTCTGCTTATCTGGGTGATGATTGCTGGTGAGGAGATGTTCTGGTCTTTTGTTTTCCTTTTTATTGTCTCTTTTGAATAGTGTGTAGATGTTGTTTATCTACACACTATTCAAAAGAGACTGTTGTGTACCTGTTGATGGCTGTCTTGTCTGAATACCAAGCTTTCAGGAATTCCCTCGCATTTTTGGATTTAGCTTGGTCTAAGATGCTGACAGTTTCCCAGTTGAAACTGTAGTTAAGTCTGTCCTTGTGTTGTGAGGTTAAGGAGTTTTCATCGTGTCTTCTGACTGCTAGTTGGTGTTCATGGATGTGCTCTGCAAGCCTTCTGCCTGTCTGTCCTACACAGTGGTTGTTGCAGTCCTTACATTGTATGTTGCAGATGACTCCTGTTTTTTCTTCTAGGGCTACTGGGTCTTTTGGTTTGCTTAAGAGGCTTTTGAGAGCTTTAGTTGGTTTGTGTGCTACGGAGATGCCATGTGGTTGTAATAGTCTGTTGGTAGTTTCTGAGACGTTTCTGATGTATGGCAGTGTGATCCTTTTCATAGCTTGTGTTGGTTGTGTTGTAGTAGGTTGAGGGGTCAGGCACTTTTTGATAAAGTTCGTGGGTATCCATTTTGTTGGAAGATGTTGTATAAGTGGTCTGTTTCCTTTTTCTGCTGTTCTGGGTTGCTGCAATGTGTTTGTGCTCATCTGAATAATGTTCTTACACAGCTCCTCTTGTGGGAGGTTGGGTTGTTACTTTGGTAATGGAGTACTTGATTAGTGTGAGTTGTCTTTCAATAGACTTGGGCTTCTAATTTGCTGTTGTTTCCTCTGCTGATGAGGATATCCAGGAAGGGTAGTGTGTTGTTGTTTTCTTCCTCTCTGGTGAATTTTATTCCTTTGAAGATGTTGTTGATAGTTTCATATGTCTTCATTAGTTGTTCCTTTTTTATTATAATAAAGATGTAATCTACATACTGGATCCATACTTTAGGTTGTATGTGTGGAAGCGCTATAATTTCTAGGTGTTGCATTACAATCTCTGCTATGAGTCCTGACAGTGGTGATCCCATAGGTGTGCCTCTGATTTGTTGGTATATTTGTCCATCAAACTGAAAATAGGTAGTGAGGCAGAGGTTGATGAGGTCCATGATTCTGGGTATTTCAATCTGGGTGTATTTGGTTAGGTCGGGTGTGTTGTGTAGTACTGCTGATATGGATTCTTTTGCTAATTCTGGGTTTATGGATGTAAAGAGTGCTGTGACATCAAATGAGACCACAATTTTATCTTCATCTATGTGCACATCTTTGATTTTCTGGAGGCACTGTAGTGAGGAGTTGGTAGAATATTCACTGTTCTCTGTGAGGTGTCAAAGCTTTTTTGTCAGTTCTTTCGCTATGTTGTATGTTGGAGTCCCTGTTAAAGATACAGTTGGTCAAAGAGGTATGTCAGGCTTGTGTATTTTTGGTTGTCCATAGAAATGTGGGAGGATGAGTCCACTGCTTTTCATCTGCTGGGATGGAATGGACTTATGAAGGCCAGGCTCAGAGAGATAAGCGTGTTCTTAGCCCCCAACAGGAGTGTGGGAAGTTCACGAAGATGAGGCTAGCACCTCCCTAAGAAATTCACAGTGTTGTGGCTGGCTGGCTTGGGAACTTGGGTTGAGTCTGGTGAGATTCTGTCTTGAGGTGGAAGCTAATAAACACAACAGAACTGTATTTGCATTGTCTCATGGAGTTCTTTGGGCTCAACCTGACATCAATCTCACCAGATTCAACCCAAGTTCCCAAGCCAGCCAGCCAGCCAGCCAGCCAGCCAGCCACAACACCGTGAATTCCTTAGGGAGGTGCTAGCCTCATCTTCTTGAACTTCCCACGCTCCTGTTGGGGGCTAAGAACATGCTTATCTCCCTGAGCATGGCCATCATAAGTCCATTCCATCACATCTGCCACTGTTCTTCTTTTGTGATCTGGCCTTTTTAGTTAGGTCGTTGAGGGGTTCTCTTGGTTAAATTGTCTAGTTTCTGTATTGGGTTGGTGTTAACTGGGATGTAGGTTTCTTTGTCCTCTAATAACATTTTGGCTTTTTGCAAGTATTGTGATTTATCCATAACAACTGTGGTTCGGCCTTTGTCTGCTGGGAGGATGATGATGTTTTGGTCCTTCTTTAGGCTTTTGAGGGCTGCTCTGTTCTCTGCTTTGAGTTGGTGCTGATACTGTGTTCTTCTGATCTGTGGTATGATTGTCTGCCTTATGTTTTCTTGGGCCTCTGTGTTAAGTCCTGCAGTTTTAAATGCTGCTTCTAAGGCTGAATTCTAGCTGATTAGCATTGTCCATGTTATAGTTGAGGCCTTTCTGGAGGATATTGTGTTCTGCAATGGATAGTGGTCGGCTGGACATGTTCATTACCCATTCTGGTTCAGGTACCTCTTTGTTTCTGGGGTTTAGTTTGAGCAGTTTAGTTTGAAGTTTTGTTTTTATTTTCTCAGCTCATCTTAGGGATGTGGTCTTGAGGATGGTTGTCAGTATATTTGTATGCTGGAGTTTTTATCTCTTTAACTATAATGTCTAATAAAATTATTATTAAAAAAACCAAATTAACGTAAACGGCTCGGTCCATTTTATCTTTAAAAAACATCCTTACTCTGGGTAAACACCAACTGAAAAACAGTCCGTCTTTCACAACCACTAGAGCTGTCTAATCCATTTTAGCTATGGGAACACCTTTAGCCTCCAACTAGAACCTCCATTACTCAGCTTCTTTTTCTCCTCAGTATCCTATCTGATATTGACAAATCACCCTGGAAGTTTTAAAACTTTGTTCTTTGCCAACTCTGCATCTGTTTATGAGAAGCTAAACTAAGTCCTTGTAGTGAATAAAGAGGATGGCCTTGAAAGACAGAGGGAAGATCCACTACTGAGGCAACAAACAAAGCTTGAGCCCAAGCCAAAAAAGTGGTTTGTGAAAATGCCTCAGAAATCCCCCCCTCCCCACAATTCTCATGAAGATAAAAGAGGGAGGAAAGGAAGCACATTCAGGCTTGCAAGATTCTGTTACTGTAGCCATTCTAATAAAAGTAGCTTTAGGTCTGCACAGTATTTGTTCTTAGTCTAGTCTACCTGATAGCGCCAAGAGTCCTACTTTCCCTCATACCTTATCAGCAAGACAAAATATGGAGCTAAAATAGAGTTTGTTTGGGTTACTTTACCTCCTCCCAATACTCACTCCAGAGTCTACCCAGAATATGTGAATATAACCATCCCCAGAGTCATGGTATCTGCAGGCTTGTCAAAGACAGACCGAAGCCAAGAGGGCAACGGTACATAAACAGACATGGTGGCAGACATTCTCATTTGGTCCATGATGGAAATTAAATGGCCAGAGCAATTGTAGGTAGGGGAGATGTTTGGCTGATAAGAGGCATTTCTTGCTGCTCGAGGAATAGTTAGTTGAGGTTCCACTGCAGCAAAATATCTCCAACGAACACTAATAGAATTGATTTTTTTTTTCTTGAAAGTATAGGCCTCTTAAACATCACTATATATCAGGATTGAAGTGTGTGAAATGAAAGTTGAACCAGAGGCATCCATGTCCAGGGGTCATATTCCTAACAAGAAATTGCCAGGTTCAGACATCAGGGTGTAAAGAACAGTTTAATGATCTTGATCTGCACAACATTTGTACTTTCAAGATTTTGGGAATAAACCAACTGGGCCACATCTCATGGGATTTACAGGTAAAACACCGTTAAAGGGCCAGTAAAGTTTCCTCATTAGGAAAAAGTTATACCTGGCTAGTTTTATTGCTGTTATTTCCACATTTACTCCTTGGTGACAGCTAACTTTATATTGCCCAATGACCTGATAAACTAGATTGATTTCTTGCTATGGATCTGGGCTTGAATGATTTTGAGGCCAATGGTTTGTTACTATTTTTATGTTATTAACAGCCAAAGGAAAAGGAGAAGAGTTATTTCCAAGCAAATCTGGTAGAAAAATCAGTCTTGCTCTACCACCCGACCTTAAGACCCAGAGCCCAGAATTATATCGGAGGAAAAGAACAATTATAGATAAGTGAAGGAAATCAATATGGACTTTTTGTGTGACTTGCTCAAAATGTCAGTGTCCAGAGCAGGAAAATGGAAGGTGCAAGTTTAAGAACAGTTTATAGACTTCTCCCCAGTCCCAACTGCCACAACCACCCTATATCATTTCAGAGATGGAAGGGGGAAAAAAGGATGGGTTTAGTGGCTATGTTAAAGATTAAAACTGAATGAAAAAAAGGATTTAAATCAAGACCCACTAGTCATGTATGAGAAGACAACCTGGATCAGATGAGAAATGTTGATTTTTTATAACTGATTTAATCTACCTAAAACATCTTAAAGAAAGAAAGAAAGGAAGGAAGAAAGGAAGAAAGGAAGAAAGGAAGAAAGGAAGAAAGGAAGAAAGGAAGAAAGGAAGAAAGGAAGAAAGGAAGAAAACCCTTGTTTTTTCTGTCTCATACACTCTATACACTGTATACAAATATACTCTATGCCTCTTAAAAATATTTTCCTAAATAACGGCATAAAATGAGCTAGGATAATCTTCAGTAGGATACAGATTGAGAGGTATCCTATTGAGATGTCTGGGTTTAGGTCCCATATTCCACAGAGATTTATACCAAGAATTGTTCTTATGTGGTGGACTATGGATTAGAGTCAAATCATTTTATCTTTAGTTAGCTGAAGCAGTTTGGCAGTTTGATACCCAGTCAGAGATCAGGGCATAGATCTCTTTAATTCTTCTCTCAGAGACAATAACTCAGTGGCAGAACACCTGGTTCAATGCCCAGCATCTCCAAGTAAGGGTGCAGAAATCCCTGTCTGAAACCTTGGAGAGCACTTTCTGTCATCAGTGTCAAAAACAGAACCAGGGTCAGACTTGGTATAAGGCACACTGCTTGAAATTCCTACAAGTCCTCAGGTGAAGAAGCAGAACTGAATGTTATAAACCAAATATATCCTTAAACCCATCCTTTCTCTCCCTTACCTGATGGGACTAGGGAAACAAGTGATTAAAAACACAATGAGGGCAAGGTACATTGAATTAGAAATAAGATGGGAGAGGGTTAAATGTGAACAAATAAAGATAGGATGAACATGAGAAGAAGAGGCTGCTGCTGTATTACCATAATTTTGTAAAGTGTATATCTGCCTTCTTGGAAGTGTAGATGATTATAATGATAAAATCTATGATTTTTGAGTCTCAGAAATCTAATTTGCTGTCTAATGTTTTGATGATCTTTCCCTTCATTTTTATGACCCTTTTAAAAGGCCATTGTTGCGTACAAAAATCCCAACATGATGGAGGAGAGCAAAATCCAATTCTAATACCTGGATTTTCAGTCAGAACAGGACCATGCACTCATATGGGTTATAATTTACTACACAGTAGTTTGGGGCCTGTTATCTGCATTACTATGTAGTTACTGATTGGTAAGTGTTTGATTTACAGATAGAGATACAGATGATAGAGAAATCTATTCATGTGAAAGTATGACATGTATGAAAGACAGGAGCTATGGAGACCTAAAGGTTGTTCTGGAAAATTTGATCATATGCAGAATGTGGAAGAATATCTAAAAAGATTTAAGATGGAACGTTCTCAGAACAAGAAACAATTGTCAACCCACAAAGACAAGAGATGGATTCCCATGTCAACTGAATGAAGCAATGACACCAAAATGCAAAAGGACCAAGAGATGTGAGAAGAATACCAAGCAGGACTGGCCAAGGCTTGTCAGAAGTTTCAGTACTGTCATACTTTAGTGTTATCACATAGAATGAAGTACTATGTTTCCCATCTCAATTTTTCTGGAACTTAAACCTATCTTGGACAACAGGACTTTGAGTTGGATAGGCATACTGTGTGTGTGTATGTGTGTGCATGTGTATCTGTGTGTGAGAGCAAAGCTTTTCATTCAGAAAGTGAACAATAGCAGTTGTAAACCTCTGTCTATTTCTATGTGCCCCAAGTCTCTGCATAAGTAAGAACAACAATTAGCCAAAGATCCAGTTTACAATCTTTCCTGTAGCAATTTTACTTGGTGTGTTAATAACTGATTTTAGGGTGATTGTTTTTGCTTTGTGCTCTTGTGTTTTGTGCTACACTTCTGTATTTTATGTTGAAAAGTGATGAGTTTTAAAAAGTTTACTGAGTAATTTTTTTTAACTCTTAAATATTAACAAACATAATGGTAAGCACCTTATTTTATTATATTTTAGCATCTGAGATTCTTGTCTGTGAACATGTAACTTCTGTTTAGCTTTCATGCTTAATAGTGGTTAATCTATCCAAAAAAAGTAAAATTGTCACTTCCTAATCGAGTTTCACCATTGGCAACTTTCTTGACATATCCTAGCAGTTTTCTTGGCATAATAAGTGATTTGCCACTGTTTCTTCTGAGATGCTTTTTAATTCTCAAGTCCAGCCAACAGTGCTGACCTTCCTTTGTAGTCTTCATTAAAGTACTACCCAAGGCCAGCCCTGCTAAGGCCTGATGCCTGATCTATCTATACTTTTTGTAAAACCTTCTAGTACCAGGGTGAAACAGCCTCTGATCAACAAATGGTGGGCACTTCTTTAATTACATACAATTATTTACAGTTATGTGCAATAGAAGTAAGTCGGATATATCCGTTTCATTTTTTCCTAGTAAAATATACATATACTGTATATATGTGTGTGTGTGTGTATGTAAATAATATATGTGTGTGTGTAAATAATATGTGTGTGTGTATTCTGTGTGTGTATGTGTGTGTGTATATATATATACATATATATATATATATATATATATGTGTGTGTGTGTGTGTGTGTGTGTGTGTGTATCACTTTGAGCAAGCAATGATAATAAAATATGTGCCTTGAGCATTGTTACTGCAGTGGAAGGTCTGATAGAGGAGACGGAAACCTGTGATTGCAAACTCCCCCCTTGTCAGATCCAGGACCTAAAACTGTCCTTGCTACTCAGCTATCAGTACTCAGGTGGCATGAAGGCCTCCTGATGCTATAACCATGCCATTAAAGGAAATGCATTCACTGTACATAAAATTCAAGACAAGAGAGAAAACGTGTTAGAGTAACATAATAGTTAAGAATGAGCACATCAATGTAAATGCACTTGGGGTTACAAAATTTGACACCATGCCCCACAATCCCCTTTCTTTCCAGTGGTTCAGTGCCTTGCTTTAGGCAACTTTACTTTATGTGAAGTTTGGGGGGAACGTAATCTGAGCATAAAGTGAGGAAAGCCCATATCCTCTTGAAATAATATCCTCTTTGAGAAAGCTACATTCAGTTTTGTGTTTTCTCTTTGTTCCCTCCCAGAAGAGGGTTTCCAAATCCTGGAGAAGGTCTAAAGACATTTTCTGTTGCAAACATTGGACAGAAAGTTACTGTGGTAAGAAAGAGAAAGAAGGATTGTTTTTATATACTGTAATGGTGATATAGTATTTTGCAGCATTAAGCTTTTAGGGTTAAGTTCTTAGTCTAGACCAGAATATTCCAGTGCACTTCATTTCGCCACATGTACTAAATCATCTTAATGGAATTGCCGCTTTCTCATAAGACTGGCGCTGCCTGTAAGACATCATACAGCTGTAATAAAAACGTAGTGATGAAAGATGTGGGAAAGGGATTGAATGGGATTGGCAAGAGTCCACACCAAAAAGAGGGAAACGAAGGATTAATTTGCCCCTAGAGCTTTAAAAATATAACATGGGGGTCCCAAGGGATGAGTACATCTTGTGTAGCAACAAGATGGAATTAAAATAAGTCTTCCCTCACCTTTCTTTCTTTTGTACAAAGCAAAGTATCTATGGTGTTTCTAGAGTTTTCATTCCATAAGAAGTTTGGCTTGATTTTCAGCTTAGTCAGAGGGCCTCTCAGCAAACTCTTATTTGGAGTAGACTTAGAGCTTTGTTGTTATAGTTTTGTTCAGCCTGTTTGTAACTCTGTAACTCTATAAAGTTATGGAACTCTTCACTTTACTTCATTTAGCTACTTCTGCTAACTAAGAAGGATGAATATAATATCTCTGTAAGGAGATTCGTGTTTTCAGAGGTAAACAGAAACATTTTGACCTTTGACAGGTTGCTGCCTATGTAATGTTTGTCATTTAGCTCAAATGTCAGGCCCAATCATCTGCAAAAGAGGCTTCAATAGTTAAATTGAAGTTACCTAGAGGTAAACAGCTGCTGTTTTAAACATAATCAGCACTGCTGTTTCACCTGCCTTTATCTGAGATACAGCAAGGCAAAACCAAGCAAGATCCAAAGGTCTTTTCCATACATCATAAACAAGAACTTAAATGGTAGGCAGCATCATTCATTTGCTCGCTGGCTCGCTGGCTGGCTTGGTCACTTACTTTCTTCAATGCTCAGGGAGGAATACAAGGATTTCTCCTCTGTTTTCCTCTCAGAATAATGACACACATAGCTCTTGGCTGGTGCACAAGGTTCTCCTCGTTGTAGTAAAGGATAATTTTAATACCCTTCCAAATAAACAAATCAACAAATAGCCCATCTCCTCCACATAGAACACTATATATCATGTGGTAGGATTCTACCTTAGTTTCCCCTAAGAGACTGGATGTTTATATTTTCTTGTGGGGAACAATGAATTTTCAAGAATGCATTAACCTCTCCCCTGTAAATCAGAAGGAATCTGAAAGTGCCTTTTCAGACTAACAAATGTTATTAAAAGGCATATATTTTGGTGAGCTGCAGTTCACTTCATCAGGGGCATGGAGTGGCTAAATTGATGCAGGATTTTAAGTGGGATGAAATGAGGGGGGATGGAGGGGAAGAGGAGTTGGTTGTGCAGACAAGTTGGTTCTCTCCCTTGTAGAAGCACTGAGCAGACATAAATTTCCTGTTTCTCTGACAACTACAAAGGAATTCGTCACTTGCAGTCCTTATATCAGAATTTTCTCTCTTTTGTACAAGTAGTGGATTCTTGCTATCTGGATAACCTGTTCTTAGTTCTGAGAGTAGAATTTGCTAGTGCACTTCAGTGACCCTCATAACATATTTGTACATGACAATTGCTAGAAGAAACCTTTTCTATTGCAATTGAGTTTTGCATTTTGTAAAACAGTATGTTCTGGCTTGTTGGCATTTGGTTTACATCTTAACAGAGAGAATTTTGTGAAACAAAAAGCTCAGTAAAAATCTTAAAACCAAAAAAGAACCCACATAGCAGCTGGAAAGAAGGCAAATATGAAAGTCTCTGTCTGCCTCTCACCTGTGTCATTAGCCACCTATGAGCATCTCCCACCAGAGTGCATGCCTTGTGGCTCATAGACAAGTGCCTTTCTGAAAAGGGGGAGATGGAACTGGTAGGTATTACAGAGGGACACAGGACAATTGGTTGGGAGCAAACTATTCCTTAGAGCATGTCAAAATGATTTGCTGGTGATGGCTGGAGAGGAAGAAGAAAAAGAGGATGACGAGAAGTCACAAAACTCCTAGAAAATAATATCTAAAGGATGAGAACACATTTTGAGGAGAAAGAGGATGAAATGGTAAGATAAGGAAGGGACATTGCTGTTGCAGGTGTATGTATAGGTAAGGCAATTCAGAGACAAAAGAGATCAGCAATTCAAAAGAAAAAGTCTCAGAAATTCCAGGTAAAGCTGACCTGGGACAGAAGACAACTGGAGTGCAAGGACAGTCTTACTCTTTCCTCACCACTTTGTCATGCAGAATCAAGAGTAGTGATGGATGCCAGGGTCTAAGAAAGGAGGAGCCAGAAAGAGCTGAATGCAAGCCATGAGGACTAGGATAAGAAGAGAGAACTTCCAGAAGAGATTCCAGGGGAGAATTCCCACAGAGGTTGTTGGGAGGAAGATGAAGGCTGAGAGAGAGGAAACTACTGCCCTATTAAGACCAATGGACCTCAGGCCCAAACACTTGACAGAAAAAGCCAAGAGAAGCAAAACAAGTGATTCTGGAGAAGGGGTTGGAGTACAGAGAGAAGATAGTAATTTTAAGTTGTACAGCAATAAAAGAGTAAAGAAAATGTTGACAAGAGATAGATAATTGTGGAGTGAGAACAGACAAGATGAAGTAAAGAACTGAGAGTTCAGGCAGAGGGAGATGTTGACAAGAACGAGAAATCTAACTGTAGGTAATTAAGTTAAAATAAAACAGAAAGGGAACAAACTTCTAAAACTACAGCAGGAGAATATTTGATGAAATAAAAAAAAATCATTGCCTTCAGAATGTGAATATCCAGTGTATATTGGTATATAAGTATATAATAAAGCCCCCCCCCCTTTTTTTTTTTGATAACAGAAGTCTTATCTCCTTCCTGGTTGCCACTAGTCCTTATAAAAGAACCTATGACAGCAAGCTCACCAAGAAAAGTACATAAATATAGCCTAGAATTGAAAAGAGGATATCAGGGAAGCTAAAACTCACAATGAGATGAGATTGGTGAAGGACAACAAAAGCCACTTCTTTAGATAAAATACATTCAAAATAAAAAGAAAAGACTCAGTATACTCGATGAAGACTGGAAAAAATTAACAGAGAAAAAGTAGAACTACTTAATTCCTATTTTGGTTCAATCTTTTCCAACACAAAATGGATAATACATGGGAAAATTGTGATGATAAAGGGGAAGGATTAGAACTTGAGACTAATAAAAAACACAATAAGGGGAATATCCAGTAGTTCAGTTTATACGTCAGGGCCAGACATTTGCATTCTGGAGTACTGAAGTAACTTGCTGATTGTTTGGTCAAAATTTGATGTGTTATCTTTGAAAAGATTATTTGGAGATCTGGTGAAATGGCAGGGGACTGGAGACGCAAACATTCAACTCTTCAAAAACAAGGAAAAAAAGGAAGATCTGGGAAATAATAGATGAGTCACTCTGACATAATTACCTAGGAATATTCTACAGCAGATTATAAAATGGTTGCTCCATAGCAATGTTGAAAACAATGTAGTAATTATTAGAAGCCATGGATTTCTCAAGAACATGTCTTGTCAGACTAACCTTATCTCACATCTTGACTTGATAATATCCTTATGTGTGCTTTAATCATGATATGCCTTGATTTTAGCCAACCATTTGACAAAGGACTCCATGAATGTTGATTAGCAAGCTAAATAAGTTATTGATACCCCATTGATTGGGGTAGTTAATACCCTAGAAGATAGAAATCACCCTCAAAGTGATCTTTATAAGTTACATAAATGGATTGAAGTAACAGAAAGTTATTCACAAAGAAAACAAAAATCAGCTGCACAGATATAGGATGGAAAACATGTAACTTGCTAATTGTACTTCTGTACAAGATCTTAGAATAATATTAGTTGATTGCAAACTAAATTTAAGACGACAATGTGATCAAACTGCAAAAAGTCAAAAGCAATTTTACACAGCATTAATAGAAGTAGTTTCGTACTGCTTCTACTTTCTTCTGCTTTGGTGAGACTTCATCTCAAGTACTCTGTCCAATCCTGGGCATCACAGTTTAGGAAGGATTCAGAAAACTGTAATAGCTTTAAAGAAGAAAAATTAGGATTAGTAGCTGGCTCAAAGCCAAGTCCTATGAAGAAAGGCCAAAGGAAGAGAAGAAGTCTGAGGGGAGACACTGTGCAAATATCAGAAAAGGTGACACAGAAGGAGGTTGTGATTCTCTCTCATTTCAGACTGCAAAACAGGAAGCCAGATTCCAGGCAAATGTTAAAAAGCACCTCTTAACAATAAAAGCAGTAGGATAGTAGTAGCTCCTTTTGGCTCTATTCAGATCGAGACTGGAGAGCCATCTGTCAGAGATACTTTAATTTATATATCTGCAATGAGTAAGGGATTAGACTCAAAGACCTAAATGCTCCCTTCCAATTTTATGTTTCTGTGGAATAGCGTATTTATACCAGTATTAAAACAAGGTCCTTATCTTTTGCATGCTCCCTTCCAACTGTGTAGAACCAAAACATACTGATAGGTTTTGATTTTTGTTAATGAAAAAAGAATTCATGATTTCTCTACTGTTTTCCAGATGGTAAATCCTCCAGTCTTATTTGCTAATTAGGACTGACCTTCTTTCACCTACTTGCAAATTTTCATCTTGGCCACAGTTCAGAGATGATTAATAGATTTGGTTTAGATTGAACCATCCAATCTATTTCATGCCCAGATACACCTTGGGGCTTACTTTTCCCAACTCATTTCTGATTCTAAAATGTTATTAGGGAAACCCAGAACTCCACCTTTCCATTATCTAGCATGCCAAAAATAGAATTCAATAGAATATTATATGTGAAAGAAACCTGCCTCTAAAAATATTTCTTTTAAGTGTCCATAACTATTCTCCTCCACAGGGCAAAATTAGTAGGAAAGCTAGATCACTCTTAAAGAATAAAGCATTCCAAAGCTCATAGAAACTGGTGCATAATTGTCTCACTGCTCTATTTTAAATATTGATTTAAAAACTGAGATGGAATGGAATTAAATCTGAGCAAAAGTGGATCCTCTGGCACTGAGGAGTATCTGGTAAATTACAATTACCCAAATTCTCGACCAGCACATTCTAGGTTTTGCAGCCCCAGTCCAATCACAGCAGGGCACATGGTGAATCTGCAATTCTGTTCATCGGGATCTGAAAATAGAGGAACTGGTTGTAAGTCTATTATTATAGACAGATCAGTCTTTAGTCAGTTTTAGACTGAAAGCTGCTATTAACCTCTGCTGTAGTAAAAGAATTCTTCGGGACCCTTGTGGTTTCATGAATGCAGTTGGAGAATTTCCCTCCTTATCTGTCAGCAGTGGTCAATCTGTAGAACATGGAGATAGCCTAGCTACTTGATGCTATTGTTCCCAAGTTCCTTCTTTCCTCCACTAAAGTTCAAGCAACACCATGGTTAACCAGAGAGCTGAAAGTATTGAAGCAGGCTGGTAGAGGGTTGGAGGACGAAACAGTTCAAATATGAACAGGAATTGTTCTTCGTGACTATATTTTGATGTGACTCTTGATGGAAGAAGTGAAGAGGACTTACTTCTCTGCCACTGTTGCACCTGCATAGAACAGGCCAGCAATGCTTTCCCATATTGGAAGATATCACCTCCATCAAAATGCTGGGGAGGAAGCCATAGTTATTGGATTCTCCTTATCAGCAATTTTAATCATTCTCTGCAAACAAGGTTTATTGGAGTCACCTTCACTTGGATTCCAGTGCCAGGGTACCCATAGGGAAGTAATTGTGGAAGCTGCTCATCCTGTTCAAATGGATTCTTTTTTTTTTTTCTTTTTTCTTTCCTCAGTTTGTACAACTCAATGTTGTGGGCAGGGCATATGGACAGATGAGGGCCACTACATGTTTGCTTGACTCTTGCCCTTTCTGGCTGATTAAATGGCCAAGTTGGGACTGGCTATCAATTGCCTTTGAAGTGAAGTTTAAGATTCTGATGTTGGTAAGATATTTAATGTCCTGATTATTAGCATCTGACTCTGAGGGACCACATCTCCTACTATGAACCTCCCTGGTTACTTAGATCAGTAAGACAAGTCCTTTAGAAGACATACACATACACACATCAGAAACTCAGCTATCTAGCACAGGCCTCCAGGGTATGGATGCACTCCCTGAGAAGATGGATTTAGCACCTACTATCCTAGTGTTTAGGAAATTTGCAAAAAGTCACCAAGCTTTGATTTTGGAGATACTAAATCTTAATTTTACCTTAATTTTAATTTTACTGAACTTCCTCTTATTTAACTTCCACAAGTTACCTTTTGGCAACTTGTTTCAATAACAGGAGAATTTAACATGTCATGCCATTGGAGCATGGTAATATCAACATGGTGCATGCTATACTCCCTTGATTAAATTAGCGAAAGACCCCAGTTAGCAAAAGCAGCACCAATAACAACAGTCCTGAATTTTCCTTAGACTCAAGGCATTTAGCCTTAAAATCTATTCACGAAGGACAATAGAGTATGGTATCTCTTCCATTGCCATATGTAAGTGAATATAAACAGCTGCTTATGAAATTTTACACAAGTGAAAGTTAAACTAATATCTGTGGTTAAGCTCAATAATGGGCCATAGTCAGTGATCTATGGGGACAGATCTATGGGGACAGAAGGAAGTAACATTGTGTAATTGCCAAGCTTCTGAAGAGGAGAGGAGAGGAGAGGAGAGGAGAGGAGAGGAGAGGAGAGGAGAGGAGAGGAGAGGAGAGGAGAGGAGAGGACTAAGACCATTGACCAGTCCCTTCACCCACTGTGCATTTAGTGAGGAGCATAGGATTACAGCATACACTGTAAAAAGATGAGCATCATAAGCAGAGTTGAAACTTGTTATGCATTGTAACAAATGTAGTCAATATTCCTAAATTCCTTATAGACAAATAAAGCCTAATGAGAATCAGATATAAGGAACATGTATTCAGGATCATTTCAGTTATTACTTGAATTATTTAAAGTGTATTATTATCTGGGAAATAGAGCATTGCATTTAAAATGGTATGATGTTAGGAGCAGCTGCCTACAAAGGCATATATTTTAGAGACCAGTAAGAAATGCAGATTTTCTCCAATGCTTAAAATTAAGCCTCTATTGGAAGAATAAATTAGTATCTCTGACCCAAACCATATTTAAACCGATTCACACATCACTGCAGTTATATCTGAAGTGCTCAGAGCTTTCCATTCATCTTAAAGGAAACTGGATTAGACACATTCCTCTAAGTGGATTGGAGAATGATGGAATTAAAAGGACCAGAAAATGCCTTTTATATTTTCCAGGACAGGCTTAACTCTTGAATTGTAGGAGAGTTAGCTGTGAAATGCTCAATGTTACCCTGGGGGCCCAAGAATGTATTAGGTTACCTCCTTTGGGGATGGAGTCAGAGCTCCAAGTTCAGAGGCAGGTTTTTCCTTCTGACCATTCTCTGTATCCAACTTTTCTAAGTTTCAAAAACCTTAAGTAGGAAAACCTTTAAAATGAAGCGTGGAAAAAAAATCACAGAAAGTGTCTGTGGAGAGTGACAAAAATATCAAGATGATGGCCATGCCCACACAATGAAAACCCGACTGCTTTTATATGTGTACCAACATGCCTTGCTCTTGCAGATGCCCCTGACATGGAGTGTTAGATTAGAATGATCATATAGCTGTATATTTTGAAAGCAGCCTACAAGAAATAATTTTGTTAATTATTGAATTTACATCAGATTTTTCTGTTCATTCTAACACTAGAATACACTAGCATTAGAAAACAAATTATTACTGCCCTCAAGATATGTCTAAATGAAGAGAATAGAGAGACAGAAATCTTTTCACCTTTGCTTCTCCTGTGCTGGCCTGTAGCTTGGTTATAGAATTCTCCTGAAAGGCTATTAAAGTGCTTTTAGACTTTGCCAGATGATTAGCATAATCTTTACCTAATCAAGAGACTTCAGAAGAAAAGCACTAATTATGGTGCTTGAGCATGCCAGCAGTTATACCAAGGAAAGGAAGATTAAGTATTTTCTTGCTTGTTTCTCTGTGAGAGATGTGTGTGTGTGTTTTCTCTGCTTATTCTTATAGTCAAGTTGCTTTTTAACTGAACACTGTTGAAATAATATGAAATATCACCTGAAAATTATTTCCTTATGCATTATTTTTTTAACTTCATGTATCATGTGACAAATCCTACACAACCAGAGGGAAATTACAGTCCTCAATTTGGACTTTGAAGAAGCAGGGTAGGAAGAGTATTGATGCTTTTGAACTTTGGTGTTGGAGAAGACTCCTGAGAATACTGTGGATGGCCAAGAAAACAAGCAAATGGATTATCAAACAAATCAACCCAGAGTTCTCACTCGAGGCACAAGTGACCAGACTCAAATTCTCCTACTTCAGATGCATTATGTGAAGACCCAGCTCTCTGGAGAAGGCCTTAATGTTGGAAAAGGTGGAAGGAAAGAAAAGAAGAGATGACTGGCAGCAAGGTGGATGGACTCAATTACAGTGACAATGAGCGCACTGTTGGAAGACCTGAAAGATCAGGTTAGGGACAGATCGTCATGGAGAAAATCTATCTATGTGCTTGCTAAGAGTCCACACTGATTTGATGGCACATAATAAAAAAAAATCCTCAGATACTTAACCTCCCTTTATCCACAAGAAAATGAGCTAGGACAGGGAAGAGATGAAGTATCTGTCTTTGTTCCTATTCTTTAATTTATTTATCTGAGTCTGATGGGGATAACTAAAAAGTAAATAACTGCAATGAAGGTATTTGATGTACTGTTAATTTCCTGAAGAAAAATCCAGTACAGTGGAACCTCAGGTTACGAACGCTTCTGTTAACGAACTTTTCGGGTTACGACCAGCTCCAGCCGCAAAATTTTGCTTCGGTTTGCGAACTCCGCCTCAGGGTACGAACAGGATACGCGGCCATTTTCCCTCCCGTGACATGGTCCACGGCCATTTTTCCGCCCCTGACACGTGGTCCGCGGCCATTTTCCGCCCCTGACATGTGGTCGTAGGGAGGGGGACTCTCCCTCCAAGCAATAGCCGCCTCCCTGTCCTCCACGCCAGAACGGATTAACAGTAATTACATTGAACCTTATGGGGAAATTTGCTTTAGGTTGCGACCAATTTGGGGTGCGACCAGAGTCACGGAACGAATTAAGTTCGTAAACCGAGGTTCCACTGTATTTCCTACCTTATTAGCCAAAAGCAACTAGAGACTGTGATCTCCAAGTTCATTTCTTCCATTCATAAACTATAACTTGATATGCTATGTACTTGTCCACTTTTAATTCAGCATTAGCAATACTTTACTTTGCACTAGTGTAAAATTTCTGTAAGTTTAAGACTTTTTATCTAGACATTCACCAAGCAGAGAGTTTGTCAAAATGCTGAAACAGGCATTGTGATATCACAGTCCAAGCCCTTACCCTTACATACTTGTGCTGACATTGTGACCAAAGTTCAAAAGGAGTAGAGTTTATGTGTTGTCCTTTGCCCTCTTTCCATCCCCCTGTCTTTGCCCATCCTTACCCCCACCCCCACACCTCACACACAAAGATAAAGTGACTATTATATTGCAATTGTGGCTTGCCTAAGATCATATGAGGTCTTAGGGGAGGCAAGATTTAAGCTGGGGATGCTTTGATTCCCCCCAGCTCAGTTTTCTAACCACTACTATATGCTATACATACCAGCTCTAAATCAATTTTAACTTCTTTAGGCTTTGACCTCATGCATCTTCCTCAAATATATATATATTATTTATTTAATAAATACATGTACACCATTATTTAAGTCCTTAGCAAACTACTTTAGAAGCAAAATGGTAGCCCAGTTTTTACGCACAGGAAACACAATAAAAAACTACTTATTTAAATTTTATATATATATATATATATATATATGTATATGTATATATATGTATATGTATATGTATATGTATATGTGTATGTATGTATGTATGTATATATATATATATATATATATATATATATATATATATAAAGTTTCCTTGCACCATCTCATTGCTAAGCAACTTGAGTTTAGACCTCCTAATTAGATGCCAGCTGGTTATTATGCTTCTCTAAAGAGAATGTAACTTGTAGTTTACTCCTTGGTGGGATTTCTTGCCATTATTATTCCAGCATCTTGGCATGGGGCTGAGTTATTTGAAGAACTGCTTCACCCCAATCACATCTACCCATCCCATGAAATGTGGCAGGAAGACCATGTTGTGGGTCCCATCCATGAAGGAATGCCATCTGATGGCACCCAGGAGATCCTTTTCTGCCACGGCTCCCATTCTCTCATCATCATTCCCCTGTCCTCTGGAACATCATTCCCCCTGAGGTCAGGCTGGCCCTGACCTTGTTGGCCTTCTGAAAGGGCCTAAAAACTTGGCTTTGCAATCTGGCCTGGGGGTTCAGTGATAATGGTACGGAGCCTGCAAAGTGGTTGTACTGTTAGGGAAATCGAGTGCGCTGTCCCACAGATTATGTTTTTATGCTTGTTATTGTTTTTTGTTATTTTGCTTTATTGTTTTTGTGTTTTTAACTTTGTATGCCACCCAGAGTCATGTATGTGAGATGATCAGCTATATAAATTTACTTCATAAATACATTTAACAAATAAATATATCTTGTCCCATCACTGGTCATGTGGTTTCTCGGTGAATTGGTTGAGCAGTAGAAAGTCATTCCTGAATAACTTCTATAAAGGTTTGTTTCTTTTTTTAACATTTTGTTCTACAATTAAGTCTGAACTGTAAGAAATAATATCATTGGTAGCTAACGTCTACTGAGTGCTCTAACTGACAATTGTCTTAATGGCATGCAGCCCAGGAACATTATGAGCTCTCAAAAAAGTGGTCTAATATTAGAAAAAGAACCCGGTTTATTTCTAGTTTAAATCAGTTTTCTGCATTCATTTACTAGTGCTGTTTCAATATCAATCTGCATTTTAAAAGAATATATACCTCTGCATTATTTTGGAGAGTAACCTCTCATTAAATTTGTATTCTTGTACATATTGTATCCTTGAATAAAACTGACTAAAAATGTTTATCTTAAAATACGCATGCATTTCCTTACAAAACAAATGCATTTTTGAGCCAAGAGTTGTAATTCAAAATGTAGAAAAATGCAAAAATAAAAGGATAGCTACACTGCCATCCTTATCCTATTGTACTTTGGGAAATGTGAATCAAAACAGTTCACTAAAAGATCTGGGGACCAAGCAAAATCTTCAGATATCCCGAGTTTATGCACAGAACAGTCACAAAACTGTTTTTTTATACCTCCAAACACATTAGTGAAGGCTTGTTGATTCTACATCTTAAACAAAAAATAAGTCTATCATTAGTCATAATCTGCTCACATTAAGCTCAGCAAAATTCAGAGAAGGAATTTTTATGACCCTTTTTTATTCCAGCCAATGCCAATTAAACATGTCAAAATGACTGTTTTGGGGAGCCTCATTCAGTGATGCAGTAACTGCCATTTTACATGCTATAAGCCTATCTTGCTTTTGAAGGAACACGTCCTAGCTTAAGACATAAATTAATTGAGTGTTTTACTGCCTTTCATAAAAGCCAGTGCTCATTTAATGTTTAACGGAAATGCTATTAATGAAACTTTAAACCAAGTATACTTTGAATCATTTAGCCCATTCATTTGCATGTTTTCGTCTATGTTGCAAAGTGTATGAAATATTTATTTGAAAGGATGTGGCAAGTGAATAAAGATATGGAGCAGGATTTGATAACTGCCATTTAGAGGGTTTAACAGACAACTCTGAGGCAGGGAATACCTGCCTTCTTTTGCAGGAAATATATTCTCAGCTGCATGAGAGCTAGTTATTGAGAACAGTATTGGCAGAACTGGGCATATCTAACCTTGAGAAAAGAAGACAGGAGGAGGGTAATAGCACTCTTCAGATACCTAAAATATGTCACCCAGAAGGTCTTTTTTCATTATTCCAACATGTAGAACATGAAATGATGGAAGTTACAGGAAAACAGATTCCGAGGGAATATTAAGAAAATCTTCCTAATTCTAAGAGCCATTTGACAGTGAAACATATTACCTAGAAAGGTGATGGGTTCCCTTTCCCTGGATTTCTATAAAGTGGAGGCTAGACAGACATCAGTTTGAGATGCTTTGATTTCTGTATGAAGCAAAGGGTTGGACCTGATGATTTAAATGCCCCCCAACAACTCTATGATTTCAATTTTGCTTTGGCTTATACAGTAGATAAGAAGAACTTAATCTGTAAAATGAACAATACATGTGTCCTTCATGGTAGCAATCAGTTTCTCACCAATACATATGTTGGAGATCATAATGGAGATCATATCAAACTGGTTTAAATATTCAGTGCATCCAGCAGAGTTTTTCCAAGTTCTCACTAAGGTAGAGTTTTGTAGAAAATAGTTACTGATGTACCAACTTACAGGTAAAGCATTATCCAACTCTAAAACAATTCTACATGAATGAAACAGTAACATTAAAATCCCAATTGGGACGTTCTGCAGATACAGCTGAACACAGTGCTGCTTTTGGAACTTCTGGCTATCCTATTTTAATCTTCTTAAGCCATCAGGTTTGAGGATATAATTTGTAGGAACAGTGAGGATGGTGCATTCAGCTTCACTCCGTAGGTACCATTTAATGATGCCTAATTAAAGCAAGGCTCTCTAACATTACAAAGCAGTGTGAAGAACAGGATTTGGGGCTGTCATTTGAAATGGCAGCCTCGGGTCAAGCATAATGTATTTCCATGTCCCAGGCAGGTGGCTACATAAATTAGGTTGCCTGAGGCTAGTCCTGATTCTTTTGCTAAATCGTATTTTCAGACATCTATTTCCAAAATAGTTCCTATTGCCTCATGCTTTTTTTTTGGGGGGGGGGGGTGACAAATAGGAAAAATGGACTTTCATAAATCTTATATTTTGCCTCTTGGAAATCATGTATATATGTGAAATGCTCTTTTCGTGCTCTGAATTCCACTGTTTCCACTGATAACCTCATTTGTAGCTGACAACAGAAAGCCAGGGTAATTAAATTCGTGCAATTTTTTTTTAAAAAAATCACCTTTCCATCTTCCATTCTCGTTGATGTCTTTCTGCTTTATAAATTTTTGACACATGCAAAATATTCATAGTTTGGTCTCACTGGATCCTGATGTCATCAAATAATTAAAGAATTTTGCTTAATTGTCCAGTGGCTTCCAACTATTTCATTCATTCATTCATTCATTCATTCATTCATTCATTCATTCATTCATTTAATTTTTCAACCGCCCATCTCCCCCCAATGGGGGAACTCTGGGCAATTCACAACCAACATTAAAAACATAAATATACATAAATACATAAAACATTAGTTAAAAACATTACTAAAAAGGAGAAGGAGAGTCCAAGAGGATGAAAAACCTGAGGCTGAAGACAGAAGGCCTCTATGGGGCTAGCCATCCCCATGCTTGAGGTAAATAGGCATTACTAATAGGCATTACTCCACCAGAGCTGTCTGTCAGTAATTGCTTCTTTGCATTCCTGATGCTTGTGTTTCTGTTTGTCGTAGCTGTCTTAATGTAATTGACATGTTTGGTAGGTCTATTGTACAAATAAATGGCCAAATCTAGTTCCAATCTATTGAATATTTTCTATCAGTCTTACTTCCCTTTTGCTAGGCTGAAATTTAATTTCAAAGTTTATTGACTAAGATCCCGTCTCTTTGGAGCTGGTAGCACTTCTAAGGTAAAATTAGTTTGAAAAATAATTATATGTGAAATACAGTTATGTACATCTAAATGTGAAATTGTTCTACAGTACATCACAATTTACTGTCTCAAAGAGAACAGTTGATTTTCTTCAGGGAAAAGTCAATATCAGTATGGTGACTTTGATCAAGCAGTTCTGGCCACCATCTTGACTTTTTGACCCCTGCCCCTGATAACGGATTTCTTGAAAATGGGAGAATTTCCATGCCTTGAGTTAATAGACAAATAGGTTGTGCTTTCCATACAAATAAACTGTAATTATATTTTAAAACTTTATAATTTTTATTTTGAATTGTTACCTGACCCAAAGAGTTATCAGTTTGTCCACATTCTTCAAAATGTTTTGTAAGACAAACAATGTTGGTATCTAACATTCCAATGGCATTCTTATTATCCAGGCACCACAGAATTGTTCCATTTCCCTTCCCTGAATTTGGAGATAAAGCTCCATCCTCAGGCAGAGAAATCCAATGGAGGAAGTTCATTGACAGTTGCTGTAGGAGAGACTTAGAGCTGAGGTTTTTCGATTGCCACCCAGCTCTTTGGAAAGCTAACACTTTTATTAGCCTTTTAAAAAGCCCCTGAAGCACATCCTTTTAATTGATTGTTTTAACTGTTAGCTATTCATTCTATTTTTAAAAAAATTTAATTGCCAGGTTAACTGTTTTCAATGTCTCAGTCTTACGTTTGTTAGCTGGTGGTGTATCAAACTACACGTCTTCTCTCCACCAGCCTCCAAGTAATTGCTCTGAAGTTGGAGTATTCTGATTTAGAAACCCCAGAAAGGGAAAAATAGGAGGTTACACAAGGGCTGTGAAGAGCTAAGTTTCTGAAAGATACTACAGTTGTTGTCCTTGTTACAAGAAGAATAATTTTTAGGTTCTTGTTAAGACATTTGAATTAATTAATATTAAAATCCCCACCCAACTTTTTTCCACCTTTCCAGCTTGGAAAGGATAATAGGAAAAATATGTTCCTATTAAAAACAAAAACAAAACAGGTCGGGCACTGATTGTCACCCTTTCCTATTTCTGTCATACCATTGTGCAAATGACAGGGCTTTTCCACAATGGTACGGCAGAACTGTTCTAATAGTTATTAAAATATTTTCTCCTGTAGTTAGAAACTCAACACAATTATATCTGACACAAGTATAATTAATACTTTAGTATAACTAAAGAGCTATTGAATAGTGACAGGAAGTACTGTAACCTGTTATATTATCGAGGATGCCACCTTGTCATTGCTGAGATTGGATAATTATTTGCTCTATATTCAACAAACACACAGTAGTTCAATTTCCAGATGATTTTCCTATGCTTCAGTAGAATGTGTAGAGATAATGTTAACTTCCTAAATGTTTCGGGTGTTTAAAGGGGAAAGCTAAAAGATAATTTTGGAGTGGCATTTTTAGACAATGCTTTACACAGTCTGTGCTGATGGATGATTTACTAAATGAATCCCAAATGTCTCAAATGAACTCCTCTACATGAATCTTTCATGCAGTATTTTTGCATCACTTTCTTATCTGTCAATTCTCTTATGTCTAAAAGGAAAAGGCAAATGTTTATACAATATTTTAAAGCTGAAAATTGTAACGTATATAGATATGACTAGCTAACTATATATAAAAAAATAGGAAAAACAATATAGGGAATTTCTGCCTTATTCAACAATGAAAATAAAATTGTACAAGCAATTTTGGAGACCTTCTAGTCCAAGCTAAATTCTAGTCCACCAATTAATTAGAGTTCAAGTTTAGAGGAAAAGCTCCAGCCTCAGACAGGAGATCTGAGATCAGAAGACTCCTTCCAATTTTGCTATTATTTGCCCAGGGAGAAAAAGACATACTAATGTCATATAGGGAAGTCCCATGTGGGATGCCTCAATCTAGAGGAAAAACTTAAACCAGCTCCTGAACTGGTCTAATTTTTGTTCACTAATTGCTTGTTCTGGGAAGGAATCTGAAATTCTTGCAAGTTTAAATCAGAAGGAAGGGAGGGAGGGAGGGATAAATGCAGTTATCTTCCATTCTACTGGTCTATTTTCACCACAGATTTTAATATCTCAGAGCCTCCACCACTGAACTTCTCCCCGAAAAAAGGCATTATGGATTTTCCTGCTTGTCTCCATCCCACTCTGCATCACCAGAAAGGAAGATACAAGATAACTGTTAAAGCTTGAAAAGGGTCACAGCTACATTAATTTAATTATAAAGAATCACAGTGAGAACTAACAAAACAGAAGAGTGGGTTTTTCAAACCTAACTGGGGGTTGAAACAACTTACATGGAAGTTGCTGATGAAGTCTGCCCAGACACAGCAGGAAACAAAGCCTAGTACAAATTTTGAAAGGTGACTAAACCCATGGATCAAGCCTTCATCTTGAAAATGTGGGTCTTCCTTAGTTTTCCCACTGTGCAGGAAATTCTTTGTTTGCTGCACCATACTCCTGCTAGTTAGCATTTGACTTAGACTAAAGTCTCCTAACAAAGGAGACCCATTCCCAGCTTCCAGGCCCTGTCAAGCTAGCCAGTGATAAGAAGTTAGGCTAGGTTCTCCCACCTACAAGGCCTCTCACATTGGTCAACCAACTATTATCAAAGCCAAGCAAACTTACTTAACCAAGTTGATACCATATCCTAGCAATAGAAATAAATATGTCCCTCCTCACTTTTCTGGCTACAAAACATCTGATTCCTCCCCTAAAGATTAGGAAGTAAACAAAGTAAAATATAATCCTGAAAGAAGGCATTGGCAAACCACTTCCATGCTGTTGCCAAGAAATCTACTTGGACTCAAGAGAAACCTCACCTTTCCTTTACTGCATATGGTCACGCTGACTAAACTGTGGCAGTTAAGTCAATTCTGATTTGAATGAAATTGTCAGATGAAATCAGTGATTCAACTGAAACTGTGAATGATTTGCACAGCCCAGCAGGTACCCAAAAAAGCAAGTACTTTGACATAATAGTGCTAATCATATGGATTGCTATCATCATATAGTTCTTCTGTAGCAATCTTTTGCTACAGGCAAAAGCCCTCAGGATGGATGGATGGGTGGATGGACGGATGGACAGACAGATAGACAGACACACAACTGAAAATGTACTTATTGTTGTAACAAATATTACTTTATTGATCACTATGTTGTCATTTTTCTGGTGTTATTGGATTATTCTGGTGGTATTGTTGTTGCTTCTTTTTGGGTTATTACCTTTAATGGCTTGCTGAAAGTCACTCTGAGTCCCCTTACCAAACAATTAAAGAAAACATATCACAGTCTAAATTCTATCTGAGGAATATAATCAGCCGAACAATGATATCATGCTAGATTTTAATAGGAAGCTACTTCAGAAAAGAAATCACAAACAAAGTAGAAGACATTTTCTAGAATGAAAAATTGGAATCGTGTTCGTATCTTCAGAAGTGCTAAGGTTATGTAGAGATCGAACATGTAGCAAACAGGGAAACAGTATATCTATTTCAGTTTTACAGAATGTTCAGTTACCCTAACGTTCTCCATGTCTTTATTCAGAAGGTCCATCAAGGAATTATAACTATGATTGGCCAACTACAGCTGATTAACAAAGCAATTCATGTCCACAAATATTGTATGCTCAAAGAGACTACAATGAATAAATTTAGCAATGTGGAATAAAATGATCCCACTGCACAATTGTGGTGATCGTAGACACTAATTGACAATCACAAACATACAGATAATTGTTTCCTTATTTATAGTATGCCTGTTTCTTATTAACTGTATGCCTATTCCTTATTGCCTCTCCATGTTCAAGAACCCAATCCCACAGCCCCATGTTCAGACTGGGATGTAGCTATCCTTGGATTGGACAATTTTCCATACTGTTGCAGCATAATTCTCTAATAAAAAATTCCACTTGTTATATGATCTTTAAGGGAAAATAGTTTAAACAGTTTAAGCATACATAGTGCAATTTTAAGATTCAAGAGAAGAAAATAGGATGGACTTGGACTTGGGACTTCATATATCTATTTTAAGTGATACAGACTTAAAATAGACTGTTAGATTGAAAGGACTGTTCAGTTTCTTTGCTGTGATGTGTGTTTGTAAACTAACTTTTCAGATTCATACATTATATTTTTAGATAAGCAATTAAAACCTCCACTGAAAAGCTGACCTATGTATGCCAACCAGTTCAACTGAAAACCTAGAGGCTGTCATCTTCCAAATATTCTCCCACAGTATATCACAATGTCTTTAAAGGTATGAGTTTTGGATGAGTACTTGAAGAATAGTGCTGAAAAGAAAAATGGGGAGAGCAGTAGAAGAGTTACCTGTTTTGGTGTGTCTTCTGCTTCAGAAGTCTCTTTTTTGTGGAAGAATGGCAGGCTCCTTGTAGTGACCATGATAAGTGGTGATTTACTGAACTCTTTCTTAAGGGGAAAAAAGTACTAGAGAAGAAAATAATCTAGACAGGACATTCATATGTTTGTTCTTTGGGGCTAAAAGTAGTTGATATTCTAAAAAAAAAAAAAAAACCTAGGACTGCCAGGACATCAATAAATAGCACAGATGGCTTTGAATAAAGATGCATTATGGGTAATTTCCTCACCAGGCAAACCCCTGCAGCAATGGCAGGAAACTCTGGCTTGAGATCTGAATAATGAGACCTATTCCTCATTAAACATTATATAGAGGGAGGAGATAAAACAAGAACTGAATGGTTAAAAAGGTAAAGAAGCCCTCAAATTGAACTCAACTTTGGTAACTACATGGACACAACCAAATAATCTTCATGGCAATGATAGGGAAGTGGTTTAGCATTGCCTGCTCCCAGGGTATTTTTTAATTCCCCAGGCTAGCCTACAAGTGTTGACATACTCTAATGGTCTTCCATCCAAGTACTAGCCTGACCCAACCCAGTTGAATTCAGTGCCCAGATAAAATCACCAGATGCTGCTCCCACAGGCTGAAACAAGTGAATGGTTAGAGCAGAAGCAGAAGCAGAAGCAGAAGCAGAAGCAGAAGCAGAAGCAGAAGCAGAAGCAGAAGCAGAAGCAGAAGCAGAAGCAGAGGAGGGAAGAAAAGTAGTAGCACTGTTCAATTATGTGCATACAAAATGCAATACAATGTATAATTCTACAGTATATAGAATATTGTTCCCTATTATACAATAATTTTTGGAGTTGCAAACTGCATTACAAAAGTGTATACTTTGGCACATTTCGGCACATAGTTATGTTTGGATTTGCTTATAAGTTTGGGGGGAGCAAACTGGGTAAAACCATACAAAGATTCATATGGAATCAATATCTTATTATCTACTATGGCAATTCACCCTTTTGCCTATGTTTTGCAATTTCAGACAAATAGGAAAAACTGGATGTTTGAGCTTTGTCGGACTGAACTCCAGGTCAAAGCAGGCAGGCTGAATTAAGTTTGATAGGTCTATGTAGGCTTCATGAAAATGATGATGATGATAATGATCAGGAGATCAGCCATCTTGGTCTGGGAAGGAGATTGTTCTAATTCAGTCCTTGTTTAAGAACTCTTTCAGATAGCCACATTAAAGTTCTATCCATTAGTCCTTGAGCCAACAGAAAAGTATGCCATGATAAACTGTACGAACCCTATTGCCAGTCCCTGTTTGAAGGCTCTCAAAAGGGGCTGTCTCTGATGTCAACGTCAGGTCAAGTTACAGAAAGGGAATGGGGAATTTTCCCATCTTCATTTCCCCTCAACTTTACCTTCTGGGAAACAACCCTGACCACTCTATCGAAATGGGATGGGGCAGTTATTAAAGAATATGGGTAAATGCTTAGAATGGTAAGTCACCTGCAAATTGCCTGACTTACAGGACACAGGCCCAGGAAGAGGCATGGGGTGAAGTGGAAGGATGTACCCCTGAAATTCCTGCTCAGTGCAACCCTCCTCTGCACCTGTGACCTCTAATGTGGGCTATTTCTGAACATGGGTCTACTGCTTTCCTGAAAAAAGCATTAAACCCATGTTCAAAAGAGTCCAGCTGGCAGACAACAGGGTGAAGAAAGGGCACAGGGATAAAATGGGAAGTAATAATGAATAAGTTCCATCTTCAACCAGTGCTGCAAGGACGTGGCAGTGTGGGCAATGAATGACCAAGCAGACAATTTCTGACCTTGCAGCCAGCAGCACCCAGAGGGGCCCAGTGGATGGGCCAGGAAGAATAAGTAGTTGTGATTAGCCCAAGTATTGTAATAGCAATAACCATCAGCATGATATCTACTGTCACCAAAGCTAGAATGAAATAAAGCAAAATGCTCCTCCCACCCCAATAAAAACTGTAAAAAGTACAGCTGCAGCAAGATACTTACTGGTAGTAACAGCAGAAAAGCTGTCATACAGTCAATGGTGAAGAATTAGTTTCACACAATTAGCAGGATCCAGTTCTCTTTCTCAGTTGAGATCAACCTTCTATGTAGCCAAGCGTAGAGGTCTTTCCAAACAGTACTAAACCCATATTTAAAAACATGGCTGGCATTCTTTCCAAAGATGGTTAAACCCATCCTTACAAGGAGCCCTGTGTAAGACCTGACAAGCACTATGGAAAATGGCCAGGCATGACTGGGCAGATGCTTTTGGTGAAGCCAGGTGTCCCATCTTTTCTGCAGCCCAAGCCGCAACATCTATGAATGGTCATGCCAAGCAACGGGAAGGAGGGGGCATGCCTGCAGGAGCTTAAAGGGACCGATAGAAGCTGAACATTTCTCAGTCCCTGACTGCATCATCAACCGCTCTGTTGATGAAGCATCTGTAGATCTTATCCATGCCAGAAACTCTACTGGGAAAAGAGGGGAAATGTTACATTAAAGCCAGAGGACTAAAGATGTATTTAAGCTGCCTTCTCTGTAAGTTGCAGATGAGATGAAGGCAGGAGGGCATGGCAGAAAAAAGCAGTTACTGAGACATAGTTGTGCCAGGACTGGAAGTTAATCCCTAAAAGTAGATTGCTCTGAAGCAACAGGTATGAAAGCAGAAAAAATATATATGTGGGAAAATTCCCATGCATAGGTGTCTCATATATCTAACTATTTAGATGCACAAATTATATATTTTCTTTTTTATAAGCCCTAAATGATACTTTTGCAGAAATGTCTAGTCCTACTAAGAGTCATTATTTAACGAAATCTTTTCAAATAAACAAATGTTTTAAGTTTTTAAGACAAAATGATTCGATATTTATGTACTTCATCCTAGGAATCCTTGAGACACTTTCTGAAAATAATAATATTCACATTTGCAACATCGGACCAAGATAATTTTAATATTACAAGAGTTTTGAAGATATAATTTGTTTGCAGCTTGAAGCACAGAAGAAGAGATTTGTTTCATGAAACCTCTGGCTCAAGTCAGGGTTTAGGAGAATAAGAATCAACCAAATTTAGCTAACTTGTATTCCCACCTCCATGCTGATGCTTCATAGAACCATGAAATGTACCAATCTGAATGAGAAGGCATACAGAGTTCTTATCCCTCATTTCCCCCTTTTGATATGTCTAGAAACTTTGCTGATTTTATGTAAACTCTGTGGTTTCCACAGGATTGCTCAGCAGAAAGTACTTTTTACTGTACATTATTTTATGCAAATCTCCCTTTCCCCTCTCACTGCTCTTTCATTAATTTGCTTGTCTTATTGTTGTAAAGAAAGGGGCTATGTTCATGAGCTGATTCCCTGTTGTAGGTTGTGAGACATTTCTCTGGATGTCTACAATCTTCCATCACTAAGAATATATTGAATGCAGAATATTTTGAGACGAGAGAACCATGGGCACATTATCCATAAGATAGGGTATTCTTGTGTGGGAGCTACCTATGCTCCGTGGACACAGTTTTACACACCCACACACACCCACACAGAGAGAAATTGTAATGCGATCACATGTATGATAATTTAACTCTGATTATTTTGTGGGGCGAATATTTCATCCATGCATGTATGTATTGGTACTGATGAGCGGTGGGGGAAGGCAGGTGAGCAAACGGAAGAAACAGGAAATTTGGAAACACAGATGAGAAGATTTTTGAAACTGTTCTTAAACAGACATGAATTCCCATTTAGATGCTTAGCCTGTGTTAAGAGGATTGAATTCTGAGAGCTCAGTCTAAAAATGTTAAGGCTGGATTGCTTAAGTTTCATTAAAATCAATGACAAGCGCCCTGGTCTCTTGGAGGTGGAGGTATTTAGCCTCCCATTCACAATTTAGTTTCTCAGAATTCTGAGTGTTCTGTGCATTGGTGAAGACTGATAGTATTTCGTATGCATATATGTTTTTGCTAATTCACTATAGGCTTTCTTCTATATTTATTCTATTCCGTAAATAACTCAATATTTATTCATGATATTCCTTCACAATTGGAATATAAAGAGCTGCTATCTATTACAGATATCATCGTCTTTTGTCTGCTATGAAACCAACCACAATAAGGAAAAATAAACCCTGTTATATGTCACACTAAAAAAATGATGGTGCCCTAGGCTGGGATGGAAATCACTTGTCAGCATAGGAAGCCAATCATCCATGTATAAATGATGCATCCTGAAGAACAGATGTAGCTTTTATTCATTAATATATGCGATGCAGTTTTTGCAATGTATAATTTAAAAATAAAGTACAAATCCAGCATTGCAAATTTAAACAAAATTAATCTCCAGAAACAGATCTCATTTGAGTGGGAGCTAATGTATATCAAAATAAAACTATTTATGAGCGGTCTATAGGTTACTCTAGTTATTTTGAAAAAGAATAGTTGTGCAAAGCCTTTGCCATTAACAACAATGAAACATTTCAAATTGTAATGAATAGTTGAACATAAGTATAGTCAACTTGCACTTTAAAATGTATGATAGGAGATATAATTCCTAATACAGCCTCTTCAAAAGAGGGAGTAAAAATCCAGAGCTCTGTTGATGGAAATTAAAAAAAAAAAAAAAAACGTTTTAAAAGTAGGTAAAAAGACCTAAAGAAGAAGAGTCCCGTGGAGAGTAAATGGAATTAAAAATAAAAGTGATAAAATGATTAGCGATGAAACTTACATGAAGGAATATTGGAATAAGTGTTTTAGAAATTTACAGTGGAATGATAGTGATATAGCAAAGAGTAAAAGTAAACTGAATGTTAGTGTCCAAAAAAAAAAAAAAATGAAAATGAAGTCACTGATGTTGTAAGATGGTTGAAAAACCAGTGGGCTGGCTGTCTAGATTCTGTAACTGAAGAAATATTAAAATACAGATGTGGTTTGTTTTTTGGGTGGCTGTGTGGCTTGTTTAACATGTGGGAAGATTTGCACCTGTGCCTGACAATTGGAATAATGTTTTTATTGATAATGTATTTGTTGGAGAAATGACTGAATGTGTACACTTGTATGCAGATGACACTATGTTGTTGGCTGATGTATGAATGATTTGAAATGAATATTAGATTGCATGATGCAATGAGAAACATGGATCTGAAAATTAAAGATTGAAGAATAGGTTTGATAGGGAAAATAAAATGCATAATTATATGTTATGCGTAAATCGTGAGCGACAAGAACCAATATAGTCAAGAATGAATGAGTGATGAATGTATCTCATCCCTTTACTGTGCTTTGCATAATATAGCTTACCCTGAAAAGGAATCGCCTGATTGGTATGAAATTAGTCCTGATAGTCCTATGCTAACTCCAGTATCAGGCTTCTCAATACAAGTTGCTGAGCAATATGAGTGATATGGGCAAGACGATGCTCTTATTATTTGCGTCCTGCTAACTGGCAGCAATAGAAACATGATGCTGAATAGCTGTGCCTTTTGTCTACTCCGGCAACAAATGCCGGTGTAGTGGTTCCAGTGACACCCTGTCCTTTGAGGTTAATCCTTCCAACTGTTGGCTGTTACAAATTTAAGACCTGTTTTTGTTTCACACCCACAGTAATTCTTTTCTCTGCCCATAGATGCACTTTTTGCACTGAACCTTAGGAAAGCCCGGATATTTATGGTCTGATTTTATAACACAATCTTCTCAAAAGCACAGGCTCTCCAAATTGAATAGGTAGAATGTTCTTCTGAAAAAGATGGTGGTATTGGTAGCACAAAGCTTTTGATAATTACTTTAACAAAGGCTTTTTGCACATATACTAGATAGTCCAATGATCCAGCAAAGGAATATAATAATTTACTGATTCAAACTAAATATTCATCTGGTTCAGTATTTTATTTCCAATAGCAACAAATCAGAAGCTAACAGTATAAAAGAAAATGATTGTGTCCTCCAAATCTTTTCATGAGAGAGATACAGGCAATCCTCACTTAATCACCACAATTGGGACCAGGAAATTGGTCATTAAGTAGGGCGGTCATTAAGTGAGTCAACATGTGACCAGACCCATTATTACAACCATTTTTATGATGGTCATTAAGTGAATCACCATAGTCATTAAGTGAATCACATGGTTGTTAAGCGAATCTAGCTTCTCCAATGGATGTTTTTTGCTGGAATTCACTTAACGACCACGTGATTTGCTTAATGGTCATCATAAAAAAGATCCCAAATCGTGATCACATGACTGCGGGGAGTGGTACAACAGTTCGCAATAGTCGTAAGTGTGAATACAGGTTGTAAAGCACTTTTTCCAAGGCCATTGTAACTTCAAACTATCCTTAAATGAATGGTCTTTAAGCAAGGTCTACCTGTATTATTTTAAGCCCAGAGGGCTGTATCCATTGATAACAGTAGAAAGAAGGTCTGTTCCTTTAAGCCAGCACACCCAATTTTCATCAATCCCCTACTATAGCTTGTGCTGTATCCCACACTTTTCCACTCTGGGTATCATCTCCTAAAATTCTTTAGCCATTGCCAAGAATTCTGAGAATTGAGGTCCACACATAGGTGTGGTGCTCTGGTTGGAGAAGGCTTATATAGTTCATAGAAGGTTCTCCATTCTTCAGGATTAACTGTTGGATGGAGATTGGCAATTTAGTAAGTTGGTTAGTTAGTTAGTTAGTTTTAGAAGGCCGTCTGATTCCAAAATCACTCTGGGTAGTTTACATAGTTGAAAAGAGAAGAGAAAACAATAAAAAAAGAACATATACCATTCTTATCATGCTCCTTTTATATTGTATCCCATTTTGTGTTAGCAAAAGCAAACTAGATTTAAACTAAATTTAAATTCTCAAACTAGAATTATTATTGGCCACAATCCAGAGATTGTACTAGTATGTCCAACCAATATCTGTTGGGGATTCATCCTCTGTGAATCTGGCCTAACCTTTAGGAGTCTATCCAAATAACTTCGGAAGGTAGGAAAAAGCTTAAGAAATAAAACAGTTTATGTAATTTCCTTATTGTACTAACATAGTTGTCCCTTTCAAAAACAGGATCCTAGTCCTATAATGTGTAGTGATTGAATATATTTGTTCTTAAAAGCCTTTGTTTACATTCTTGTTTTGAACTAACAAGAACTAGTTCAAAAATTCATTTTAAGATGAAGAAAACAATGAATGAACATATTTTAAAACAGTTCTTAATTGCAACATTTTTTTTTTTTTTTTGTCTGTGCTCAGTCATTGCTGACCCTGCAGTGACTGCTTGGACAAGTCCTTGCAGTTTTCAAGGCAATTGTTTTTCGGAAGTGGTTTGCCAGAGTCTCCTTCCTAGGGCAGAGCCCAGCTGGCGAGCGCAGGAGGCGGGGTTTTCCATTGCTTCGCGCCCTTTTTGGGCACGCGCAGTTTTTCGCGCTTACCGGCAACTGCTCCTGACTCCTTTTGCAAGGCGCCGCCAGGATTTTTCCTCCCACCGGAGTGAGAGTCCCCATTTGTCTACTCACGTGAGTTTTCGACCTGTTGGGTTGACAGGAACTGGGGAGGAAACAGGAGCTCACTCTGCTAATGCGAAGGCTGGACTCGAACCGCTGAAGCGTCGACCATTTCTGGCCGGCAACTTTCAGCATCATTAAGCTGCTGCGCCACCGTGTCCCCCTCAATTGCAACATACCTGATATGATTTTTAAACGAATTAAGACACAGATACTTTTTTAATTCAAACGGCCACAATCACTGCCTTAGATGTAACTCTATTCCCAGGGATCTTGCAAATAATGATTAGATTACATGGTTCAGACCACTGATTTTTATGACTTGCCAATTGCAGGTACAACTGGGTTGAAAGACTAGCTGAGCAGCCTTCAGAACTAATGAAGTGAAAGGAGCATGCATTATCAAAATCGAGTGCTGTGAAAATGAAGGCAAGTGATATCTAAGTGGTACAAGGAAATTTTCAAATGAAACCCAGTACAGAAAAGAGAGCTTTTATATTTATACCAAAGAGCTTTTGTTAAATTTTGTTAACTTTATTTGTCAATGGAATCATACCTGCACAACAAAAGACAAATGTAAGACATCTAATCAAACAGTGCTTTCTACTCTTCCAGCTATGCAAAGTAAATCTAATTTGGCTTCATTTTTAATTGGTGATATATTGAAATAGCACAGGTATAGGTTAAAATTACATTGTTAAAGTTTATATTATATAACCACCACCCCGCCCTCCCAACACACACAGCGTGACACACACATGCTGTGTGAAGCATGAACAAGGGATTAGATTAGGAGATTCAATCACAAAACTCTTTCACATTAGATCTAATGGAATGTTCTAATCAGTTTGAGGTGTCAGATTGAATCAGGTGCTTTCAAAGCACTTTAGAATGATTCAAAGGTAATTTGGAGACTGAATGGACTTACTTGCTTTTCGCGGTTTCAAATATCTTTGCATTTTTCTATTCAGTATGGACAAAGCTGAAGAAATGGGTTGACTCACTTTTTAGGGACTCTGATACTGTATGGATATGAGCCATTGAGTTTTACTACCTCCCCAAACTCTTTCATAGGCTCCGATTGTTGTTCTGTTGTTTGTTCTCTCTCTTTTATCAGAAGTTGTTTCAGCAGATTTGCTTGGAGGGAAAAGAGAGTCAGCTTTATCTTGCTACTCTTTTTTTATTTGGTTTTCTTTCCTGAATGACCTCTACCTTTCCCCAGATCCACACCCTTTTAGCTCCATCCTTCTTTAACCCTTAGTTCATTTGGGTTATGGAGTGGGTGGCCATAACACATTTAAATAATAATAATAATAATAATAATAATTATTATTATTATCTGCCTGATCTTTAGTATTGTCTCTACATCTTGTTTCTAAAATGAAGTATGGCAGCAATACTGATAGACGCGAGCTCTTCACCTCACACTAGTTAGTTTTTCTCTCTTAGTTTGGTGTAGTGGTTCAGGTACCAGCCTAGAAACCAGAAGACTGTGAGTTCTAATCCCACCTTAGGCACAAAGCCAGCTGGGTGACCATTGGCCAGTCACTTTCCCTCAGCCCTAGGAAGGAGACAATGGCAAACCACTTCTGAAATCTTGCCAAGAAAACTGTGGGGATTACAGTTGCCAGGAGTCAATCCCGATTTAAAGACATACACACACAGTAGTTGCAGTTCTCTGTCTCCTTCTGATCCAACTGGCTACTATATAGTGCAGTTTCTATGCTATTGACATTAGAGGAGATACCAGAAGGACCCAAATCTAGAGGCGTGACAGGTCTTTTTGGGCCAATGGTGACAGACTCTTCTGTAGTACCATGAATGCTCAGATGTTTTCCTTTAGGGAAAAATTAAGTTCTTGAGTTGGAGAGAAAACTCATGACAGTGTTCTGTTCCAGACCAGGCATGCTTGCTAAACTGGTTTGCAACCATTTACAAGCAAGCAGTTACAGGCAGTGAGTGGCCAGTGTAGATACCTCACACTCAAGCAATGTTTACTAGGGAGCAAGGTCTTGCCTGAGCTGTGACAGAGCAACGGAAAGCATAGTTTGGGATGGTCCAGAGGTTCAGGTGTCATAGTGGTTAGCTGGCCAGTCTAGGGCTGAACAGCTGATGTTCAGGAAGTAAACAAGATTCAGGAACAAAAGTGCATGGAGCTGAGGTTTGGCATGGTTATTTCTAGTGGAGAAGCTGGCTGCTAGCGGTTGATCTGATACAGGCTGGCTGCAGATATGACTCAGTTATGTCACTGGAGCTTTTGTTTCTCAAGAAGCCAGGTGAACCATTTGGCTCTTTGGCATTCCCAGTGCATTCTTGCACTGGGTAGCCATTTGGGGGAGGGATCTTTATCAGCTAACTCATCCCACACTTGCTCCAGATGATTACTGGCAGCATCAACCTCAAATGGTTTTGCTCCCTGAATCCTGAGGCTAATGTTCTACTGTTCCTTCTGCTGAGTCTGCAGTTTTGAGTGGCAGTGAAGGGATAGAGGGGGAACCAAGATGCACACCATACAAGAAGGGTTCAATTATGTAGGGTACCACGGAGTTGACCTTGGAGAAGCCATCCAGAAGCCACTAAGGCAACAACAGCTACAGAAGCATGTGTCAAGCCCAGGAGGCAGGAGAGTATCCGAGAAATACTTTCTGACTCCCTGGGGTATAAGAGAGAGGGAAGGGAAAATATTCTGTTGCTATAGCCTATCTAAATAAAGTATAGTTCTAGTCTTCCTGTGGAGTCAGTTTCCTGATCTGCTCTACCTCATAGGGCTGACAAGCATCATTGTGTGGGATCACTTTGAGCAGACAAAAGATGGTCCTTGCTTTGTGTAGAATTAGGTGGAGCAAAATGTAAAGTTTGGGGGCACATAGTCAATGCTTTTTATATTTGAGGAGTGCAGATGAAAGAAATAATTACCCCCACCCCACCCTGACTATCTCAAATCTATAGCTGGCAAATCAAGGTGAACCAGAGGATTAAGCAAATTCTGACATTAGAAAACCAACCCTTCATTCCAGTACCTCCAGAATATATGATGTCCTTATGTACCATCTCCAGCCGAAAAATAGTCCCTTCCCCTTTTGCTACATGCAAGAAGGAGCTTTTGAGGAACATGATATGTATAGGAGTAGAAGTGGAGTCCATGCATACCTTTTCTCACAGGACATTTGTGGGGGAAGGTTGGGATTCAAGACAAGCCATCAGTGGGCACAGAGAGGTGATGGCTGTGTCTCACACTGCATAAGATGAGATAAGTTATGAATTACAAGAAGGAGGGGCATCAACAGGGTGAAGATGGTGCTCAATGCCCATTTCACAGGCAACTGCTGCTTCATTCCCACATTGAATCTCATCACCTAGGATGCCTAGTGGAGGGGGCAAAGGTACCATTATCCAGACAGGATGAGCAGAGTATGAAATGCTGTTGGAAACTAGACAGCTTTGAGTCATTGACAGTATGATCTATCAGAATATGGTGCTTGGTGAGATTTCATGTAGCCAGTGCCAAACAGTCTGGTCAAGCAGTAGGAGGCAATTCAGAGAGTGGACTTAATGAGGGAGATCAGTGGCTGGTTCAAGTTCACAACATCTGACAAAAGGAGGCGACATCAAGATTTTGTTCTGCACCTTTCTGAAGATGTAGGAAAAAATGGCCATCAATCACTCTAATTGCTCAACATTTTAAATTTGACCACAAGATTTGACTTTGCAATCTTACACCAGTGTTGCATTTTGTGTGTCACTACTAGTTGCACAACTCTGAAAGTTCAGCTCGACACTCATCACTAAATCCGAGCTCAAGGCTTACCCTCCAGAATTTTCCTTCTTCATGTCTAGTGTAACTTTCAGTCTCAACAAGCTAAACTTATACAGCATAACTTAAAGTGTGCTTTCTGAAAATCACTGGTTGTATCTGAAGACTAGATTCCCATAGAATCTGTTCTATTTGGCTCAGAAATGGAGGTGATTTCCTCCTCATTTATGGGAAGCTCCAGCCCAAAGATGATTAAATCTCATGTATGCGACAATCAAAACAAAGTGTAATCCCAAGTGGGCTATAAAAGGAGATCAAATGCAGACAGATGGCAAAATGAGAATCATTAACCACTTGTATATTTGATTGAAACATGAAACATGCCATAAAATAGCTGGAGAGGATAGACAGGATCAAAAGCATATTGTAATTTTTACTGTTGAAGGAATATTAAGGCTCTGTGATTCCAGTACTGCCTGCCATTCCAACCCTAGCATTACAAATAATAATAATAATAATAATAATAATAATAATAATAATAATAATAATAATAATTAGAAGTCCTTACACAGCTGAATTCTACCTTTATGTTCAGGGTAATCAATGTTCTTTTGATATCACATTATAGATTACTTGCCTGAAGCTAGAGAAATAACCTAGATAAGGACGCCAGGTAATTAGAATGGCTAAAGCAATGATGTATTCTTTTATTGCTTAGTAATTTTTTTATTTTTTTTTTTAGAAGACCACTGTTGGTATAACTTTTCTTACAGTGGATGGGATCTGATCTATTTGGTATACTATTTCTGACTCCAAATGTAAATTCACAGATGCCGCAGAAATTAGGAGTGAAATTAGTTGACCTAATACTCTAAAAAGTGGCATCTCAGTTGTTCTGTAATAAACCTTCTGCATTAAAAAAAAAAATCAATTTAAAGAACAAGGATGTTCCTTGGAGATTTTTGTTTTAACCATCACATAATTGTCTTCAATTTTCCACTTATACTGCGGCGTTAAGGCTGTATTTTGCTCCCTTTGGTATATCTTGGTTATTTCCCTGTTAGGCAGGAGAACTGACCCTTTACAGATGCTAATCAAAATTATGCAAAGACAGAGAGAGAAAGGGAGCACACAGGACGAAGAAGGCTGTTGCCATGGACTAAAGTTCCCTGAAGTAATTACTATGTAAACCAAGCTTTATTCACTGAAGTGAGATTTTGTTTTCAAAAACGCCTTGGGTTTTTTTTTCACTGAACATTACACCTGGGATTCTCTGCCTCCTGTTCAACAGATTTTCTCCTCTCCCATTCAAGCTGAGCTGAGGCCAAGGTCTAAAGCATCTCTCAGGGTGAATGGCACCTGTATTTAATGTACCTTTTTCCTGTAAACCGCTCCCCCTTCCCCACCACTCCAGGCTACCAACAATGGCTGATATTCTCCAGTGCTAATAGTGGCTTGTAATGGGACACAACCTGTTGCTCAAGAAGGACAAGAGGAACCATTCTTAGACGTGTGAGACTAAACACTCTCTCTCTGAAAAAGAAAAGTAGATCAATGGGAAAGCAAGTGTTTTGCCTGCAAAAGGCTCTGGTTTCAATCAGAGCCATCTTCAGTTAAGGGAATCTAACAGCAGGTGATGGGAAACTCCTCTGACTTAGATTGTTACTAGAAAGCTGCTGCCAGTCAGAATAAATATATTTTGTAAGGCTAGAAAGTTTAGTTTATATCTTAATGCAGTTTTTGTTTTATTCTGTTTTATTTTTATTTTATTTTTTTTAAAAATGGCGTTAACCACACATTTCACATAAAGAGACAGGCTATACATTCCATGAATAAAATCATGTGGGCTGATGTAAACTCATTTCTTAAGTTGGATCTTTCATTTCCTTTAGGTTCATGCCTAAGAAGATTATAAGTATTTGGGGCTCTCCTATTTTGCAGAAAATCTGCAAAAACCAGTAACAGATTCACTGACCCCTCTAATTTGAGGGAGGAGCAATGTCTAAACAATCACGAAGAAAATGATGAAGAAAATCCAGCTCCTTTCCTGAATCTCAGAAAGGAGCAGGACTGTAAGCCTGGGGCACTCCCATTGAGTTAAAAGGTCAATGATTTGATATATATCAGCACCACATTTTCAGGTATGTCTACTGGAGGAATTTAAAAACCTCTATGTCAAAATCACAGTGACAATGCTTTGCAGGGGGTTCAATCCTCTTAAAATATATCCAGCAGAAAGTCACATTTGGTTGGTAGCGATTGGGAGCGTGCATGCCAAGACTTGCATCACATATCTGAGATGGGCCTTCTTGAATTCCACCCCAGCTGTTGTATTCAGATACTCCCCTGGTGGGAAGAACATTTCATTAAGAGACAGCACTAGACAATTCTTGAAGAATGAAGCAATCACAGCCAGTGGCTCAGAAAAGTTGCAAAAAATGTGTTTTGCTCACTCTATGAGTGATAATAGCCATTGCACAAAACCTTTGAAACTGAACTTTAAGTGGGGCATGTTTTAAGAAGGAGGTTTTTTTTCAGTCCTTAGTTTATACATGGACCAAAGAGCAGTTTGGCTGAATGAAACCACGTGCATCTTGAGCGGAGGGTGGAGCAGGAAGGGGACCATGTTAAAGAAATGAACATTTATTCAAATTCTTGAACTTTCTTATTATAAGCTGTATTTGCCAGGAAAATCGAGAGACAATATGTTTTTTGTTTTTTGTTTTAAATTCTCCATGATGGTGTATAATGAAGTAACTAATCTCAGTTTGAACTTATATGGGTGTTTGGTAGTAATAGCTTTTTCGCCTATTCCACACATTTAGCTCAACACATATTCTGTCATATTTTGTTCAGCTAGAATGCCAGCCCTTGGGTAAAATAAAGAAAGTAATTACTTTTTGTCAAAATGGTGCAAGACCATAGCTCTGGGGTTATAAAATAGACTTCATTAGTACTGTATGTCTTAAATTCTGCCATTATTTTAGTTGCCCCAAGAGACCTTGAAAGATGAAACTTAGCACTAATGGACTCGATATAAAGCTTCTAACTTTAGCATAGCCTTGGCTATATTATATTACAAACAAGTAAAAAATCCGACTCCTGCTTAAACAAGATGCAGCCGTTAAAAGGTTATAAATGAAACCCTTCCAATATTTTGGTATTAACGTATGTTTTCATCATGCCTTTTTATGGCAAAAAGACCATAAGACCGTGCAGTTGAATAAGAGGGAGTTATTCAGTTGCATGCATTTGCTTTCCTTTTTTAAAAAAAATAACTTTATTACATTTAAAAAAAACAAAGATAAAAACTAACAAGAACTAATAATCAAGAAAAAGAATAGAAGAAAGAAAGAATAAAGAGAAAGAAGGAAAGGAGAAGTGCAGAAAAAGAAACATAAATCCCCCCCCCCAAAAGACTTCTTTTACAGCAGATATAAGTAAAACATACATTAAATTCTTACTCTAAGATTACAACTTAACATCCATTTTTTCTATAATCTGTTAATTTTATTGATCATCAAATCCATATATCATAATTTCATTTTTTTTTCTGTTTCCTGCAAAAAGTCAAACAGGGGCTTCCAATTAGCATTAAAATGAGTCAATGTCTTTTCTCTAAACAAAGCTGTCAATTACACTATCTCAGCCAGCTCCATCAACTTTACCATCCATTCTTCCATTGTAAGTAATATCAAGACTTTTGAGCATATAAAAGTCTCACTGCAGTTGTCATATATAAAAACAAAGGTCCATGCAACTTTTCCAGTTGTTTATCCTTCAGCCCCAAAAGAAATGTCTCTGGTTTCGATTTGCTTTTTTTTAAAGAGCATCCATTCAAATGCTGAAATATGTTTAAACATTCACAAGGACGTTTCAACTGATTTTCCAGGTAAGAAGACAGAACTTCAATCTATATAGGATTCTGCATGAGCAGGAAGTCTTTGTCTTATCTCTTTTTTCTTTTCTTTTTTTAAAGTAATTGATGATTGATGGATTATTGATCCAGCAGGAATGTACATTTTGCTATCTTAATGGCCTAACAAAGTTGGGAATTTGTACTGTCTTTACAGTTTTAGTTCCAGACAAGTTAAGTAAAGTGATTGATGGAATTTTCTAGCTTAATTTCTCTTCCCACAAAGTATCTGGGTTGCTGGCTGCCAAGTATCCGATAATCCCTTAACATGTGGTTGGCCAAGGCTGCAAGTATAGATGGGTGCCTTAAACAGGTGAGTTTAGTCACTTGCCAAGTTGTTCAACAGGTTACAGGAGTAGGAGGTGCTCCATGCCTATGTGATGCCATATCAGACTAATCTTCTAAGAGACTACCCATGTCCAAAAATACCCTAGATGACAGGTTGCAGACTCAGAGGGAAGCTTGCAAGGAGTATTAGAGGTGTTTCCTCTCCTTGCATCCCCTTCCTGCTTCAAACCTGAGTCCCTCCTTTGTGCCCGTGACTGTCAAATGGGCTATTTTGAGATATGGCTTTAGTGCTCTTTCAAAAGAGCACTAGATCCATGTTCAGAAATAGCCTGCCTGCAGGTCACAGGCACAGAGGAGGAGTTGTGAGTGTGATGGAATGGAATGGAATTATAAAGGCCAAACTCAGGGAGGGAAACATGCTCTTTTGTCTCCTGAGGGGTGAGGGAGAGATAAGAGGATGAGGCTGGCACCTCCCTGAGGAATTCACTCTGTTTTGACTGGCTGACTTAGGGAACTGAGGTTTCAGTCTGGGAAGATTGATGTCAGGCCTAGCCCATGTAGATTCAGTTCAGCAATGTTTATTAGCTACAACCTCTAACAAGAATCTTCCCAGACTGAAACCTCAGTTCCCAAAGTCAGCCAGTCAAAACAGCGAATTCCTCAGGGAGGTGCCAGCCTCATCGTCTTATCTCTTCCTCACCCCTCAGGAGACGAAAGAGCATGTTTCCCTCCCTGAGTTTGGCCTTCATAATTCCATTCCATCACAGTGAGGAACATCAGAGGCATATTTTCCTTCTTCAATCCTCATCCTCCTCTGCACCTGTATTGAAAGGTTTTTCAATCAAGTGAGGAAGGGTGTGTGGTAAAGCAGGAGGGACCAACCAATAACAAGGGTGGCTCCATTCTAAATTAACGATGCAAGGGAATGGCAATGCTGTCACTGAGCACCCAATAGGTACAGTAAATGAGAAATTGGTATAGAAATAGACAAAATTTTATCACTCCCTCCTCCACCCCAGTAGTAAAACACTGTAAAAAGTGCAGCCATACAAAACTTTTCATCAGCAAAAGCAGCAGAAAATCTGTCACTCACTAGTGACAGTAGTGGCAATACACAGCTAACAGAGCCTGTGTCTCCCTCCTAGTTTAAATCTATCTTGGGTGTAGAAGGTTATATTGAAAGAGGTCTAGCTCTCTAATAGAAGAGTATATTCAGGGTTGAACTGTAGGGCCCTTGGTGCTGTCTGAGCTTGATTGTTTGCTTGCAGACGTTTCATCACATGACTAGGTAACATCATCACTGTGAGGGAGTGTGGAGTTTACTGCAACCCCACGCTCCCTTGCACTGATGATGTTACCTAGCTGGGTAATGAAACATCTGTAAGGAAACAACCAAGCTCAGACAGCACCAAGGACCCTACAGTCTAGCTCTCTTCCAAAAGAGCTCTAAAGCCATATAAGAACCCCACATAAGACTTGATATGTGCTTTGGAAAGCGTGATCAGGCATTATGTGGTCTGAAGCCATGTGTCTAGTTTTTCCTGCAGCTAAAGCCAAAATGGTCATAAAGGGCAGTACCCAGTGACTAGAGAAAAGGTGGCATGGCCTTAGCAATTTAAACTGGCCAGTAGGAGCTGGGCAAGTCCCAGCTCTGGATCATCAAACACACTGTTGATGAAACATCATGGATCCTGTCCATGGCAAAAATAATGTTGGAAGAAAAGGGAAAACACTAGTTGAAATATAGAACAGGTAAGGACAACTTCGAGCTACCTTAGTTATAGCTGCAGATGAGATGAAAGCAATACCATGTGGACATGGCATATAGAAACAGTTTCTGGGGTTGGTGCTATGTTTAAGGGGACAAGAAGATAAGCCATAAGGGATATTTTTCTGACCTGCACTATGTGATTTCAAAATATTCTAAAACCACAGGGTAGGATCCATTAACTATTACATCCTACTCAATCTGATCAGTTACAATGGCAAAAAGCAGCAATATTCACTTACGTATACTGTACATGGTATAAATTGGTCACAGGGTCAGTCCAGATAAGTGCCACAGATTTATAGCCCTAAAGAGGAGCCAAGTGGAAATTAAGGGCACTGAACTTTAGCTAGGCTATGCTCATAGTTCTGCCTTGTTAGAAAAAATAGATACAATGTGATACAGTAAACATAAAGAAGCCATTTAAAGAAATTTCTCAGGAAGCATCTGATTAAAGGCATATTTCATAAGGCCACCAAGGAGATGAAAATAAGCACTTCAGTAAATGGAAAATGGAGTAAGTGAAATCTTTCCTCTGTTCTGTAACTACTGTCAATGGGCTGCATTTGGATGTGAATCCAACTGTCCTTATTGCTCCCTGGCACCTCATTACTTTCAATGGGATGTGCTTCCTAATGCGGGACAACCCACTAGCCTGAAGCTGGTTCTACTTGACCTCCAACCAGCAACAGATGAAGAGAACAATGGTGTAGACACTTTTACAACTATTTTCATGGTCCCCACTGCCACAAATGCCAGATTCACAGCAATTATCATAGCAGTATTTGCACAATTTCATACACTGCTGAGTTACATATTGCTACCTCAGTGAGTGTTTTAGGACTGTCAAGGAAAGAAGGAAGCAGAGACAGAAATTGTAAGAAATATATTTTCTTACAATGCATATCTATCTATCTATCTATCTATCTATCTATCTATCTATCTATCTATCTATCTATCTATCTATCTATCTCAAGGAAGAAAATATCTACAGTATCTCCCTGAAAGACACACCCTCACACACAATGTTCTCCAGAATGTTTACAGGTATGGGAACTCTGGTGCAAATATTTGATTGTGTTTATTTGTTTATTTTTTAAAGAAGCATTCCCCATTCATTTTAAGAAAGAAGGGAAGACCTGCTGTTGTTGCCCAATTCTTTCTCCCTCATTGAAATGACTGGCGCTACCAGCAGTTGCTAACCCTGGCTTAACAGAACACTCACAGTGAAAGGGCAGAACACCCATAAGTATCCATTGTCATTGCTTTCTTCCAGGATTTTTTTTTTTAAATTCCCAGATTACTTTACAGTCTGTGCTTTCCTGGTGATCTGCCATCCAAGGACTAGTCAGGTCCAAACCTGCTTAGCCTTGATGAGATCGATCACTTAGCTTGATACTGCCACCTGCTGTAGAAGAGGCAGGGGCATGGATTCAGAAAGTTAGGATGGGTTTATGTAAGTGTTATATTTAATAAATTGGCATAATGAATTTCTCTGTTGGGTAGTCAATTTCACAAGGCAATCTAAAACAGTCTCAACAGTCTTTTAGTTAATTTCTCAATGCCTAGAGGAAATTCTGTTGGGCTTTTATTTTGGGGGGGGGGGGAGTAAGTATTTAGACAATTAACTCCCACTTTCCTTTTGTAGCATCCCACAAGATAGTACTATACTTAGCAGCACTTGGAAGGTGAAATTATCTAGAAGGGCTCTCCTGAAAGCAAATAAGGAAAATAAGATTTTAGAGGGAAAGAGCATACATTTTGTGAGTGTGACAGTTGCCAACCTATTAAATACAGTATAACACTTACATAAACCCATCCTAACTTTCTGAGTTGCAGTTTGTCTCATTTGTCAACAATGCTTTGATTTATTTTAACAATGAACATTATTAAAATAGGATTATGGGAAGAAAGTCAAAAGAAACGAAAGATGGATTTTCAGAATTAAGTATAATGCACAAGGTGTAATTTATAGGTAGGCCCAACTAGCTGCAAAAGGTTTCTTAAAAAAATAGGTTAAGGACTATAATAAGGTATTTACCCCATTAAACACAGAGATGCAGAATCTGAGTGACTACTACATAACCACACAGGATGGTGTACAGAACTATACATGACTCAACCTGCCATCTACTGTTCATCCAAAATAGTATTGGCCTGATTTGGGAGCCCTACAGAAGAGCAAGGGCATCTTTAGCTTGTGAAGTTCTAAAGTCCTTGGTTGGGATGAGCTGACTCCAAGACCAAGAAATTAACTATGAAGCAGATCAGGAGATCCCTGCAAGTCTTAGGATCTTCTGCAGATCTTTTGTGACTAACTCTGTTCTGTTTTATTGCTGGATCTTGAACCCGTTAGATTTATCGCTCTTTTAAAAAGAATGACAAAAGGTTAAGAACCTTGTATGGATAAATACTTTGAAGAATTGCCCTTTGTTGGGACTGCCAACAATATTGCACTCCGCCAGACCCCTATGGCATCAGTGAGAGCTGATTTTGAAATGCTAATAAGTGCATTTGGAGAGGTGATTCTATCCACATGAGCTGAGAGAGAAAGAGTTAAACTTCCCTTCCCACCCACATGGTTTTCACAGGCTGCTGAGCCTCCCCCACAGATGCTATTTATATACAACGCCATATGCATGTTAATTGCATTCATGCAATGAAAGTCACTTCTACTTTGACTCCCTGGCAAATGCTCTAAAATGAGTGAAGTTATTTCTCCTTTTTCCTTTCTTTCAACTGTGAAATTAAATTTCCCCCCAGTGGATTTTGATGTGATATATGGCATTTGTGGATATTCCACCATGGTGTTTTTTTTTTTTTAATTTTATTCCATTTTTAAAACAGCCTTCCTTTTTTGAGAATATGGCCTGCCATAAACTTGATATAGGCTTGTTTGCATCATGAGAAACTCATGGGAAGTAAAAAGTGAATTCAGAAATTTCAGCCTCTTAATAATGCAGGTTGGTGCAAAGGTAACAAACGGTTATAATTTTGGTGTAAATATGTAATCCACATTTTGGATGTGGACTGTACACACTAAAATACATTTCCTTTGTTTTCGACCATAAATATATCAAATTGCTTTTAAAAGGCTTGTTAACTATTATTGATATAGAAAAGAAAGTGGTGGAAATTGTCAAGGTGGCCTGGGAGGTGACCAAGGGGTGGTATCATCCTCTTTAAAGGAAGGAGTGATCCCTCCAGCCTTGAAACAGGTGGCAGTACACCCCTTCTCAAGCAGCCATCACTGGATCCCTCCATTCTGGACTAATACTACCCTGTTTCCAATCTTCCCTTTGTGAGGAAGGTTGTAAGGAAGGTGGTTGGATGGCAGCCACTGTAGGAAATAAGGAAGATGGCCTTGGTGGAGATATGCAGGATTCATTGCCTAAGCAAAAAGGGCTGAAGCATTTTTAAGTCCACCGTGAGATGACATTTGGAAGCAGCTCAGGCAGATGCCTCCCTAATTCACTGGACTAATTCAGAACGGGATGTGGTACAGAGACAGCACTGGCCATGCTTGTCGATGAGCTTTGGTGGAGCTGGGATGGAGGTGGTGCATCCATCCTTGTGCTCTTTGATCTCTCGACAGCTTTCAATATCATCAACTGCATGATGGACTGGCTGTCAGATTCAGCTGGCACGGCCCAGTACGGCGGAGGCACCGCTGAGCTTCGCCTAAGTCCATTTTGCCGCCCAGGCGTGAGCAGAGAAAAAGGGGAAGTGAAACCGCAAGCCGACGCTCTGCTGATTGGCAACAGGTGGCGGCGCTTAACTCAAAACCGCAAGCGGATACTTTGCATCAGGGCAGCTTCCCTCGGGCGCTGCAAACAAAGGAAAGCGCAGAGGCTCAGAAGCGAAGCAATCAAGGAGCGATCGAGAACTCCAAAAGGCAACAACAGCACAACCCATCGACTGCAATCAGAAAGACAAAAGCACTGAATCTGCCATTTGGACGAGGGGGGATTTAGCACCGGAACGGGGAAGCTATAAAACACCATGTAAGCTATGCCAAGCCAACCCTGGCTTTGTCTGTAATTACGAATGTTACGCTTGAGTAAACTTCTTTGCTGAACACACGTGTCAGGAGAGTTTCTCTGAGTTGAATGGGGTAAACCTTACACTGGCTGGGGGAGGGGTTGGGGGTAGGGGGGACTGTGTTGCAGTGGTTTGTCTCCTTCCTCAGTGTTCATTGCCAGTCGGTGTTGACAGAAGGGGAGAGATTGTGCATATGATTGTCCCCTCACTTGTGGGTACCTCAGGGCTCAATGGTCCTCCCTGGTCCAGTTTAACATCTACATGAAACTGACAGGGAAGACCAATAAGTGGATGATACCCAGGTCTAGATTTCAACCCAGACTGTCCAAGTGAAGTTGTCAATGTACTAAACCAGTGTATGGAGGCTGTTTGGGTCTGGACTGGGAAGAACAGGCTTTGGCTAAATCCTGACAAGCTGAATGGCTTTTTGGAGCCCCTGGGCTGGGTTTGTTTTCACCCTTGGTCTTGGATGAGAGGAGTTTTGAGGGATGTGGAGGAAGAGACAGCCAGAGTTTACTTTCTTTATATAGCAATTTTATTAAAAAATACAATTGCAACAATAAAAACGAATACAAACTTTGCCCCTTCTCACAAAATTCTTTAAAGCTTTAACAAGCCTCTTTTGTAAATCCAGTATAATAAAATTGTCCAGGTCACTCTCTTGGTTTATTGTTTGTATATCCCTTTTAATTATTAGGAGATCAACTGGTTTCTTTTGTATCTCCAGTGTAACATCTTTTTCCATGTCATTCTTGTAGACTGTCATTTTTAAATCCACTTTCAGATCAGTCTCAGTCTTGTCAGGTAAAACCTGTTCCTCTTCCATAACAGCTTTTAGACACAGTCTATCTATAGAGGCAGACACTCTTAAAATTAACTTCTGGGTTCACTGTTCAAAAATATCCTTCAATATGCCCAATGTTAAAATATTTTGTTTCATTCTGTATTTGTAAGTTGAGTTTGGGTGTTCTTCTCCTTTAACTGTAATCTTTAGTTCCTTCTAATTCCCTATATTGTCCAATTTTTAAAGACTTATCTTTTTTTTTTTTAAGAATTCAAAACAACAGCATTTTCCCATGGGAAAGATTCTTATAATTAATTCCAAAATCTCATTTCACATTTATCTGGACCTTTAGTTCATTTGTAACTTTCTAAAATCAAAGTTTTAATCATCCTTTTGCTGTTTATTAAAAAAAAAAAAAAAAATTAAGTCCTTAAGTTTGCATTTAAAACTTCTTTCACTAAGGATTGAAGGAAACTCACCAGGTGTTTTCAGACTTGTTGATCCAAAGGTTCCTAATAGCTGAAAAGCAGTTGACAAGCAATTTCCAAAAGTGATTAGAAAGGAAGTATGCAAACTTAGTGTCCTTTCAAAGGCACTGACCCCAGTTTGAGCAAGATGGCTATTCCTTCATCTCCCAGAGGTCTAAACCCATCAGAGACCTCTGTCTTGCAGTATCCTTATGAGGAGCATCTATCCGGAGCACCTGTGGGAATCTCAAGTCCTCTTCTTGTCCGGAGAGGAATTATCAAAGAAACGGTCTACTCGCTGGCTCTTCATTCCACTGTGGTCATCGGCTCTGCTTTTCAAACAGCCATCTTCAGCTTGCCATTCCTTCCCCAGAAGTCAAGACAGCCAGAGTTTATATGAGTTTTCCAGTCTTAAATTATATTTATCCTCTTTTGGAATATAATCTCTAAAGCTAATTATTTATGAAACTTTATCTTGGGATGGTCAGAGGGAGGACAGAGTAAAGGAAGGAGAAAGTCTTGGAAATGAGCTGAAACCCCACAAACCTAGTTATGTTATTGTGTTGGCATATCTGAAGGTTATACCAGAACATACATGTGTGGGCTTTAAACACTCCCTTTGGAGATTACAACTGAATACAAAGAAATTGGAAGGCTGTAAAGTTTGCTATGTAAACTAGACAGTTTTCATCCCAAAATATTACAAAGAAAGAATCTGTGATTCAAACTGGTTTTAGATGGGGTTGCACTTCCCTATTTGAGACTGAAGTGCAACTTGGAGGTCCTCTAGGACTTGCAGCTACTGCTCAATGAGCAGGTGGCAGTGGCCAGGAGGGCCTTTGCACAGGTTTATCTTGTGCATCAGTTGCACCCTTTCCTTGACTGGGAGGCCCTTCAGATAGTCACTCATGCCCTGGTCACCTTGCAAAGGGACTATTGCAATATGGCCCACATGTCAGGTTCGGTCAGCACGGGGCTTCAGGGAAGCTCGCAGCCAGACCACGCGGAATCCACCGGCGGTAGCTAGCGGGGAAAAGAGGAACTGAAAGCGCCGCTAATTAACGGGCCACCTGCGCCCAGCCAAACAGGAAAACCGCAGCGGAAGCTTTTAACTATAAACTGATAATGGCGCGAGCCAGCAATGAACGGGGCCGCAGGCAGCGAAACAAGATCACAACGCAGCACAGAACCCGCGGGCTTGCACGTAACGGGGAGGAACCAACCCAGCCGGAGGGGGACTGGCAATCAAGGACAATAGACCCTGACCGATCCTGCCATCATGAACAATCAAGGGGGATTATTGGGGGCCCATAATCCGCAGCTGCAACGTGATCGCGGGGCGGGAAAAAAGCGCGGGAAGGGGGGAATATAACAAGTGATGCAATTGTACCAAGCCAGTCCTGACTTTGCTTGTGACTACTACGTTACGCATGAGTAAACCTTCTTTGTGAACCACACGTGTCACGAGAGTTTCTCTGTTGAACGGGGCAAACCTTACATAAAGCCAGGACTCACCGTTAGCGCTACCCGGTACCACCGAGGAGCGTTTCCTTTTCCAATACAGGCATGACCAGCGACGAGGAATCCGTGGGTCAGCTGGAGCACGAGGAACCCAGGCTCGAGGAGGGACGGTCGGAGCCACCTGGGAGCGACGGGACAGCGGCCAGGACCGGGTGCCCTCCAGCCGAGCGGTGGTCGATGGGCGTGAACCAAGGGCCAGACGGTTCAGGCGTCACGATGACCCGAGGTTCAGGGTCCCGGAACCGCGAGTGGGACGAGAAGTTCGCCCGACTAGAGGAGAGAGTCGAGCGGTGCCTAGACGCCATGGAGGCGATGCTCCAGACCCTGCTACAGAGAGTGGGACCACCTGCGGTGAGCGAGGGGGCGAGCAACAGGGGTGGTGGTCTGGCACCTCAGCCGGCACCGCCCACGACGCCCCGGTCGGTGGACCGACGGGCGGCAGACGCCCTGAGACTTCGAGGTATCACTGGGAAGTTCTCAGGGGACCCTGAACAGCTGCCGCACTTTTTGACGCACGTTAGGGGGTTCATGCAGAGGGGTGGTCACCTATTCGCTAGGGACGAGGATAGAGTATCCTACGTGGCCGAGCTGCTAGATGGTCAAGCAGCTAGCTGGGTGATTGGACTATACGATGCCAACGCGGCGGAACTACGGAGTTTCCCGGACTTCATGCAGGCGCTCCGGGACAGATTCGAGGACACATTGAGCGCCAAGCGGGCGGAGGACGACATCCTGCAGTTCAGACAGCGGGGCAAGTCGGTATCAGAGTACGCCCTGGAGTTCCAGAGATTGGCAGAGAAGCTCACGGACTGGCCGGAGTCCCTGAGGGTAAAGTATTTTAAGAGGGGGCTCAATCCAGAGATCCTGGAGCGGGCACTGGGGCGGGACGACCCATCCACAGTGAAAGATTGGATCTGGCTGGCCGGAATGGCGGAATCGGCGTGGCGGCAGATCCAACAGAGCGCGAGGCGACGGGACCAGACGAGGGACCAGCCGAGGGAGAGAACCCCCGAGGAAAGGCGGAGCAGTCGGCGGCAGTCCACCAGGGTGCGAGAGGCGACCAGAGCCCCCAACCTGTGCTTCCGGTGCGGAGGCAGAGGCCACCGAGCGGCGCAGTGCCCGACGGAGCGGGAAGGAGCCCCACCACGGCCTGAAGTCAAGCCCCCGCGTGCGACCGGGAAAAGGGCCGGCGACCGACCGCGGAAGGGGGCAGTGGCGGCGGTGACCGAGAAAGGACGCGGGGGGTGGTCGACCCCGGAGACGGCGTCCTCTGGAGAGGACTCGGAGCCGGCGGGAAACGAGGCGCGCTCGCACTGAACGGCGTCCCAGTGCGAGCAGGGGAGTCGAGGCGCACGGACCCAATAGGAGATGAGGACTGCCCTCCGTTCCGGGTGAGAATAGACATCCGGGGGGTGAGATCCGGAGGGGAGGCACAGCTGCGGGCGCTACTGGATTCAGGCTGCACCCACTGCTTGATGCACCCAGCTGTGGTCTCGGGGCTCGGACTACAGCTGAGGCGCCTCCGGGAGCCCATTGCATTCAGCCAGCTAGACGGCACGCTGGCAGGGGGGGGGGCAGCTCAGTATTACACCGAGCCGGTCCAGATGACGATCGGGAGTCACCGGGAAGAACTGAGATTTGTGGTGGTCCAGGTGGCCGACTACGCGGTGGTACTCGGCTTGGCGTGGCTGCGACGACGGAACCCACGGGTCGACTGGACGGTGGAGGCAGTGCGGTTCGGGGTCGACAGGCCGGCGAAGTGTGAGAGCCGAGGGGACCGAGCCGTGGAGACGGGTGCGGCCGCAACCACAGACGGGCAAGTGGAGGGTCCGGGACACCGGGAGACGGGGCGAGAGCAGACGGAGCCTGAGACCCGGCCGGCAGCAGCAGCAGCAGCAGCACCGGGACCCCGGAGACCCGCAGCGATCCCGAGGCGTGGGGAGGCAGCGGCGACTGGCGAGACAACCGCAAAGAGAGAGGCCGGGCCCGGGGAACCCACGACGGGCGGCGGAATCCCGAGGCAGTATCGAGACCTGGCGGCAGCGTTCAGGGAGAAGGAGTCCGACCAGCTCCCACCACACCGGCCCAGTGATTGCGCCATCGAGTTAGAGCCAGGGGTGACCCTGCCTAAGCCGAAAATGTACTCCCTGTCAAGGAGAGAAATGGGGGCTCTGCGGGAGTTCATAGACAAGAACCTGGCGCGGGGATTCATCCAACCCGCGAAGTCGCCATTAGCGGCCCCGGTACTATTCCGGGAGAAGAAGGATGGCTCGCTTCGAATGTGCGTGGACTACCGGGGGCTGAACGCAATCAGCACTGAGTACAAATACCCCCTCCCCCGATGAAGGACTTGATGTCGCATCTGTCTAAGGGGAGGGTATTCACAAAACTGGACTTGCGCGAAGCTTACTTCAGAGTCAGGATCCGTGCAAAAGATGAGTGGAAGACGGCGTTCAACACGCCGCTCGGAAGCTACCAGTTTTCCGTGATGCCGTTCGGATTAAAAGGGGCCCAGGGGGTATTTATGCAGCTAATAAATGAGGTGCTACACGACCTACTCTATCGGGGCGTCCTGGTCTACCTGGACGATATCCTCATCTACACCGAAACCCTGGCGGAGCACGTGAGCCTGGTGCGCACGGTGCTCCAGAGACTGCTGAAGGCACAGCTGTACGCGAAGCTATCGAAATGCGAGTTCCATCGAGAGCAACTAGACTACCTCGGCTACCGAATATCCAGCCGGGGAATTGAGATGGACCCGGCGAAAGTGAAGGATGTCCTGGGCTGGGAAGCACCGCGAACCCGGAGGCAACTCCAAAGCTTCCTAGGGTTTGCAAACTTCTATAGACAGTTTATCCCGAACTTCGCCCAAATCGCCCTTCCCCTAACCGACCTGCTGAAGACCAAGGGCACTGGGAAACCCCCCAAGCCCAGCATGGCACTTGCGTGGACTGCAGAATGCCAGGGGGCGTTTGAGGAGCTAAAACGGCGGTTCACAGCGGAGCCGATCCTGCGCCATCCTGACCCAGATCGGCGGTTTATAATCCAAGTAGATGCGTCAGACGTGGCAACGGGGGCAGTCCTGCTCCAGCCCAGCCCGGAGGGGGCCATCCACCCATGCGCCTACGCCTCCCGCAAATTCACCGAGATGGAGAGAAGGTGGATGGTGTGGGAGAAAGAGGCGTACGCAGTCAAGTGGGCACTGGCCACGTGGAGGCATCTACTGGAGGGGGCAGCTGAACCGTTCGAGGTGTGGACGGACCATAAGAACCTCGAGGCCCTGAAGACCCCGCGTAAGCTATCCCCCAAACAGGCGCGGTGGTCCCAGTACTTCGGGAGGTTCAGGTTCACACTAAAACACATCCCCGGGAAGCGCAACTTCCTAGCAGATGGACTGTCTCGCATGCCCCAGCACGCCAGCCTACGGGAGGAGATCGTGGACTCCATCATCCCTGCCAGCAGACTGGCTGCAAAGGCGGTGACCCGAAGCCAGACCAAGGGGGAGCGACGGGACGCGGCGCCTGAAGTAAGGCAAGGGTTCGCGGAGGCGGCGGAGCGGGACGCTTGGCTCAAGCAGAACCGAGAGGCGCTAACCAGCCAAGAGGGGTTGTGGTGGCACGAAGGAAAACTGTACGTGCCCGAGGGTTGCCGACGGGAGGTCATGGAAAGAGCCCACGACAGCCGGAGCGCGGGGCATTACGGCTTCGTAAAGACGCTCCACTTAATCCGGCGGCAATTTTGGTGGCCCACGCTCCGTAAGGACGTGGAGGCGTACTCGGGGGGTTGCCCGGTGTGCGCGACGGCGAAAGGGGCCAAAGGCAAACCTAGAGGGCTACTCCAGTCGGTAGCGGAACCCGACGGCCCATGGCAAGAGGTCGCCATGGACTTCATAGTAGAGCTCCCGGAGAGTAAGGGGAAGACCGCCATTTGGGTGGTTACGGACTTATTCTCTAAACAAGTGCACTTTGTAGCGTGCCGGCGAGTCCCCACGGCAGAGGGGTTGGCGAGACTGTTCGTGCAACATGTTTACCGGCTCCACGGCGCGCCCCGACAGGTCGTCAGCGATCGGGGCGGCAACTTCATCGCGCGGTTCTGGAGGGAGTTCCTGAAGCGGGTGGGGACGAAACAAGCCCTTTCTTCCGCGGCGCATCCGCAGACGGACGGAGCCATGGAACGCCTGAACGGGGGGCTCGAACAGTACCTGCGCTGCTATGTGGGGCACCAACAGGACGATTGGGCAGAGCTACTACCATTCGCGGAAGTGGCATACAACAACGCCGTCCACAAGAGTACCGGGTTCTCTCCGTTCAAAGTAGCCACCGGGAGAGACTTCGTCCCCATGCCGGAGTTGCCTCAGCCGGAATCCCAGATCAACTCCCTGGACGCCTGGTTCGCCCAAATCGACGCGACCCGGTGAGCGGCGCACGCGGCATTGCAAAGAGCCAAAGCCGACTACAAGAAACACGCGGACCACAAGAGGCTCCCCGAGGAGCAGTGGAAAGTGGGGACCAGGTGTATCTGTCAACCAAAAACCTAAAAACGCACCAGGCATCGAAAAAACTCAGCCCGAGGTTTGTGGGGCCGTTCCCCATTGCAGAGGTCATCAATCCAGTAACCGTCAGGCTGACGCTCCCGAAAAGCCTCGGAAAGATCCACCCGGTGTTTCATTGCAGCCTGCTAAAGCTGCACCAGCCGGGGAACGCCTGGCGCAAGACAGAGGGAGTGCCACCACCCATCATGGTCGGGGGGGAGCAGCATTTCGAGATCAACCAGATACTGGACGCCCGGAGGCACAAGGGGCAGACCCAGCTCCTAGTGCAATGGAAACATTTTCCCAAGTCCCACAGCGAATGGGTGAGTAAAACCCACATAAGGGCACCGGACCTAGTGCGGGACTTTTACAAGAAATACCCCGGGAAGCCGAAATAGAGCCGGGGGGGAATTGTCTTCAGGGGGGCGGTATGTCAGGTTCGGTCAGCACGGGGCTTCAGGGAAGCACGGGGCTTCAGGGAAGCTCGCAGCCAGACCACGCGGAATCCACCGACGGTAGCTAGCGGGGAAAAGAGGAACTGAAAGCGCCGCTAATTAACGGGCCACCTGCGCCCAGCCAAACCGGAAAACCGCAGCGGAAGCTTTTAACTATAAACTGATAACGGCGCGAGCCAGCAATGAACGGGGCCGCAGGCAGCGAAACAAGATCGCAACGCAGCACAGAACCCGCGGGCTTGCACGTAACGGGGAGGAACCAACCCAGCCGGAGGGGGACTGGCAATCAAGGACAATAGACCCTGACCGATCCTGCCATCATGAACAATCAAGGGGGATTATTGGGGGCCCATAATCCGCAGCTGCAACGTGATCGCGGGGCGGGAAAAAAGCGCGGGAAGGGGGGAATATAACAAGTGATGCAATTGTACCAAGCCAGTCCTGGCTTTGCTTGTGACTACTACGTTACGCATGAGTAAACCTTCTTTGTGAACCACACGTGTCACGAGAGTTTCTCTGTCGAACGGGGCAAACCTTACACCACATGGGGCTGCCCTTGAAAGCCATCTGGTTCAAAATGCGGTGGCACAAGTAGTAACAGGCCCTTCTCATTATGCCCATGTGTCATTGTTGCTACAGGAGCTGCACTGGTTGCCAGTCAGCTTTTGGGTGCAATTCAAGGTGCTGGTCATCACCTACAAAGCCTTCATGGCACAGGGCACAGCCTAGGGAGTGGAGCAGCGGAGAGCAGGAGCTCCATTAATGGTTCAGCTGAAAGGCTAAATGGCAGTAAAGAATTAAGGCTTTCTGCATCTCTGATTTTCCCAGCCCAGATCTGATAGTCCTATACTGAAATGGAGTACATCATTCTTTCCACACTTCTCTCCTTGTTTGCAGACACAGGAAATTTGCACATGGTATAATCTATTCTACTTAAAAGGAGTGTATACTCCTGTCATTGCATACTCAACACTTGTATGACTGATTTAACGGAAATGTTTCCTGGAGATATTGTATTATCACTTATTGCTGAGCCAGCTCTTCCCCCTATTCAAAGATCACTTTTATAAGGCTCAGCCAAACCTTTCTTTAAAACCAAAAACAAAATCCTCTTATGCTTATTGGCTGGACCTTGAGGATGAAAACAGGTGAACTAATCCTGCTATTCTGCCCTACCACCTTCCCCTTTGCACACAGGCACCCAGAGTCATCGGTGAAGAACATTATGCTAACGTGTTGATTATGAATAAAATAAAGGCAGCTATGGCTGCATATCTCCTTAGGATGATGTGATATGATCAAGATAAAAGAATTGTGAAATGTAAAGAATAGTGACAGCAGTATCTGCAACAAATCACAGTCATGTCAAAATGACAACAGGTCATCATGATACCATCATTCAGATGTTGTGATTATGCCATGATGTCATGATGTCTGACACAAATATTCAAGCTACATCATTTGGGTATGCCATCATGACATGTGCCATCATTCCCCCCCACCCATGTCCATGGATGAAGGAGCCCATGGATGGTGACCAGCAAGAAAATAAGCATAACAAATCCATTTCAACTGCATTTTATTCAGTTGACTGCCCAAAGTGCCATTTATTTCCACATCCTGAGAACACAATATTTCATAGGCATTTCTATTGTACAATATATCATCTTTATGATAACTCAGTTGATCATTTCTCTATAAAATACCATAAGCATACTTCAGAAGAAATCTGGGATCTTCAACACTTCTATTTTGGATTCTTTGGATGAATGCTTATGAAGAGTTGGATCATAGTGGTGGTTTCTTGCCCTGAAGTACAGATCTTAACATATAACAAGAAGCCAATTGTATAACTTAGGATCTGATCCTGAACCAAGTTTTTAAACTCCAAGACCACAAGAATATTGTCATTGCCAGGTGGAGGACCAGCAAATAGAATCAGAAATGAGTACAAGATCCCATGCACCCCTTAGAAGCCACAGCCTAATCAGTTTTTTCAGATTCATGCTTCATTACTAATTGGCATCTACTGTATTCAGTATGAATATATAAAAATAGTGTTCCAATAAAACTTTCTGGGGAGCACTGGAATGTTCTGTTTTCTTCTGGAACATGACAATCTGGCCATTTCAAAGATGTTCCATAGATGTTCCAGAACAGGAAGGTGTTCATGATGTTCCACATATGGTAACCTAAGAATACACATATCATGTGTATTATGTTGGGCCATTCTTTATAAATGATTGAATGGACCTCTGTCCATGCACTCACTGAGTTAACATGTGGATGATTAAACCTGTATGCTGCCCAACTCTTAACAACTCTGGGCAGATGTTGATAAGTAATTTTTTTATTGCAGTACTGTGCTAAAATCTGTCATCTAATTACTTTGACATTTTCTTCAGCCTCATTCTCAGATTACTTTAAATTATTTTATGGATAGAAGATGGTGGAGGGTGTTCCTCCATTGCTGTGCACCTATGGCTCCAGATCTAGAAAAAAATAAACACAGTAAAATATCTCTCAGAATATTTTCAGTTGGATTTAATTAGAGCATGAGAAATTAGGATGCTCAAACCACTGGGAGGATGATGATGTCATGAAAGACATGACCCTCCCCTCCCCAGCAACATTGACTCTAAGATAATTGGAAGACCTACCCACTCATGAGGATTTTCTGAAATTTTCTTCTCTTCTGGATAAAGAAATCAGAAGCAATCCCCCTCCCCCATCAAATTGAAGGAGGATGGTCTAACAAATGCAAGAGAATTGGGGAGACTGAATGCTATTTCTATCCATGTTCAAAGATGTTAATCTTTGCTCTTTTTTGGCTGGGAGAGAAGCAAAAATATTATGTGAAGGAATGATCTTTACATTGATCTTAGATACAAGACACACTATCTTAGTTGAGATATACTTATTCAATTCCCCCAGCTGGCTGGTGAGAGCAGCTTTCTGAACTCTTATGTTGAATGCTTTCCCAACCTTATTACCAAATTCACTGGCAGTTTTAGGAATTTTAATTTCTACATGAGCAAAATGTGTTTCCTCACTATGCAGTGGCCCATTACCCATTCTCCTAGAAGGGATTTGATCAAGTGAAGAACATCAGAGTTCTTCTATTTTTAAGTGAACAAGCAATCCCGAAACAATTATTGTTCTAATGAAACTATGTATAAAAATTTAGTAATATTGATTTAGTTATTTGGAGAAATGGATGAGAAATAGACCTCTGGATTATTCTGCAGTTGGACTATTCATTACAAATTAATCATACTTATATTAATAGTAATCTGAAGGTTCACATATGCTGGTGTCAAAGTAACGCACGCATCAGTTGGTACACAATTCCCAGTTCTTATGAACTGTAATATATACATTTCTTTCAAGCACTGAGACTCTAGTTTTTAATTCTTTTTTAATTCTATCATTTACTGAAATGGTTCTTCCCAGAAGAATTCAAGAGCTCAAGTGTTTGAAGATTTGACTTTTAATCCACTATACTTTTATACTACGCTAAGTATACTTAACATAGTATATTATGCTAAGACATATAAGTAATGTCTCCCTCAAGTCGAGCTTGACTTGTGGTGACCACATGGTCCCCACCCATCCAACTACTCTCCCTCCCTCTGTTATTTTCTTGGCAACAGTACATGGATGGTTTGCCATTGCCTTCTCTTGGAATTTTTTAGGCTTCCCAGTAAAACCTAGGAATTCTTGGTATGTGTCCACCTAAATAGTAACTAGGGCCATTCCTACTTAATTTTTCAAGCTCAGCCAAGCTCAGCTAAGTGCTTTCACCTTCTGTGAATAGTCTACTAAATTCTAAGCTCTTCTTATTTCCCTTCCTTTATACTAATAAGTCTGCTAAAAGATGCTTTAAACTGCTGTAGTAAAATAGAACAAATTTGAATTTGTTAAGAAGTTCTGCTGCATGGGTAATTTTTTTTGTATGGATCCACACATTTTACAAGCAAATTACAATTGTTAATTACAGCAAACCATATGCAGATTCATCCAACCAGTATGGCCTTTAAAAAAACAAAAAGAAAAATGTGTTAATAAAATTAGCTAGAAGGTCTTTACAAAGACAAGCACAAAAAGGGGAGGACATCATAAAGAAGCAAGGAGGAGACAACAACTCTCATAAAGTGCCAGGAATCTTTTTTTATCCCAACTCAGAGCTCTTTACCAAACGCTTTCAGAATTATTCTTCATCAAAAACTATTTCTGTTGCCACTGAAAAGAGAAAGTCATTTGACTTTGTTACAGCCAAACAGCAGAAATTGCTGAAGAAAGCAATGAAGAAAAAAAGTTTCAGGAAATGATCAATACTTGATGACTTTTTTTATACTTACTGTTTCAGGGCACAGTCAGATGTTCACATTGAAGTGCAATCCACCAGTCCTTGAGCCAGCAGAAAAGTAGGCTGGCATAAAATCTGGTGCCCCATTTCCCAACCTTTAGTGTGCTATAATTGCAAGGCTGATGACTGATACTTTCTTTACAGTTTTAAAACAGGACAGGATAAGGAAAGTGGTTGGTGGATTCCTCCAGTTTCATATCCCCTCTCACCAACTATTGTCAGTTGGCATGGAGACTGCTATCAATCACTCTCCCTTATGTGGGATGGGTCAGGATAGGGCAAGTATAGGTGGGTGCTTAGAATGGCATGTTTATTCACTCGTCAAGTTCCCTGATTAACAGAGGTGCTTCATGCTTATTACCTATCAGCCAGGCTATTTCTGAATATCAGTCTAGTGGTTCTTGAAGAGCACAAAACCCATGTTCAAAAATAACCCAGCTAACATTCTCACAGGCATAGAAATAAGGTAGGGGGTGAAGTGGAAGGGAGTAATCAATGACAAATGAGCTCCATCCATGACTAATACAGCAAGGGAATGTCAGTGCTAGTAGTGAATCACAGCCTGTCCTACTGGGGAGCAATATCCAGAAGTAGTCTGTGGGTAGCCCTTGGACATGCAAATTAATACCACCTTCCTTCCAAGGTGATAAAAACAATACAATATCTAGCCATACAAAAACCCTTATTGGCAGAAACAACAAAAAACCTGAAAGGCACTCCAGATTGACTGAAACAGCAATACACAGCTGGCAGAATCCAGCTCATTTTCCTTGTTTAAATTTGCCTTCTGGGTAGCATGGAACTAACATTCTCGCAACACCAGACAAGGTCTTCAGAAAATGTCAGGTCGTTGTCCCTATGGAAGCCAGCTGTCTGGTCTCTTCTGCAGCCCAAGACAAAATGGTCATGGTGGGCAGTTTGCAATGACTACAGAGGAGGGGCCCTGCCTGTAACAGTCTAAACTAGCCAATAGATGCCGGGCAGGTCCCACTGCTCACTGTATCAACAGCCACACCAATTGCACTTAATATTCTGATCTCATTCACTTAAAAATTATTTGTCTTAACAGGAGAAAACAAAGTAATGTGCTAATAATTGCTTATGATCTGTATGTAACTGCTTAGTGTCTAGTTGATACTGCAGTAAAAAAAAACTTCTCCTTGTTAGTAGAATGGTGCCAATGCATGCTTGTAAAAAGCATTGATAATTAAGCTATTACTTAGTTTACATTATATGTAGATTAATTCTCTATGGAAATCAATTATTACTTTCTGTGGAATAGGCAGTTATACAAGATAAGGAAAACTGTGTTCTACATGATCAGATGTATAATTATGAACAATTATTGACATTCCTGGAAATGCCCCTGAGTAGAATTTACAGAAACAATCTCAAGCTAATTCTTAACAGTAATTCTTAACACTTCACACCAAATACCTCATCTATTTCTTATACTTCCTTTCTAGCTTGTGACGATCAGACAGTTAGGCAACCTAGGAAAAAAATAATCTATCTAACAGCCACTTCTTTTAAGGCTTGTCCACTAGAAGACCATGAAATACAAATTGTCATAATATCTAAGGGAAAAAAGTCACACTTCTAATTCTCTGTGAGTCCATAGGGAGAAGGAAGACTTCTGCAGAGAACAGAATGGTTTTAGGCCTTGTCATAAGTCTTTTGTTAATGTTAGTAGGTCTGAAGAAAGCAGTTTAGATTTGCTTCAACAAAAACCTTCATGGAACAGAGGCGGCATCTGGGAGAACCTGATGGAGGGTGTCAAGAAGGCAGGCACAATCTTGCAATCAACGTTCTGTCACTGTTTTACCTGCCAATGCTCCTGGTGACATGATTCTAATTCCAGATCGTTAAATGAGTTGGGGGATATTCCATTACCTCACAAAGCCCAAAACACCCCATGAAGAGATACGGTGCTATTCAGCTTTGGAAGGACTAGGAGAAGGCCAGTGTTTCAGGCCAGCAACGTATCTACTTCCCTTGGCTAACATGTTCCTTTGCCCTCTCCCATTGCACATTTAATGCAGTCTTTGTTTTCCTATCTTGAAGGGGATGGAGAAATGCTGAGGGAGAGAAATCCATCTATATAATATACCCTCCTATTGTCAGTAGGACATTCACAAAATCGTTGGTATGATATGGATCTGTAATCTGGATTTATTTTAAATCTCATTTTTCATATCGTTAAGAAAAAGATAATCCTTTTAATGGAAGTGCGTGGGTGTTTAACAATCACAGCAATTGCTTTTGACCTGACATTCGTCAGTGTGGTCATGGTGTAACTTGGTATTCATAACTGTTATTCTGTTGTCACTCAGTTTGGGCTGCAGGAACTTTTACAGTCTTAAATATGCGGTAGGGAGGAGGAGGAGGAGGAGGAGGAAAAGAAAGATTTAGTTTGTCAACAGATTTATATACCTTATTAGTCTGCCCAAAGGTGACTTTAAGATTATTTATTAAATCAATTACAAGAAAACAGATATTGTTAAACTATCTGCTACATTCCAGAAATGTTGCCACTAGTATACATTTAATTTATACAGATGGTAAGTACATCTTACCAAGTTTCTCTGTCTGCCTTTCAATGCATGATGGAGTTTACCTAATGGGAAACTGAAATAGACATTGTTACAAAACAACTTTTTTTCAGGTGATTGGTGTTGGCTTTTAGCAATTAATAAGATATCCTCTGCTAAGGTTGCTATGAAAAAGCAAAGTATCCTCTTCTCTCATTGCTTTCCATTTTGTATTCATAAATGAAAAAAAAAATCTAGAATATAGAACCCTTATCTAAAGATTGACATATCAAAAGCCAATGGATGAAAGGTTCCACAATGTAAACAAAAGCACTTGAACTTTATATGAGGTTATAACTAGTGCTATCCAGTATATTTGATTTTATATGTGTGTCTGTGTAAAAGTTACTGTTTCTAAACAACAGTTTCCCCCCACCGGTCAACAGATAAATAAGTGCCAGGCTTTGCCGTAAATTGTTTGCTCTGAGCAATGATGGCTTACTTTCTAACCAGTTCCCTTTTACATAATTTCTCACATAGCCTTTCTGTGACTATGCTGTCATTTATATAAGGCTTCTGTTTTTTCAACATCCTTTAAATTTTGCAGATTTTTGTACAGAAAAAATTTACACTTCTACCAATAAGGCTGTTACAAGAATTTGAATGTGAAGTCACTTTAGCTTGTGCCTCACACTGGCAGTCCAAGGGCACCATCCTGTTTTCTGTATCTGGGGCTTATGAGATTCTAAAGTACAAACTTCTGATGATAATTGGTAGTCCCATATTTGTTTTTTCATAACCAACCATTCAAGTAAAACTCTTCCAGAGCAGAACTGTATTTCTACTCTGCAATTAACATATGTGCATAGGAGGATATGATCCTCCTTCACGCTACCTTTTCATTTTCCCATGCCACAGTCACACCTTTTTACTTCCTTCAGTTCTTTTCCCTCTATTTTTCCACTGAACAGAATTTCAGAAGGTGAACTCAGGCTATGTTTTATCCCTTAGATATCTTTGAAGAATTCTGCTTTAGCAGAGGTATTTTCTAGAAAAACATTGATCTACACTGTAATCCTCATTTCTTTCAGAGTCATATTCTAGGACATGGCTTTGTACACAGATTAAAATATTTAAATTATATAGAATATAAATACAAAACATCAGCTTAACATGGGGATGTAGAGAAGACTTTCACTATGTAAGAAAGCCTTCGATTGTGTGGATCACAACAAACTGTGGCAAATTCTTAAAGAGATAGGGTACCAGACCATCTTACCTGTCTCCTGAGAAATCTGTATGTGGACCAAGAAGCAACAGTTAGAACCGGTCACAGAACAACCGATTGGTTCAAAATAGGGAAAGGAGTACGACAAGGCTGTATACTGTCACCCTGCTTATTTAATTTATATGCAGAATACATCATGAGAAATGCCAGGCTGGAAGAATCACAAGCTGGAATTAAGATTGCAGGGAGAAACATCAACAACCTCAGATACGCAGACGATACCACCCTAATGGCAGAAAGTGAAGAAGAACTAAAGAGCCTCTTGATGAAGGTGAAAGAGGAGAGTGCAAAAGCTGGCTTGAAACTCAACATTAAAAAAACTAAGATCATGGCATCTGGACCCATTAATTCCTGGCAAATAGAAGGGGTAGAAATGGAAGCAGTAACAGACTTCATTTATTTGAGCTCCAAGATCACCGCAGACGGAGACTGCAGCCATGAAATTAAAAGATGCTTGCTCCTTGGGAGGAAAGCTATGGCAAACCTAGAGAGCATATTAAAAAGCAGAGACGTCACCTTGCCGACAAAGATCCGCATAATCAAAGCTATGGTTTTTCCAGTAGTAATGTATAGGTGTGAGAGCTGGATCATAAAGAAGGCTGAGTGCCGAAGAACTGATGCCTTTGAATTGTGGTGCTGGAGAAGACTCTAGAGTCCCCTGGACTGCTAGGAGGTCAAATCAGTCAATCCTAAAGGAAATCAACCCTGACTGCTCATTGGAAGGGTTGATAATGAAGTTCAAGCTCAGATACTTTGGTCACCTAATGCAAAGAGAAGACTCTTTGGAAAAGACCCTGATGCTGGGAAAGATTGAAGGCAAAAGGAGAAGGGGACGGCAGAGGATGAGATGATTAGATAGCATCACTGAAGCAATGAGCATGAAACTGAGCAAATTGAGGGAGGCAGTGATGTACAGGAAGGCCTGGCGCAATATGGTTCATGGGGTCACAAAGAGTCAGACACGACTTAACAACTGAACAATAACATGTAAGGAAAGAATAAGTCTTGAGGAAAACAGTATGAGGGCAGAAAAGACCTGAACTTTTAAAAAGCCTACAGGAATGCAAGTACACTCCTAGAAAATGTGTGAAAAATCAGATTTTTTTTTCTGATGAAAAAAAAAAATCAGAAATAGGAAATAAAAAATATTAATATAGGATGTGGTTGCTGTATTTCAATCACTTAAATAGACTAACTTAGAATAAAACATTTAAAAACCAAATTATGAATCAGGTTATTTTTTTAATACTTTGGTTTCATTATTTGTTATTCCTGCAGGTGTAGAGCTATAGGTTTTTTTTTTTAAGGGAGAAACTGCATTTTTTTTTAAAAAAAGAAGGATCTCTTTCAGCTCCTGTAGAGCCAATTCTCACACACTTGTGGCCGACCTTCCCACTAACAGCTCTGTGGGATGACTTCCCTTCCTCTTGGGGCATCCCATAAGAGAAACAGTATCTCACCTCTACCTGTGATTTTTTAAAATAGCTTTTAGTTATATCAATAGGAAATAGCATGCAGGCACATGAACAGTGTACACACTGGTACAATAGGAACTATTTATTAAGCAATGAGTTGAATAGTCCACAATCAAAGAGTTCTCCTCTCCTGCCCTTCCAAAACATGCTTCCTCTATTTGTCTCCTGTAGCTAGGTGCTGTTTTCATGGGCCAGGTCTTCAGGGTGCTTTCTTCTTCCCCTCTTATCCTAGCATCTTTCTCCTTTTGAGTTAGGTCTCCAAATGCCTTCTCAGCTTCTCTTTAAAGATGAACTTCCAGCTCTTCATACCACATTGAGTCAGCTGCAACTCATTATGCTGATATTCTGTAACCAAAGCTTCCTGTTTTTCTCTTTTGCCTCTTGCTCATGAGTAGTCTTTCTGCCAACAGAGAGGAGGATGGCTCTTCCTTTCCTCCTGGCTGGGGAATTCTGGGAGTTGAAGTCCACACATCTTAAAGTTGCCAAGTTTGAAAAACACATTTAAAGCAACCCAACTAGTTTAGTTCATGGAAACACCAACTCATTAAAGGTTAAATCCCATATTTCAGAATATTGCTTCTGAAAGCTGTGCTGAAGATGTCAGTTTTTGATATAAAATCAGTGAATTCATTTAATTATTTAATTATTTAATTATTTATTCATTTATTCATTCATTTATTTATTTATTATTAAACTTATATGCCACCCATCTCCCCCAACGGGTGACTCTGGGCGGCTCACAATAACAAAAAAGAAGAAACACACCAATCCCTCGAACAGTGGCTAAAATCCATAAATAATTAAAATGCAAACATACATTAAAAATGTCCTAAACCCCCCCTGTATATTTTAGCATTGACACCTTCAAGATGCTGGGGGTGGGGAGCCAGAACCCATCACCCCAACAGCCATCTCCACAGATGCGAGCCCCCATCCGGCCCCCAGGCCTTCTGGCAAAGCCAGAATTTAACCCCTTTTCTGAAGGCCATGAGGGAGGGGGCACACCGGACCTCGGGAGGCAAGATGTTCCATAGGGCAGGAGCCACAGCAGAAAAGGCCCTCTGCCTAGACCCCACCAATCGAAATTCCTTGGCCGGTGGGGTCTGCAACCTGCCCCTTCTGCTGGACCGAGTGGGGTGGGCTGAGATAACTGGGGCGAGACGGTTCCTCAGATATACTGGTCCTGTGCCGTGAAGGGCTTTAAAGGTGATAATCAACACCTTGAATTGGACCCGGAAACAAACTGGCAACCAATGCAGCTCACGCAACAGTGGTGTTATATATAACTTATATAGCCATCTATCAAGCACCAGTTGTAATAACTGAATGAGTTGTAAATGTTAATTAACTCTTTGCTCTTTCCAGGCTGAACTTGAAAGTCATTGTTATAATGAGGTAATATAATGAGAGTCAATATTATTTTCTAATATTGCAAATGTTGCAGATGAAAGACATTTTTGGAACTCTGGGGTATGGCCAGAAAAAGCTGTAAGAATAAAACTGGACTTTTCAACTAGTCTACCAGCTTGAGTAATTTATTATTTTATGAAAAGTAACAGCCATTTCCCAGAAACAATTCTTTTTCCTCAGTGGTCAAGGAATAATCAGTAGAAGTTCTTCAAACAAAAAAGCCATTTTTGCCTTCCAGGAAATTGTTTTGTAAATTGATAGTAGCTGAGTCTGAAACTAAATGAAAACTTTTCATCAGCCTTAGGACATTTTGCAATTTGTTAAATGCAGTACCTATCAAATAGCTGAACTTTAATTTGATATAGTTCAATTTTTTCTGTATAAGATTTCTGCATCCATAGCACAGGATCCCAAAAAGAGCAAAGATGAAGAAATGTTGTTTCAATGATTTACTACTTAAGGCAAATTGCTCATTAATTGAACATGCTAATAATCCATTTTATTCTCTTCTACCTCTAAATCTAATTATGTTGTGTTGTGCATTGCATCACAAGGAAACATAGATAGAGGTAGATACAGTATATTATTTCTGAGCCATATAATTATCTCATTTAAATGGCTAAATGTCTTTTGCATTTTAGGCCTGATAATTGGGGAGATGAAGTTAAGTTGTAAAGATACTAATGGTCACTTATCTGTTCATACCACCTTATAGAGGGATAAAACTAATTGCCACTCTGAGTTTGTGTGTGTGTATGAGAGAGACAGAAAGAAACAAAGGGGAAAAAAAGATGATTCAGATTAATGAACTAGACTGCAATCCCACCCATATTCTCAAGGAATTCAGATTCCCACTTTCAAATAATCAAGAGGCTCAAACTCTGGATAATTGATAAAATGTGCACTCTGCAAGGCATTAATCTGCCAACCATTTTGTGAGAAAAGAGTCACCTCCTGTCTGCATTTAGCTTCTCATGTTTCAGCCATCACTGATAGTAGTAAAAGAGAAAAATAGTATGGTCTTGGTTTATTCCAAACAGAACTTTGGCCCATAATCCGGAAACACAAATTACTATCCATAGAAAATCATTATGAAATCCAGAATTTTGGCATGGCTATGGACAGAGGGATATACAATCTAAACAATAGGAAACATAAATGTCCTTTCTAGATTGGGTCTTATTTCATAATTTAATAGCAATACTTTTCCTAACATTAAAAAAAAAAAAATCCTGGCAATGCAAGTAAAGGTCATCATTATATCTGTATGATTATGTTTGTATGTGAAAAGGGCATTGAAAATTAGTTATATCAGCCCCATAGACTAGCCCACTATAGGGAATAATTCTCCTATAGCGTACAATTCCACTGTTGTGATCCAGTTTCTGGTATGCTGAAGTATTTTAAGGGATGGTTAAATGCAACAGGCATTCCCATTTCTAATTTCCTTTGAGCTTGACCCTTGTCCATGTAATTTTTTTGACAACAGTATATTAGTGGTTTGCCATTGATTTCTTCATTTTTTAAAACTTCCCCATCTAGCCCATAGTCCCGAGATTTTCTGTGATCTCTCATCCAAGTACTTACCAGATCTCATCCTGCTTAGGTTTTTTTTTTTAAACATTAGACAAGATTGGTTAAGTGCTGCAACCTGACATTTTACATATGAAAGCTTATTTTGAAAATTCATAATATCGTATTATTGTATTTTTATTTATAAAAATTGTATTGGTTTGCTATATAGCTTGTTTAAAATATGAATGAAGAGGTTCCATTCTTAGCATGGAAAGAATGCCTTATAGCTCATTCCTTCACTTGTTGCTCTAAAATGTCCTCACCTCCACATCCTGACGGCTGTCATAAATTAGAATCAAGGAATTTACCACCTGAGAGAAGTGAGAGAATGAGATATGTGAGGGAATATTTTTATTTATAAAAATTGTAATTTTTTCTAAGTATTACAATTATTTGGAAAAGAAACTTGATTTATGTTTATATTTGTAGTATATTTGATTGTCTTTCTCTCTACCTCCCTTTTTTGCATGACTTGTTTATTTGACATGATACTTCTTTTCTTAAATAGACCACACTTGTTGCTTATCCTTAGTTCCTTTGTATCTGTAATATTTCATTGTTATTGGGATGGAAAAAATGATGGCATTTGGGATGGACTCCTAAGGAGCATAAAATGTCAGCCTTCAAGTTTCAGGAGCTACAGCTATTCAGTCCTAAAGGTCTATAGAGAATGTTGGGGTTATAGACCAGTCTCCCAATAGAATGAATTAGGAGCTGGATATAAAGAAAGCAGATATGTGAAGTTGCTTGAAACAGATTGAAAAAAATTATAGAATTCCACAGAAATATGTGGAGTTATCCTAATGGTAAGTATGAAAATGGATGGTGAAATGATGAAGTGAAAGAGGCTATGGATGAGGTAAAAAATGCATATAAAAAAATGATTGCTCCAAAAAATGAGGATGGGAGAAAAAATGATCTATAGTTTCAAAGAATGTAGTCAGAGAGCAAGGAACAGTTAAGATTAAAAGAGTGAGGAAAAGATGCAAAATAATTTTGCAGGAGGAGAGCCAGTTTGGTCTAATGGTTAAAGCACAAGGCTAGAAAGCAGGAGACTGTGAGTTCTAGTCCTGCCTTAGGCATGAAAGCTGGCTGGGTGACTTTGGGCCAGTCCCTCTCTCTCAGCCCAACTCATCTCATGGGGTTGTTGTGGGGAAAATAGGAGGAAGAAGGAATATTAGATATATTTTCCACCTTGAGTTATTTATAAAAATAATAAAGGTGGGATAAAAAATAAAAAGTGTTTTGGAAGTGGTTCCAGATGGAATAAAAATAAAAGTGATCGAACAATTTGGGATTAAATGAAAGTGAGGATATGTCAAGAAGAGGAATTGATGCCATAATGTTAGTATCCAAAGAAAAAATCATGAAAAGGAAGCCATAAATATGATGAAAATATTGAAATATGATAAGGTTGCAGATGTACATAATGAAACTGGAGAAATGTTAAAATATGGATGTGATTTGCTATATAGCTTGTTTAGAATATGAATGAAAAAGTTCCATTCTTAGTATGGAAAGAATGCCTTATAGCCCATTCCTTCACTTGTTGCTCTAAAATGTCCTCACCTCCACATCCCGATGGCTGTCATAAATTAAAATCAAGGAATTTACCACCTGAGAGAAGTGAGAGAATGAGGTATGTGAAGAAGTATATATATATATTTTATTCCATGTAGATTAGAGCTGGGTAGAATGAGAAGGTGAAAGGCATGCTGGAAGACTTCCTTCTTCTGAGTTTGAATGTTGGAAGTTAAGAAACTAAAGCTAAAAGGAAAACATGTTTGGATGCTATAGTTTTGGACATGGCTAAGCATGTCTAAAACTATATCATCCAAAACAAGTAAAGATAAAACATTACCGAGGCTAGGAAGAGGCTTTTACAGCAACAGGCCCTTAAAATAACTTTTTTGACAGACTTGGCAGAGGAGGCCAGAAGTGGTCCAACAGGCAAGAGCGACTATAAGAAGTACAGTAGGTGACACCACTGAAAACGTCCTGTGGCAGACCCATGACAGGCCCATGCAGGAGTGATCCACCAAAGAAGTCCTGTAGGATGGGCTTGCTCAAAAGGACAGAGCAGCAGATGACCCTCTATATAGAGTCAATGATAGAGTGGGGGGCAGTTGCTTAACAGACTTAGATTAGCTGAGGTGATTTCCTGGGTGAGTGTGGCATGAAGAAATAGATCCAAAAGGGGTGAATCTTGGGATGGAGCCAACACTAGGTCCCGTAGGTCCATTTGGCTTTAGTAGGCATTTAGCCAGCTCATAGGAAAACCCAAATGGTTCATAAGGGGAATCCAGGGATCACCATAGTAAACAAGAGCAGGAAGGAAAGGCCTAGCATAGGTCTAAATCCTTTAGAAGGCACCTTCTGGAGGAAATCTGTGATTAAACTGCCTGCAAGCAAACTGCCAACAAATTGTCCAAGTTAGAGGAGTGTCATCCTTCCTTCATGCACTTGTTACAATCTTCTATAAAATCTGCAACATGTGGTGACAAAGGTGGCATTGCATGCCAGACAGTAACTTCCTGGTGAATGAAAAAAGAAGGATGAAGGTGCAGCTAGAAACAGGGTGTTTGGTCCCAGAAGGGTAGAGCAACAGGCCAACATCTTCTCCCTGTTATTCAAATATGAAACAGAAACAGAACAAATTATATGATAAAATGGATGCAAAAGTTTAAAGAAATAATAACAAGTCACAAAGTAAGTATATGAAGGAAGAGTGAATGGGTTGAAAGGATGAGGAAGACCAAAAAAAAAAAAAAAAAATTACTGTTGGATGGATTGATGAGATCATTAAAAAGAGAGAGGTGAAACATTTAAAGAACAAAAGGCAGTGTATAAATTGGTATATGGACATGACAAAATTAAAGTTGGCTTACAAAGATGGAAAGATATGGAAAGGTATAGTGAATGGTGTTCACTATACTATATATACTAAATGTATACTAAACTGCATTTAGTATATTTCATTTTCTTTTCTCTTATTTCATCCCTTTAACTTATTTTGCTTGCTACTTCTTACTACTTTGTGCTTTGCACAATGTTGCTTAACCTGAAAGAGAATAATGAAATACAGATATTACACCTGGTTTCTAGTGATAATTTTCCATCCCTTTTTCCATGTAAATAAAGGGAAGGGTATCTGGGGTGCTGATAGGGAAATAGGACTCTGCCACAATGGCTTAAAAATGAATTAAATGGTTTCTGACTTTGTTTTTAAACAAATTACTCATTTCTCTGTTGCTCTAAGGTTCACCTTTCTTACTTAATTTATTTTTTTTTAAAGTAAACTTTAAAATAATTCTTCAAGTTTTGTTCCCACTTATCTTTCTTTCATTTCATTCTATTCTTATTCTTATAGTCATCTGGCTCTTTCTTAATTTCAAATTTGCATCTTTTATCTTGTGTCCTTTCCTTCCTTCCTTCCTTCCTTCCTTCCTTCCTTCCTTCCTTCCTTCCTTCCTTCCTTCCTTCCTTCCTTCCTTCCTTTTTTGAAATCCCCCCATCTGATGTAACCAATTTAGTGTCTCCAGGATTTTAGAAAGCAAATTAATGTTTTGTTTTAACTAGTATTTTTAAAAACATTCTCTTTGGTATGCGTGCTATATTTTCCTTCAATTAAGTCAAACTTGTAAAGAATATTCATTTATAACAATTATTTTTAAAGCCTCTGAATAGATAATAAATGTGTTGAGGCCAATATTTTGCTTCAAAATTTTGTGGCTTTGTTTTCAGGAATATTTGATATTTCTGGTTGATAGAGGTGGGGGTGGGGGAGGAATTAGCCTTGGTAGTTTTTTCTATGAGAGAAGGATTGTCTTTTGTACTATCCATAACCTTGAAAGTTGTATGTGGTTTTTATAACATCTGCTTCAATGAACAGCAGCTGACTAATAACATGCCAAAGGATCAGCAGAAGAAGAGAGATGTAAATCATTGAACTCGATCAATTATATGCTCAAAAGCCCCTGTGAAAATCAAACCTCTCTGGATGTGAATGCCAGAGTACGTTGAGAGCATCAGCACTCCTCTGAGAAAATGAAATGGTGTATCAGTGAAACCTTCAAGGGGGCCATATGTTGGTTAACAGTGGCATAGAGATAATTGTAAACCAGGTACTTGTGATTCGATTTTTGCAAACTGTGGCCTCAATCTCAAGAACTATGGGGACTAATTGTCCACACCCAAGTGGGCTTTATGCTTAGGTTATTCAAATAGACAACTCCATGAAACAAAGCAGTACTGAAATTCTGGAATGTTCAGATCAAAAGCAGTCTGTCATATGGCATGGGGAGAACTTCTATTCCAAGGAAATTAATCCCAAATCCCATTAGGTACATGCCTAGTGGAATTCTTCTGACTGTGGCCAGTGTTTCAGTAACTTGTGCTGCCCAAATGGACTATTGACCTTTTAAAGTATTTATTTCAATGTACAGTAAAAATAACATAGGCAGGTCCATTGTGGTATGAAGACATGAGCCAAACAGAACCTGACATGACTTGTGTGTCTCTGCTTTTCATGATTTTATTCATCTCAAAATATTTCCTGGCTCAGACATGGCATACTAAGATGCATACATTTGGGTAAGTCATTTGGGTAAGTTGTGCTGAATTTTTAGGGACATTTTTAAAATGTATAGGTGAGGGGGAATTGCTGAAGTTTGCTATGTTTGTAGGGAAAGTTCTGAAAAAAGCAATTTCTGATTTTATATTGCTTTTAAAAGGCACAGAAAACTAGTACAAACTAATATTTTAATATATGCCATCGATAGAAATAAACAGACCAAGTTTAGATTAACCCACATATAATTAGCTTCTAATTTTGAGGGATGTTAAATGTCTAAGCCATTGTGCCCAGCTAGGTAGTTATATCTTCCCAGACTTCGCTGATCTCAAAAAGCTAATAATGCCTAGTAAATATATGGATGGAGTCCACCAGCAAAATATCATCATCATCATATTGGGAGAATGCAGTGGCAACCCATTTGTGGATTGTTGCCAAGTAAGTCTATGAAGTCACCAGGTTTCCAGTTTGAGTCAAAGGAGATTTGATTCTAAGCTATTTTATCAACTAAATGTATATGAGGGAGAAATAAAAACAAAGCTAATCAACCATGATCCAGTAGGGGGGCATTAAAAATCCTGAAAATTGTATTTATATATTCCTAATAAAAGTAGTAGACAGTAGACCTATGCCCCAATTCATGAAAGCAGAATTTTTGGAGAAGAGAGAATGACATAACTACCCCTAAAAAGAAGATGCGATTGTCAAGACTGAAATGTCAAGACTGATGTCAAGACTGAAATAATCACAGTAAGTCCAAGAATGCAGTTCTCATGTTTATTTAACTTAGCTTTATGTAACATAGGGAACAGCTGCAACCTCTATTTCTTCCCTTTTCCTATAGGTCAGCTATAGTTCCTATAGGCCACAACTTCCTGCCCCTTGAATGACATTCTATATAGCTATCAAAAGTCATTTTAAGTGTAGGAAATGCCCGAAAAGCAAATCCTATATTGATCTCCCCTGAAAAGACACAGAGCAGTTAGAAGCCATCATCATTCTATTCCGTCACTCTTCCCACCCCTCCATAAACAAGTGGAGGAAAAAATAAGAAAACATTGTTGTTCTCTATACTTATTAAAGATTATTTCTCTCTACCATGTTTCTAAGTTGGCAATGTCAAATTGGTTTAATTCTATGCTACTGGTTAGGTCCATTCCACAGGAATAGGGAACTTTTCCAAGAATTTCATCATTCAGCCATGTTCTGAATTTAAATTCATGTCTATTAATACAGCCAGCACAGGACACTATAATAATAATCATATACTCCTCCATTATACAGGCTCACACAATACACAGGATAATGAATATCAACAATGTTTGTTGCCAGTAGATCCATACACTGTTTTTCATCTAAATAATTTACACTCAATAATCCAAATTTAATCAGAGCTTTGATGACAAGAAACATGGGCATTTTTAAAAGGCTGATGTTGCATGCTCAGCATTACACACACTCTTGTAGTGTATCATCCTCAAATGTCTATAAATCTATATGGCCCAAAGTATTGATATCAATTAAGAAACATGAACATACTTTCAGGGAGGGGTAATTAGTAGCATATCACAAGCTATGCCACTATTCAGAGAGACCATTGAAAGAGCAGTTTTCAAGGTAAGCAGAAACATCCTACAGCAAGCCTTGATATTGACTGAATTAATGAATGAACTGTCTTAAGTGCTGTTCCACACAGTAGGGACAAGGAAAGTCAGAACTGCATGTCCATAAGATAATGCTGACCCCATAAAAAGTCAAGCCTCCATTGTGTCAGTGTTGACTCCTGGAGAGTTCATGAAAGATGGACATCCTCACGTGCATAGTAGTAACTGGAAAATCATCTAAGTCATTGCAAAACATACATTCTAAAATGTGATTCCTCAGGTTCTCTGTAATAGATAATAGTTGGTTGGGATTTCAGAAATATGACATGACTGCATATATTGATACTGTAGATATAAATAAAGCAAGTCAATGCAGTTTTCTTGACAAGATTTCAGAAGTGGTTTGCCATGGCCTTCCTCGTAGGGCTGAGAGAGAATGACCAGCACAAGGTCACCCAGCTGGCTTCATGCCTAAGGCAGGACTAGAACTCAAGGTCTCCTGATTTCTTAACCGCCCCACCAAACTGGCTCTCAAGAAGATACCTAGTTTTCTTTTAAAACAACAGTTGCCAAAGTTACATTCCCAGAAGTGGATGTCCTAATTACCTTCATTGTAAATAATTGTAGCATTAATTTATTTTTATTGTGCAATGTTAAAAAGGGTTTCAACACGTTTTTCCCTATACACTGATCAAAATGAACTTCACAGAACATTTGTTCTACTAGCCAGATGGCCACTTTCATCCATGTATGAAAGTCAGTGGCTCCTTTATCTTTGAAGGTTTTGGTAAGCAGTTTTACATTCATGGAGTTCCATCTGTGTTATTATTGCTTTTTTATTCTTCCAGATAATGGAAAACCTGATTGCATTTAAAGGAAGGGGCGGGGGGGGGGGGGGAGAACAGCCCAAAGAGTTACTACAGGTATGAACAGCTCAGCTTAGCAAGTACTTTAAAGGGGTTTCCTCAGGCTTTATTAACCACAAATATAACTGCTATATTGCAGTTTCACAGTGAGGGTTCTTCCTAGATGGAAATGGGAATGGAGTTTTACAAGTGTTTGAAAGGTCCATAGTAGATATACATCCACTTAGATGAGTTGCATAGCATATTGGGGGGGGGGGGAGGGAGAATGAAGCAAATAACGTTCACAGGGCTACCATATCTAGGTTCCAAAAATCCAGCCCAGCAGAAGATCTTAGAAAAAAGTTTTCTTGGCCTCTTTGCTTCCATCTAGTAGACATTCAGGTTTTGTAGCCCATATTTGGTACCCTGGATAAGATGATCCCTTAACTCAGCTCTTCTGAATCACAGCCATCTCATAAATGGAACGGCCTATGTATGGAGTAGGACATCTGGGCCCCAGGACTGAATATGGTCTCTGGCCCAGTTTCATGAGCTTTCAGTGTCATGCAGATCTCTGTTTTCCGCAGGTCCTGTCCACTTCACTGGAGTTGCTTTTTCTATAAGTGTGAGGGTTGCATATACTTTTTGGCATAAGTTAAGATATAGAGAACGAATATAGAGATAGGGAAAGGGAGGGGGACAGAGGGCTGTATGACCCCGGAAAGCTTGTCTCTTTGGTCTGGCCCTGCATATCATTCACCATTCACTATTACAGCCAACATATGAAGGTCATCTGACAGTTTGGGATTCAGTATCTTCACTGTGCTCATCATCCTCAGCTTTAAACCATGACTTCAGGTCAGGTTAGAGGTGCTGTTGAAGTCCTGTCCCAGGGCCTTTGAAGCTGTGAGGATGAGGGAGAGCCAGTTTGGTGGAAGAACTGTGACTTCTAGGCTTCCCTTAGTCATGAAAACCAGCTGGGTGACTTTGGGCCCAACTCTTTCTCAGCCCAACCCACCTCACAGGATTGTTGTGGGGAAAAACAGGAGGCAGGAGTATTAGGTATTTTTGTTGGCTTGAGTTATATATAAAGAAGGTGGGTTAAAATAATAATAATAATAATAATAATAATAATAATCAAAATAATAATAATAATAATAATAATAATAATAATCAAAATAATAATAATAATAGTAGTAGTAATAATAATAATAATAATAATAATAATAATAATAATAATAATAAATCCTAGTAATTGAACCCTTGAGTTCTCTGTCTGCCTTAGTGGTGTATCTTGATCTGCAGGAACAGGTCCATGACTTGGGAATTCTTCTGGGCTCACAGCTCCTGCTAAAACAGCAGGTGGAGGCTGTGGCCAGGGGCCCTTCATGCCCCTTTGGCTGGTTTGCCAATTGCAGCCCTTCGTTGAGGAAGACCACCTTGAAACAGGGACTCCTGCCCTCATTATGAAATCTCTAGACTACTGCCATGTGCTCTACATGGTGCTTCCTTTAAAGACCACTCAGAAGCTTCCGTTTATTCAAAATGGAATAATTCTACATTAGCTGGTATTTGCCACTGGGAGCACACTGCACCTGTCTGGGGGCCCTGCATTTGTTGTCAGTAGGTTCCTGGGTGCAAATGAAAGAGTTGGTGCTAACCTATAAAGCTCTTTGCAGCTGTTCTGCAGGACTGCATCCTTCCATTCGAACTGGCCTGTCCAATTCAGTCTAGCCAGGAGAAGTTGTTACTGCTTTCCACTTGAAGGAGGTGAAGAGAGCTGAGGCTCAGAGGCTCTGCTTCTTAGAGGCAGTGCCAGTCCTTTGGAATAGCCTCCCAGTGAAGATTAGGTTTGTTCCCATTTTAATTGTTTTCTGGAAGCAACTCAAGACAGAGCCCTCCTAGAGGATGTTCTATTGTAATATCATCATAGCTGCAATTTATAGAATGATTTGGTTGGCATTTGGGTTTATGCATTTGTGTTTTCTGTATTAAGTTTTAATCTGATTGTAGATGTCTGAATTGTAACTGGGTGCATATATCTCTGTGAGCTGCCCAGAGTCCGTTGGCACTGCAGCAGGCATAAATATGACATTTATTTATTTGTTTGTTTGTTTATTATTACATTTATATGCTGTCCATCTCCCACAGAGGGTGACTCTGTAAACAAGTAATAATAGTTTACATGCTCTGCCTGGGCCCAGCCCATACCTTGTCCTATCAAAGAAGGTCCTCTAGTTAGATAACCGGCTCCCTGGTGCTGATGCTCATCCTCTAGCATGATTTGATGGTACACAGTGTGCTAGTATCCTAGATTCCAGACTGATAGGAGGTAAAGGGAGAGATTTCCCCAGGAGCTCCCAGCTACAAACCTGTCATTAGCACTAATGTAAAATGCATTAGCATATTGCTTTAGGAAATCACAACTCCCATTGATAACGTGTTGATTGCAGCAGCTTCAAGTAGACTGCACCCTTTTAAATCCCAGGAAACAATGTATGACATCATTAATGGCTTACTAGAGACATTTTATACTGCAGACAGTTTTGCTGGGTACCACTTGTACTTGGAGCACAAATAACAAAATGTTTTGCACTATGCAATTGGTTTGCCACCATTTGCTTCTCTATCATACTCACTGTACTTTTTTTTTTTTTTTCTGGTCATCAATGTATTAGATTTTCATTTTTAAAAATTAAAAGACAGCCATGCTCTATTCTTTAGTGATCACAAGAGTGGTTCATAAGAAAAATGTAGTTGCTTTAAGATGATTTGTACTTTTAACATCTTTGTCCCTTTTGAATAAGATCTCTCTCACACACGCATATGAAATGTGGCCATATACAGTATTTGTTAGTAAATTATTTTGGTGGAACCAGCTGTTGAAAAACACTGCATGTTACTTTTCCAAGAAAGTGTAGAAGAAGTATTGAGTTGTTAGAAAGTAATGTTTTCTGCACTGGAAATACCAAAAAGGCACTTTCTAGTTTAAGGTTATATTTGTGATCAGAATATTATTTCTCTCCTTTCTATCTGGAAATTGCAGTTATCTTGGAAACAGAGTGATCGCCTATGTAGCAATGCCTTCATAAACTGATTCTTTGCTTTTGAAGCTTGTTAACAACCTCCCCTTTGTGTCTTGCTATTCATATCTACCTGGTTCAAAATAGGAATTTGCCCAGCTTGCATTGTGCTTCAGCCATATTTTAGTACACCAAGAACACAAGTCTGCTACCTTGTTAATGCAGTAAGTAAGTAAAGAAGTCCTTACTTTGCCATGAATCAGATGTCTGTACTAGTGGCCTTTCATTTGATCACTGTCTTCTCTATAATCAAACATTAAGGTATGGTTTAAGCATAGGGTCACAACTTTGGGGGATTGTGGCCATATGTATGGGGTTCCATGTTGTGGAATATTTTGGGGCATAGATATTGGCAGGGCAAAGGGGGAAATGGGGAGGGGGATCAAAACCCAAAGTATCTCCATAATAAAAACCCATTTTAGAGACCATGACCTCTTATTTTTTTATAAATTGATTCTCCTCATTCACCTTCTCTCACCTTCAATATACTACCACTAAACTTAATTTTAACATTTCTATTAAAAAACTTCAGCAACTGAAATGGGGCTGAATGGTGCATAAAAAGCCATGGGGGCGGGGGCAAAATGATCACGGATTGTGCAGAAATGATTTAGCAAAACAAAGATTTGGCTTCTACCTTGTATTTAAGTTCTTAGACAAGTTGAGACTTTTTTTTTTTCATCCACAACAGTTTATCTTTTGGGATTGGTGTTGTGTGACTAGGCATATCCACAATACGAGCTATTTTGTGAATGTCCCCTTAATAGTGGGACATGTTATTCATTGTGGAGAAGCACCTATAACATGCCAGCTAAGCATCTTGTACATTCATCACCTCAAAACATTTGTGATAATTCTAAGCTGAACATTCATTCTCTTTGATTTTTCCCCTGTTTATGGAGAGAGAAGAAGGTTAAGGCAAGTGATCATTTAGCTTTTGGGGAGAAAAAAGACTTCTATGCATTGGCCACAAGTGCTAGAGCTTTCCTTTTCCACACTCATCTTGCCAGCTTACTTATTAAATGTCTACCTCACCATGCAGCATTGTTGTGTGGTAGGCCTGGCTGATTCCAAAATACAACCAGTGATGTTCCATCCCAACCCCCTGATAGTGGTAGTGATAGTCTACCACTATAATTTATCTCCATCTTTTTGGAGTGTGTACATGAGCACATTTTCAAACAAAGCACTGGGCTGCAGCATTCAATCATTTTATTTTCTTGGAATGTTCTCCATGACCCAAAAATGTTCTTAGAAATTAAGATTTGTTTTAGGTCAGTGTTCTGATTTTTAGGAAATCAAAAATTCTGCAAGAATCTTTAAAAGTTAAATTAGGTGGGGCACTATAGCCAGGAGGCACCATGGATGGTGTCCATGGTATATTAACAACTGCAGGCACCTTGCTGAGAGCTAAGAGCATACAAAAAAGATATCTGAAGAAGAACAGTTTGGGAGAGCTTCCAGTGAGGATTAATGGCAATCTAGTCATCTCTAAAGGAGCAGAGATGGTGTTGCAGCAGAGATCACTGCTCAGAAAGCCAATGCTAGGATGCTGAAATCTCTCCGGACAAAGGAGAGATCATGAAATAACCAACTTGCTCTCCATACAGCTGCTCCCCATAAGTAACCTGGAGGAATGGAAGTTTTTGCAGTTTGCTTGCAAGTTGACTGGCTGGGAGGTGTAGATTCCATCCAAGTTCACAGCTGCAATGTAGCCTTTATGGACAATAAGACCAGCTGAACCTCATTTCTTAGTCACATTTGGAATTAATTATTTTACAGACTGAGATTTTCTTTTATAGCAGATAATAGTTTCTCTTGGTGAGCTTCATTTCTTTTGGGATTATAAAATTAAAAGAAGATTTAAAGATTTAAACAGTAAAGAGTATTAGGCAAAAAGCTTACAAGAGATGATTTAAGAAAGCTTAAAACGGATAAAAAGGGTTATTTTTAAAAGATTAATTTTTCTACAAAACTGCATTGGAGAAATTGTAACCAAATTAGGCAATTGACTCAGATCTTCCATGGGAATGTTTTTGGCTTATTACTAAAAACTGTAAACAATTGGTAGAATTTACAAAACAAAAGATAAGGGTAACATGAGTAGATTGTAAGTAGTTTAAAAGTAAAAATCACATCTTCTAATTTGTCTCAGTGAAATGAAATCTTTTTCTGCTTTAATCGTTTAGTCAGGAAGAAGTCTGATAGGCATTTCTTTTAGGACAATTGTATCTGCATTATTAATCTTCAATCTTGTATTAAAATGTTGTTGCAGAACTTGATCCCTTGTCTTCTTCTGGACAAAATGCACCAAAACATCCCTTGGAACATTTCTTGTTCTCACAAACCCTGAACTGGAGCCATGGAGATGTAGATGTGAAGTGTACTTACAATTATAGCATCAAAGGTACAGGAAGATAAAATGGGAAAAGGCGGGGGGGGGGGGGGAGTTTGTTTTTCCCTTTTCCCTTGTTTGAGACTTTCACTATTGGACGGTAACATAATGATGACTCAAAAGGCTGCATAATTGGAGGGGATAAGAGGGTTGCTAGAACAGCCTATAGAGAAAGCAGTTCCATTAGATTTACTTCAGAAAATTTTTGATCACCTTGGCAACAAACTGACTGAGTCACTTTAGACTAAATTTATAGCTATTGAAAAACAAAGATGAATGACTTGAAAAGATGGAAAATTTTGTAAAACAAATTTTGGGAGATATAAAACACATCAAAGTGGAAATTTGGAGAGTAAAACAGAAGTTATAGATAGAGTTGGAGAGAGGGCTAGATAATTTGGCTCTATTGGAATTGAGAGAGAGAATTTCATCTGAGATTTAAAGCTATCCTAGAGAACTCTGTTGAAAATATTAGAGAAAGGATTATACAAGGTTGGACAATTTTTTTTTGGATTAGGAAGAGGAAGACACAGAGATAGATAAAATTTATAGAATAAACTCAAGATTTGTGAGAACAAGAAATGTTCCAAGGGATGTTTTGGTGCATTTTGTCCAGAAGAAGACAAGGGATCGAGTTCTGCAACAACATTTTAATTCAAGATTGAAGATTAATAATGCAGATACAATTGTCCTAAAAGAAATGCCTATCAGACTTCTTCCTGACTAAACGATTAAAGCAGAAAAAGATTTCATTTCACTGAGACAAATTAGAAGATGTGATTTTTACTTTTAAACAGAGATTTTGACTGAATTCTGTTCAAAAGGTGAAGGAATTTTTAGAAAAATTTAAAGAAGACTTGGAAGACATCCAAATGGAGGTTGCAAAAGAGACAATACAAAAATCACAACAGATGCAAAAGGAATCTGGAAGAGATGATTCTGAATTAGGTGCAATGGGTATTGACTTTTCTGTATTTTTGACTTGGTTATGGATTACAAATGTCCAACATGGAATATAGAGTAAATGCTCCTCAAAAAAGAAAAAAAACCATTACTTAAAAAAAATTAAAATGACATAATTTGCTTACAAGAGACTCATATTAGGAAAGAGGATACAAATATTTGATTTATAAAAATTTGGGTGAAGAATTTATCTGAGAAGGAACCAAAAAAAGAAATGGAGTTGTTTTGTATATTAATCCCCAACTAAAACCAGAAGATGTATTGACTGATGAACATGGTAGATTTGTTGAGGTGGAAGCTGGCATACATGGGGTTAAGACTATGGTATTGGGAATTTATGCCCCAAATAAGGATAAAGTGACTTTTAACAAATGACTTATGGAGAGAGTAATAGGTTTTCCTTATGAAAATTGGTGTTTCATGAGGGATTGGAATGGAATGATCTCCCCACAGCTGGATAGATCATCAAAGAAAAATATTAAAATCACCCAAGGTAAATTACCAAAAGTTTTTTTTTTTAATTTGATGGAAGATAGTGGAGATAGTAAAATGGTAATTCTAGACAGTACATCTACTTTTCAGAAAGACATAGATCCTTCTCTGGAATAGATATGATTTGGATCTACTGAGATCTCTAAAGACTTACCAAAGACTTTTTCTGATCATAATCCTTTGAGTTTGGTTTACAAAAGGAAATTTAGTTCTTTTGAACTGGAAAATGAAATGTTACAGAAAGAAGCAATAGTGGAGGATTGTAAAAAGAAAATAACAGATATTTTTGAAAATAATTTAAATAAAGGTACTGATTTAAGAATAGTTTGGGATGCAAGTAAAGCTTTTATTAGAGGTTATTTTATATAATACTGAACTCGAAAAGAAGACCCAAGAGAAATCCAGGCTATTTTGGATAAGGTAAAAAGAAAAGAAGAAGAATTAAAGAAATCTCCAGAGAAGGTAAGTATTTCTCATCAAATTAAACTTTTATAATGGTAGATATTGATGTTAATAGTAAGAGAAATGGAAATAAAAATGAACTATATAAAGCAAAAAAAAATTGAATTTGCAAATATACTAGAGAAATGGCTAGTGTACAAATTAAGAAAAGAAAAGGAAAGAAAATGATACTGAAACTTCAAGAGGGAGATACTATATTAATGATAATGTGGCTATACAAAAAACATTTCATCAGTATTATTCAAATTTGTATAAAGGACATGATATTCCTTTGGAGAAAATAGATGAATATTTTAAAAAAACAAAATCTACCAAGGATTACAGAGAAACAAAAACAGTTTATGAATGGACTTATTGTTATAAGGGAAGTTTCTGAAGCTATAAAAAAGATTAAACCAGGAAAAGTATCTGGACTAGATGGATTATCAGGTTTTTACTATAAATATTTTGAGGATGAACTTTTACAACCTCTGCAAAATACGATGAATTCTATTTTACAGAGAAGAAAAATGCCAGAGACTTGGAAAGTGGCCAATATAGCACTAATACCTAAAGAGGGACAAGATTTGACTTTATAAGGAATTGTAGGCCAATATCATTATTGAATAATGATTATAAGTTGTTCACAATGATCCTACCTGATAGATTGAAAATAATTTTGCAAGAATTTATTCATGAAGATCAATGTGGGTTTTAACCTAAAAGACGGTTAAAAGACAATGTCAGTACTGTGCTGGATATTCTAGAATATTAGAAACAGCATAATGAGAAACAAGCTGCATTAATTTTTTTAGATGCAGAGGAAGCTTTTAACAATTTGAACTGTACATTCTTATTTAAAGTTTTGGATGATATGAATTTTGGACAGAATTTTATAAAATGGGTAAAGTCGATTTATACTTCACAGAAAGCACAAATTATTGTTAATGGAGATTTAACCAAAACATGTGAGATACAAAAACAAACAATACAGGGCTGCCCATTGTCTCCTCTTCTGTTTATTTTGGTCCTTGAAATTTTGAATAGAGACAGGATGAGAGGATTGTGGGAGTAAAAAAAAAAACACTTATAAGTTAAGAGCTTTTGCAGATGATTTAGTGCTGGTTTTGGAAGGCCCTTTAAAGGGAATTGAAATATTAATGGGAAAACTAAAAGAATTTGGTGCATTTGCAGGTTTCAAGATTAACAAACAGAAGACAAAGATGTTAACAAAAAATATGAAGATACAGGACCTAACAGAATTGATGAATAAAATGGGTTTTAAGATTGAGAAGAAGGTAAAATACTTGTGTATTAATATGGCAAATATGAATTGTATGTTATTTCAAAGTAATTATGTTAAGACATGGAACAAAATTTAAAAAGATATGTTAAGATGGGAGAAAAAACAATTGTCATTGCTGGAGAGAATTTCTTGAATGTTTTGCCCAGAATGTTATTTTTGTTTCAGATAATACCCATTTTAGCAACTGATGTACCAATTAAACAATGGCAGAAAGATATATCTAAATTTGGGGGGGGGGGACAAATTAAACATAAGCTGTTACAAGATGTAAAAGAAAGAGGATTGGTCAAGGAGAATGAAAAATAAAATCAAGAGAAGACTTGGTGACAGAAGGATACACTTGTCAATAGTTTTCTTATATACAATTACTCATAAGATTTAAAATAGATTAAAAAATCTTTTGGTTTTGAGCATTATAAGACTGAGATTGAAACAGAACTGTGTACAAATGATGAACATGTAATTGCTAAAACATATAAATTTTTATTAAAATTTGAAACAGAAGAAGAAGAAGTGAAAGAATGTATGATAAAGTTGGCTAAACATTTTGGTTACAATATACAAATTGAACAGTGGGAGAATATGTGGTTGAAAGGATTGAAATTTATACTATTGTTATAATCTCAAAGAGATTTTTTTATAAAATGATGTTTTGTTGGTATATGTCACTGGAAAAATTGTCTAGAATGTATAAAGGTACTTCAGATTTATGTTGGATATGTAAACAACAAGAGGGGTCATTTTACCATGCTTGGTGGACATGCAAAAAAGCTAGAAAATTTTGGACTCAATTACATATATTAATTCAGAAGTTTTCAAAGATTAATATGCAATTGAAACCAGAGTTTTTTTTTTCTTTTGGGACTGATCAATAAGCAATTGGAAAAAAATCATGGCACTTTGTTTTTATACATGATAACTGCAGTGAGACTATTATATGCACAAAGGTAGAAAGATTTGATATTACCCACCATGGAGGAATGGATGGTGAGGATGATGGAACTTGCTGAGATGGCCAAATTGACAGCTTTGATCAGAGAAAAGACATTATCTAAGTTTAATGCTCACTGGAAATCCCTTATAGATTTTTTTTTTTTTTGCGTGAAACAGAATAAAATGAAATTAATATATGACATTGATGATTAGGAAAAAAACAGATTATAGAAAAAATATGTCATGCTGAAACCATAGAGTAAGAGTTTAATTTACATCTGTACTTATAAATGCTGTAAAGGCAATCAGAAGCTACTTCTTTATATTTTCTTTTTCTTTTTCCTGCACTTTTGTCTTTTTCTTTTTCTTCTCTCTCTTTTTTTCTTTTCTTTATTCTAAATATTAGCTCTTGTTAGTTTTTATCTGACTTTTAAAAAAATTTAATAAAGTTATATATCTATAAAAAGAACAGTTTGGCTAATCCTCTGCAAATGTGTATTACTGAATAATAGAAGATATTAACAAAGCTTGTTGTGTTAATGAAAGGCTGGCCTGTTTCATTACGCAGTTACCTAGCCTTCAGAGTTATAATTATTGCATTAGTCAAAATAGTTTACTTACTAAGGAGATTTAACAGCTAATCTTCTTGGAATTAAGTTAAAAGAGTTTGTAGAAAAATACTTATTTTTTATAATTACATTTCAGTATCTAAATGTAATTCTAAAAATGTCACAAAGGTCACCTGGCATGTAATTCAACAACAACAATCAGAGCTACCATAAAATCTCAAGTACATGTGAAAAGAAAGTAGTTAAATAATAAATCAAATGTCCCAAATTAAGAAAATACTACACTGGGATTTTTTTCTCTCATCAGTGATACAATATAGTGTGATATCATAGTCAATACTTATTCTCATCTCACATGTATAACACTTGAGTGTAAATATGTTTGTGGAGGTGCTCTGCATTTCATGCATATATACAAGTATATACTTATCATCTGGCGAGGCTTTACCTGAAATGGTGACAAAAGGTGACAAACCATTCAAGACTTGACAAAACAGAAGCATCTTCTTGAAGAACTCTGATCATTATGTTCAGTAAGGTTCATTTCTTCACAAGGCCATCTTTCTATGCAGTATGTTTCCATCAGTTGATGGAAATCTTTCTAGGAGCTAAGTATCTTTTCCCCCTTACACATAGGAATGTTGCTTTTAGGAGGAATGACTAGGAGTTTTTGAGTTCCTTCTAGAAAACATGAGGAAGAATAGCAGGCTCCTATTTCAATGCAGAAGAGCAATCTGAATTGCTTCCCTTGTGATAAAGAACTGCTAGGTAAGCCATTGCCCACTCGTTGGGAGTAAAAAAGACAGGAGGAACACACCCAGGGTATGATCAGGCACAAGAGTGTCCACTTGAAAAACAACTTCTTGTAGATAATGGATGGTAGATTTTATATTACTGTCGTTTAAGATGGTAAGTTCTAAGAACCTAAGGAATCAATGTATAATGTGGACCATATTGTTCTAGTTCACATTTGGAAATAAAATATAAAATCTATAAGGGAAAAAATAAGACTCAAATCTCATAATTACATATAACATGGTCAGATTTAGGTATGGCACTGAATACATGACATGGGGATTGCTGGTGGTGAAACGTCTTTTACTTGAATGTATTTTGTGAGCCGTGCTATCCTGTCATGCACTGCTTTCATGGAGATTTGATGTTGCTTCAGCGTTAACAGTGGATGCTAATTTATGAAAGGCAACAGATTGTCCAGATAATTTCATCTTTTAGCTGCACAATGGGAGGAAGCTGACTGAGAATGTAAATTATTTGCATGTGCTTATGTGTGAAGGATATTGCAAAAACTTTAAACCTTTTTGCAGAAACGGTTTTGGGGATTTCAAGCATTAATTTTTTCCTTCCTTGTAATTGTTTCAATGTCTTCCTCATCCTCACAATTGCTAAATTTAATCCCTGAGCGTTGTCTTTTTCTCTAGACAGCTTTGCAGTATTTTCACTTTTCCTGTCCCTAGCCTTTTCTAAGTTAAAGAAGAGGAGGGGAAGACGGGACAATAACTCTTTCTGGGGCTTCTTAGAAACCCATCACCTTGGTCATGACTCTGTTACACAGGTCCCGTTCTCTGTTATTCAGTCCATTCACTAATCCACGCTGCAGATGTTTCCTTCCTCTGGCTGTGCTTGCTCCTACCGAGGTCAGCCATCATACATCCTTTCTTTCTTCTGGTGTTCCTGCAGTCACCCTGCTTTTTGATACACATAAAACACCTCCAGGCCAGCATAAATAGAAATCACAAATAAAACACCACTGTGCTATCCTGAATCCTCTGCCGTCCCTGTGGCAGCCCTGAATCAGCGGGGCCTGATTCAGATAATGAGGTATGGATTCTGACAGGGCACCTAGCCCAGGAGCATGCCAGCAGCTATGAAGGGCAGAGCAAAGGTGATCCTCATGAGAGGAAAGGACATGCCTAATTACTCCATACTAGCGAGAGGATTTATAAAAAAGCAGACTCCAGGCCCTTGCCCCTGCACTGGAAACAACTCTCAGACTCCCAAGTTGTATTCTCATCACTTTTGATCCTCGCCCTGCACTTAAACTCTCAACTTGACATTCAGACTGGCTTGTGTCAAATATATATTAAGTTCCTTATTATGTAATTTAGCCTTAACTCTCTCAAAAAGAGGTAATAATCCTAATTCTGCAGCACATTATACTCCTTAATTGTAATTCTTCTTCAAATATTTTCTTCCAGAAAGGAGCAATTTTTGCAGACAGCCACCATATATAGAAAATGTTTCCTTCTGTTGACAACCACTCCTGTATTTATTGAGTAATTGTGAGATATTTGTGCTACTCTTTGGAGTGGGGTCTCAACAATGTACGGTCTTCCACTGCAGCTCCTATAGAGAGCTGATAAAAAGCCACCAATTTGCTGTACTGTTTGCCATTTTGTATCTTCCATTTACTGTATTTCCCCAAGTTCGTAGCCAAAGCTTCTTTTAAACCTACGGGTTTGATTATTATTATTGGAGAAGGGTTTGATTCCTTCTCCAATAATAACATATATGTGTTTGAGATTGTTCTTTCAGGTTAGCAGGGCTGATTAATAATTTATTTATTAAAAATGGCTAAATAGCAAGGTGCCAAATTTCTGACATGTTTCTTATTCAAAAAAAGATTTGAGTTGGAGTCATCCAAACCAAGACAATTGACAATCTATTAGTGCCTCGCTCTGTTCCATACTATTATTATAAACATTTCTTACCTGATAAAGGCTATAATCTTGGCATGATTTCAACTGAACTGTCTTAAATTGATTATAAGGGACCATTGAAACTACAGCTCATGTCCTGTTATACTGTGTCCTCTATAAGGATCCTAGAACTCACCTCATTATCTGATAAAACACCCAGGAATTCTGATCTTTTCTATGCACAGTTTTTGTTATCAGATGAATATGATTCAATTTCCTTGAATGATGCCAAATTTTGCTATACTGCTTGGAAAATTAGGCAGACTTTGCCCAGCGATGAACCCATCATCAATTGTAATATTCTTTACCTTGATTTGTTTTTACTTTAATTTTATTTCTTAATGTGCTTCTATTTTTAATTCTGGTCTGTGACTGCAATAAAAATTCTATTCTGTTCTGTTCTATTCTTACATTGATTATAAAATCTTGGGCATCTCATTATGAGTGTCGAGAGGGTTACCTTCTATCAATGCTGCATATTGCTTTCTTCATACCTGAAACATAGCTTTCATGGACATATTATTTATATGATCTATATTTATAAAAATGGGAAGAAAACCCATTTAGCTTATACATATATCTAAATATCTGTATCCCTTGTCTTCTTGAATCTTTCCATATAAATTGAATAATATGCCCTGATGTTATGTAGTCGGGTAATGAAACATCTGTGAGCAAACAACCAAGCTCAGAAAGCACGAAGGACTCCACAGTTCAACTCTGAGTTACAGATATTCTCTTCTACTGAAAGTATATTTCTATTAAAACAAAAACTTTCAAGGTTTCTTTGCCATATCATTAATACGTCATCTAGAGTTTGATTTAAAAAAAAAAAATGAAGAGCCTTCATTTTAACTGTTGTAATTCAGCCCATTATATTTAAATATGCCTTATTTCAAAATTTCATTTCTTTTTAAATTTTCCTCCAAGATGAAATAATGTTATTAAATATCTTATTAATGATTTTATAATATTTACACCTAAATGTTTAAACAATTGATACAATACTGATATATTTAAAATATTAGACAACTCTTTCTGTAATTTACAAGAGCATAAACTGTGACTTTTGAAAATTCACTGGTAAGCCTGGTATTTTGGCAATTTTTTCCAGCTCTGTGCTAATATATTTTGCTGAGTAACTAGAACTTGAAAAAATTAATATCATGTCAAAGTAAATGAATTTAGTAAATAGTTTTTTTTCACCTATTTTTATTTCTTAGTATCACTTAAAATTAAGAATTGTACTGAATCATAATTATTAATTCTTATGTGAGCATTAGTAAGTTTATATATTTGATCAATCATATTAAGAAAATTATTGCCAAATTTACTAGAATCACTGGAATGTGATCTGAAAAATGTATTGATGCAACCTCTACTTACTGCAGTCAATTAAAAAAAATGTTTTGGAAGCCCAAATCTTGAATGAGGTTGGTGCTTTCCTGAGTAAATCCTTTAATTAACGGATTCATCATTCCACAAATATCAAGAAGCTCATATGTTTGCATTAATTTATGTGTTTTCCAGATACTAAAATAAAATTGCATTTTATTTTAATTTGAATACTGCTATATTTATTTTATTTTTATTTATTTTATATATCAAATTATATATCAAATTTGTTATCACCCATCTTGTTAAAAAGTAACTCTTTTTATATCTGCATCAATATTCAAATCATACTCTAAAAATAAAATTTTCCCAGTTAAATTTGTTTAAGCCTTTCATTACTTTCTGCATAAATCCAATTTGATTCTGATTTGATACATATATAGAACCCAATGTTATAATTCTATTATTTTCTATTTTATAGAAAGAAACCTCCTCTCCCTATCTTTCTGATATTTTTCTACCTTAAAATTTGTATTAGCTTTAAATAAAATGGCTACTTGATTTATTAGTACCTTCAGGGAAGAATTGTCTTTTAAAATATTTATCCTTGTTTCTCACTTACATGTTTTCTCTAACATGACCTCTGATGGCTTAAAAGATCTTAAATACTTGCTAATTTTAGCCCTATCAGATCACCCAACCCCTTGACTTTCAGAGAAATTATCATATGCTGTTGACCCATTTCCATCTTATGCTTCTGCCATTCCAGTTTTACTTACCAGAAATATAAAATGCAATAATCAACAATGAAAACGAATCTCTCATGTGACCAAATAAATTTACAATTGAATTAATAGAAGCTTTGGAAATTATTATCCATTTTTTAAATCCACGGTCCCCTGATCCAATTTCCCCAAACCTTTCCCCTCCCCCAATTCTAACCCATCCAAACCTTCTTAGACAGTTTGTGGACAATTGTTCACAGATGATTAAATAAAATTTCAATATGGTCTAATATGCAGTGTCTTTTATGTCTTTTATGTCTTTTTTATCTTTTTTTAATGTCTTTTATGTCTTCTATGTCTTTTCCTTCCCAGCCAGTTATTTACCTATATAAGCTTTAATGAAGTCCTTAGCTGTCCTTATTTTTTCTCATTTATGCCCTAAGTAAGGTTGAACTTGAATTCTAGAAAACTCAATATATTTATATTTCCCAAGCTACCCAATATTCTTTTATCTTATCTTGCTGAAGATTTATACCAGTCCTCTAAATGTCAAGGTTGTCTTCAATTGTTCAATTCAGGGAATATTCCTTAAATTTGTTAAGACTTTGTTCATCTTACAAGGAGTTGAATAGCCTCTCTTCCTTGTGGTTTAAATATAGTTAGTGTGAAAGGAAACCCCTATTTGTACCATGTGTTTCTTCTTAATAATTATTTAGTAAAGGTTTTAAATATCTTCCTTCTCTGCAAAATGGCAGAGCTAAAATCTTGGGGGGGGGGGGGGAAGCAGCACTTCATCTCCATCCCAGTTTAGTTTTTCCAGCTCACAAGCTCTTTACACAACTTTGTCTTTCACACAAGCATTTACGAATCTTATTATTACATCTCTTAGCTTTTGCATTTTGGTGAGTCTAGGAGAAAAAAAACAACTCTAAGGGCATGTTCCACATCTTTGTCTGAAAGCAAAAGACAAATGATCATAAGGAGGAGGAGATAAGATACCCAGTTAAATCAGTCTTTTTAACATTCTCCTCTCAGATACATTTATGTCTCAAATGGTTTCTTCTGTTTCAGTCCTGGACATCTGCCATATCTAGTCTAATGTTTCTAATACCTTTTTGAACTTTTCCAAAAGCAATGTTATATGTTTTGCTAGCAGTCTGGATGACCTGGGATATTTGATGAAACATTTCTTTATGTTGTTTATTAATTTGTTTGAACATAACTACCAAGTCCTTTTGTATCTCAGTAGTCATCCAAAAGCCATTGTTGAATCCAATGATTCTGGATAATTTTTGTCCAGTTTCCAACCTTCCTTTTTCAGGAAGATTGTTGAGAGTATGGTCAGACTGAAGCTTCAGAGGCTCCTTGGAGGACATGAATTATCTGGATCCTTTTCATTTGGGTTTCAGGATGGCACATAGTACAGAGACTCACTGATTGTGCTTGTTGATTCTCGCTGGTGGAATCAGGACAGTGGTAGTGCAATTATCATGATCCTCCTTCATCTCTCAGTGGCTTCCAATACCATCTATCATGGTATCCCCCTGGATCAATTGCAGGGATTAGGAGTAAATGGCATGGTGTTGCAGTGGTTCTGATTTCTTCACAGCCAGTTCCACTTGATTAAATGGAGAGGTTGTGCCTGAGACCCCTGACTTTCAGAGTGTCACAGGCTCAATGCTCTCACCCCTCCTGTTTAGCATCTAGATGAAGCTGCTGAGCAAGGTCATCTGTTGACATGGGATCAGGTATCATCAATATGCTAATGATACCCAGTTGTACGTCTGACTAGACACTGATGAAGAGATGCTGTCAAGGTCTTTTCCTAGTGTTTGTAGGCTTTTGTGGTCTGGATGGGTTAAACTCAATCCTGACAGCAGCCTACATGGGGCTGTCCTTGGAAATCACCTGGAAGCTGCAGCTGGTCCAGAATGCAGCAGCACAAGCCATTATGGGCACATCTCAGTATGCCCATGTAACACCTTTGCTGTGCGAGCTGCACTGGTTACCAATAGCCAGATGCAATTCAAGATTCTGGCTGTCACCTATAAAGCCCTTCATGGCATAGGGCTGAACTATCTGAAGGACCACCTTTCTGCCCAACTGGTACAATCCAATGGGTCCCACCTTTGAAGCAGTGTCATCTGATGGGTGCCAGACAGTGTGCCTCCTCTGTCATAGTGCCTGCCCTCTGGAATAGTATCCCCTCAGAGGTTCAAGTTGCCCCAATTTTGCCATCCTTTAAATAGGCCTGAAGACCTGTTTTTTCTTCCTCAGGTGCTGGGTTAGGAAGTATGACAATAATTTGGTCAAAATGTGGATGTATTAGTCCTTGAGTTATTGCTTTCTTTCACTTGTATTGTCTCATTTCATCTTTAATTCTTGTTTAAATTGCTTAATGTTATATTACACTGAGACAAAACCCAAACTTTGTCCACTATGATGTATAATGTTTGAGAGCTGTCTTCGGCTGCTTCTGGTGTATTTGGTTTGTCTATATGAACTTCAATTCCTCTGCCTCCTCTTTCTTTTTTTTAGACATCTTTCTTTTTTATTCTTTTGATTTAGCAGGGCTCCAGCCAAATTTGAAAAGCTAAGACTATCAAAAGAGTGGGAGGAGGGGGTGGGAGGGAACCAGGAGGAAAGCAATTGGCTTAGCATGCCATCCTCACTGATTCTAGCCACACCCCCAACCCTTAAAAAGTATTACCAGTGCAGATGCTAGTTATTTGCAAGAATTCTGAAACAGTTGTTGAAATATCCTAAATTAAAATATTGAAAGCTACAAATCTTAAAGATCACTAAGAATATTTCTTATGATCTTAAAATTAGACTAATTCAACAAAATGTTGTTTAAAAACAAGGGTAAATGATTTGTATACAACTTAATATACTTTCAGTGTTTCTTTTTCATGTCCCTTTTTGGTAAAATCAAATGCAAATTAAAAAGATACTTGGAAACCATAATGAACATATTAATCAAAGCATACTAAAGTATACACTTTTTTCTCTTTATTTTTGTAAACATGTGCTGTTGTAAATTTTAATTGTATATTTATTTATTGTTTTAATATGTTGTGAGCTGCCCAGAGTCCCCATTGGGGGGACATGGACGGGGACAAGTTTAATAAATAAATAAATAAATAAATAAATAAATAAATAAATAAATACAGACACACACACACACACAGAGCACAATATTATGGTAAGGAAAAATGGAAGGATGCATGGAGAATGAGTAGGTTTATAGATGTGGATACACAATAGTGTATAAGATCAGAAATATGGTGGGGGGGAGAAGAGATTCAACATGCCACACTGTGACTTCACAGAAGAGGTGTCACCTGTATTATAAAAGCTTATCATTTTAATATCTCAAAGAAAAGGTGAAAAAAGAGTATTTTCTGCTTATTGCAAACTATACAGAAGGATGTAAGAAATATCAGATTATACTTTCAAGGATATAAGAGGCAGAAAAACGAGAATCCTAAGTGATGGGACCATTTCTTTATACATTTGACATGATACTCATCTCATATACGACATATTATCAGTTTTAATATCACACAGAGTCAAAAACAATATAAATCCTGCACTTACAGCCAAGAGGAGAAACTTAATGAGTTTTTTTGTAAAACTGGTCTTATTTTTCATAGTAAAGAATTCTAAGGATAACTGTGTTCTGATCTGTTTATTGGTGCCTGATAGGTCAATTCGTTTCAAAATACGAACAATTAAAACTCTCCAAATAGTATGATGCTATTTGTATTAAATGAATATAAACTTCAGCCAAAACACAATGAACTTTGTGTGTTACACTTTTCTGACTTTTTGAAAGCAGTTCCAAACAAATATATGTACTGTATGTATGCATGTATGTAATATATACAAAAATGTATATGTTAGGGGAAACTGCCCATGTGGCGGTGAGGAAGTTGAAACCATCTCACACGTATTATTACATTGTAAATTTTATAGGGACAGTAGGTCAACCTATATATTGCCCTTAATAGACAAATTTCCTGGAAGACCAGATAATTTTTATGTGAACCATTTTCTACAGGATCTAAAACCTTACATCACAGGTGCAGTAGCTAAATTCTGTGTTGTCGCAATGAAAGAAAGACAAAATCAGTTACAGACAAAAGTACAAACCTTTGTTTTAAACATTACTTTTGGTTTGATATATCTTAATAAATAACAAGTTAGGGGATACATATTTTATTTTTATGTTGTATCTATTAATGCTTTAGATTACTTTTGGTCTGATATGTCCTAAATAATAACATGTTAGGGGATACATATTTTTACTTTTATTTTATATCTATTAATGTTTTAGATTTACCCGGATAGTAAGTGTATCAGCACAGTAATAGAGGAGGGAAGGCTATATTATTATGTGATTTATTTTACTAGTTGTTACTACATTATTGTATATATTTGCTTCATTTTACTTTGTTTTTGTCCTTTTAAATTTTGCTGGTCATTGACCGAATAAAAATGATTAATCACAGAAAAAGGAATATAGCCATAAAAATGCACAAAATTGCACTTTATTATGGTAGACTGCTTGAAAGATGCATGTATTAGGAAAATGTGTACAAATATAAATATTTCAAGAAGAATGTGTATGCAAGTAAGAATGATTTCTATACAGACTGTAAAAAATAAATCACATGCTTGTGAAAATGCAATGAAAGAAATGTAAGCATTTATATCTCCATATTTCCAAAATTAACAATCCTATTAACAGTCATCATGTCCAACATTAATAACTCAATCTTATCAGCAATCCTGCTTCATACTCCCATTGGATATATTAACTAGTATGAATGATTACAACAACTAAACTAGCATGTATTTCAGAGGAATCAATGTGCTAATAATTTGTTATCTGAAGCCCACTTTTCCATTGCTGATTCAAAAGTCCAATGCACTACACAGGAAATTGACTTCTTTGTCAAACAAAAAAACTTCAAAAATCTCCTGTCATGTTATGATAGAAAATCCAGGGTAGTATTCCAGATTACACTGAGTTAATTCTGAGCTTCTCCATCTCAGGATTTAAACTGAATTAGAAAGGCAGATGGTTCCCTGAAATAGTCACTGGAGAGGTTTTGGGTTTTTTTGTTGCAAAAGCTGAGCCAAAGTGTCTAATTTATAAGGCTGTGCAATGATTTGGATTTATAGGAGGAGAAAAATGATTTGGAAGTACCATGACTGCAGTGTCCCATCTGCAGTCAAAATAACCAAAACTGGGTGGCTGAGTAGACAGGAGGTGTACAACACCCTGGAGTAAGACACGATTAAAGGCCTTGTGATAGGTTACAAAATGATTGTTAAATTGTCATTATGTTTAGTATACTTGCTGCTGCAGTTTCTGCGAAGGAGAAGATGGCATTATTGCCACTGTTAATAACAAACGCTACTTCTTTTTTTTAAAATAACTTTATTAAATTTTAAAATAGAAACAGTAAAAACTAACAAAAACTAATATTAAGGGAAGAAAATAAGAAAAAGAAAGGAAAATTAGAAAAAAAGAATGACCAAGGTCAAAAGAGCAAAAAACAAAGAAAGAAAGAAAGAAAGAAAGAAAGAAAGAAAGAAAGAAAGAAAGAAAGAAAGAAAGAAAGAAAATTGACTTTCAACTCTCCTCACAATAGATATAAATAACAGTATACATCAATCTCTTGCTCTAAGTTTACAATGTAACTTTCATTATTACTATAAACCCATATTACTAAATATAATAATATATATTATTTCTAATAATCAAACCCATACAACATAATTTCATTTTTTCCTGTTTTCTGCAGAAAGTCCAAAAAAAGTTTCCAATCAACATTAAAATTACACAATGTCTTTTCTCAGATCAAAGCCATCCATTCCACCATCTCAGCCAACTCCATCAGCTTCACCATCCATTCTTCCATTGTAGGTAATACCATATCCTTCCACCTTTGTACATATAAAAACTTTATTATATAAGAACAAAATTCCATAAATTTAATAACAAATGTATTTTAACCTTAGCCAAAAATAAATCCATTTTATAATCCAACATTTTCTCTGAAAAAAAAAGCAAATGAAATCTCTCCCCCTTTATACACAGATCCTTAAAGCTTTGTCATTAATAACTACTAAAAACCTCAGCATATATATTAACCATAATCAAATAAGTTCACGTTGTAAACCTTTTGTTTAATTTTAAAAAGCTTACTCTTTAATCCTTTCAAATAGTGTCCCACAAGTTGATTCCCCATCATTCTCTTCTTGTCTTCCCCAAGAAACAGCCCCAGTAATTTCTTTTTGTCTCTTCCCAGGAACAACCTCATCAGTTCAACACATTCCTTTTGCAAATCCAACATAAAAAGTCTTTCCAAGTTGGATCCCCTGCCTCCCAGTCATTCACTCGCAAGCCATTCACAGAAGCTTCCATTTCTGCAATTATCTTATGAGGAATGGTCATCCTGGAGGCTGAATGGGTTGATTTCTCACTTCCTCCTTAATCCAGATCAGGTTGGGTGGCCAGCACTTGCTGCCAACCACTGATCGAGCTGCTGTGCTGTCTCCCCTCTCACAGAGACAACTAAGCCACCATTATCCCCACCAGAAGTCACCAATAGCAAACACTACTTCTAAGGAAACTTTAGAGAATGTATCTCTACCCACAAATGTGTTTAGTGAGATTTCTTCCTATCCTTCTTCCCCTACAAATAAATAAATAAATAAATGTTGTGTTGTTGTTGAGTTGTTAAGTCATGTCCGACTCTTTGTGACCCCATGAACCATATCGTACCAGGCCTTCCTGTCCTTCACTGCCTCCCTGAGTTTGCTCAGTTTCATGCTCATTGCTTCAGTGATGCTATCTAACCATCTCATCCTCTGCCGTCCTGTTATTTAGTTATAAATAAATAAATAAAAGTAAAAACTGAGTGACCATTTGCTTATAGCTCTGCTTATAGTAGGCTTTTTGGTTTTTTAAATATCAAGTCTCTTATTTTTACTGGAAGACAATTATTCTTGCCAAGGCAAGGTACAGAAATAAATGAGGAAAACCCACATGATAGAAAGCCATCCTTTTCCTGAACAATTCAGAATATACTGGCAGGAATCCTCAACATCCCACTGTTATTTTGAATGTTTGTTTGATTAATATGCTTAGAAGACATGGCATTGTCAGAGATGAATGGTGAACATGAATACATAGTTGTAACTTGAAAGGGATTTAGGGAGGACAAAGATAGACAGGAAGCATATGCCAAAGCACAATTTAGACAAGCCTTCTTCCTCCTGGTGTCTTTTAAATGTGGTAGTCTCTAGTTCCCATCATCCCCAGCCAGTAGGGTCACTGTAATGGGAAAAACAAAGCATGGCTGCCCATGACTAGTTTACTGAAACATTTTTAAAATACTTATCTATACAAAACTAACAAAAATATTGCAACATGGCTTGTATCCATTTTAGGGACTGAAGGAACACGTCACATCAACTTTAAACTTGAATTTCCTTCCTTCTTTGAATTCGCAAACCTCAACAGTTCATGAGCCATGACTTGAAAAATCTATTTTGAGCAGGTGACTAGTTCTAGATAAGCATTCAATTGGAAAGGGGGGGGGGAAACCAGTGGGAGGAGGAGAAGCCGTGCTGTGGTTCAGAACAGAATGATGCCTGAGCGTATAAACTAATTTTTGAAATACTTTTTCAAAAATTGAGTTTCTCCAGACATCTGCTCTCTGGTCTACTCAAAGATATAAAAGGCAAAAAGAACAAATATGTCTTATTTCAAAATTGTAGTCTACAGCACTGAACCATCAAGGCAAAAGCTATGTCTAGATAGACCATGGACCTTTTCAGTGTATTGATGAGAGTTCATTACAGCCATTTCATGAGACATCTATGTAGATACCATTGGTCAGTGTGGTATAGTGGTTAAGGTGTTGGACTAAAACTGGGAGACCCAGATTCAAGTCCTCCCTCACCCGTAGAAACTGGGTGACTTTGGGCCAGTCATTTTCTGTTAGTCCAACCTACCTCACAGGATTGCTGCAGTGATAAAATGATAAAATCTCCATGAATGCTGCCTTTTGCTCTGGGGAAAAGGGTATAAATCTAATAAATGCATTCTTAAGTAATGAGACTGTCCTTTACATGCCTTTCACCCATTCTTTAAAAAAAAAAAAATAGGGATGTTCCATTTCTTCTTAAATGGAAGAAAAAACTGGAACAAAAGTGATATTTTCCAGAGGAAAAGCTATTTCTTTTCAGTGAAGTAGAGTGGGGCGGCCAGGCTTTGATGTATGTAGTGATCACTCCTCCTGTAACCCCCTTATTGATTTCCCCTGAACACAATGGCTCCAAACAGGAGTTGGGGGGGGGAGCTTTCACACAGGTCTTTTGAACCTCTGCCAGGAGGTACAGAGAAGACTTTCTTGACTGGTATTCCCAAATGTTTTCGATTTACAATTTTCAGGTGTGGCTTGGATTTTGGGACTTATAGTCCTTACACATTGGGAAGACACCAGGTTGGAGAAAGCTGTACATACAATTTAGAGAATTGCAATATGAGTGGACAATATGGAATATAAAAGAGTACTTAGCTATTCAGAGAAGTCAGCTATACCCATCATTGACTCTGACATCTGTCCTCCCCAGAATTAATAATGTTATTCACTATGGACTGAGTGGTTCACAGGGCTGGAAAGGAGTTTCATCCAGCTTAGTCACTGGCCCATCCAAACTCATATTTTGCCTTCTCCAGAGCAACTGAGGTTTGTTGGTTTTCTGTATTTGTCACAATCTCAATGATGATACAGGATGCATTGTGCTAGGTCTATTTAAGATGTAAGCAAGGAGGAGTATGGCCAATGAACAAACCACCTAGTGACAAAATTATTTCATAGGTCAGTTCAGCTATAGCCAATAAATGGCCAGATTCTTGCCTGGCTTTTGTAATTAGGAGCCCAAATAAGGTTGAGGGCCTATTTAACTCCTTGTAATTGAACAATTTCAATTACAGCTGAATCCATATGAGAACAGAGACAGGAAATGTATTTATCTGATTCCATTATAATGAATTAAGAAAGTGATATCTGCTGTGCTTCTGTTGTAGAGACTCCTTTAATTAGCCTGCTTAAATTTGCTGTATTTGAAATTTTGATGAAGTTCTGAAATACTGATGCTATTTGATAACCATTAAGAAATCTCCTTCAGAAACCTATTAAGACTAGTCAGAGTGATTAAGCATTACATAAGAATAGGTTCAAATCCTGGTTTAGCAACATTTACTATTTGAAACTCTTCAAATAATCACATAGGGCTATTGTGAGAATAAGTGGGGTAAAGGTAGGGAGAGACGTCAAGTGCATTTGAAGAAAGTTGGTGTATAAAAGTACTAAATGAACTGCCAATCTATTTTTTGAGGTGGTAGTTTATATCACTGTAGTCTGATGTTCCGTAAGACTCCTCTCCTAATTTTTCATAGGCGTTCTACTTTGAGGCAATAAATTTAGCGCAAACTAGCTGTGCAGCAGAATGTTTATAAAGTATAATGGCAGGAGACAACTTTAAGCCAATGGGCGATAAATGGCCACTAGCCCCTTTTCTGTGGCCCCTGGAGTCCCTCAATATGTTTTGCTGGAATTTGGCTACAGTCCTTTTTTAAAAAACAACAGCAACAACAAGTAGGAAACAAACTAGGTGAGTTAGGCACCCATTCCTCAAACACAAAGAAAGGAGGGGAAAGGAGTGACACTACTACACCACTACTTTATGCTGATCTTGTGGTGGAGGATTTTAAAAAGCTTGATCCTTTGGCTGGAAAAAGCTACAGTATCTACATTAACAGGGAAGGGGCAGGAGAGAAGATGCTATTCACAGCAAAGACATGGTGCATAGAGAAGATGCAGGTACCTTGAAAGTTACAAATCCATAAAGAAAATGTTCTCCATTTTCTCTTACCTACTTTTATATAGCCATGAAAGATACAAGAAGCAGCAGACCTGGATTTCCCTAAAGGATTTTGAAGATCAACATAAGAAAAAAAAAAACCCACACCAATCCAATGTGGGTCATTTTCAATACTGCTGTTCCTAAAGTATTTGCTATTGAGCTGGAATAAAAGCAGCTTGGCCTCCACTGCTGTCAGTCTCTCCCAGTCTTAATAGATTATGTTTCAAAGGAATTGGTCTGGGATCAGTCAAATCCCAAAGTAGCACAGCACCAAAACGTAATGTTCTGCTTTGCTAGAGAAGGGCTGGCAAGGTCTCCTCTCAGATTGTAAATGTAGGATGCTGTTGGAAATAAACAGAACTCCTACTATTTCCTCAGGATATTTTTCTCCTCCCCTCTGACTCCCTGCATTGATCAGTCCTTTCAAGGCAGCAGTTTCAGAATGAAATATTTTATTAAAATTTTGAAGAACATGGAAGCCATTCACAATGGTCAGCATTATCCGTGAGTAATGCATCATTATTGCACAAGTTCACTGATCCAACTATATATCACCTAACTGTGATTGCTTTGATGATGAATTAATGTAATACATCATCAAAATGCCATTATAGTGAGGATGTATGATTCTCTAATATGGCATCAGCTGGCAAAAACAAGTCCTGAAGAATCAGGCTGAAGTCAGTAACAATGCAAATACATTGGGTTGAATTACAAATATTTCTACATATATTCCTGGGCATTTAATTAATAAACTATACTGGAACTGAAAGTACAATACATGCATTTTATCACTAGTTATATACTACTCCAGGTGAATCCTCCATTCCCGAGAATAGGGAACTTCAGCTACTTCTGTCACAGAAATGCAATTTGTAATACTGTGAAGTGTGCATATAGGTGTTTATGCACATATGTCCAATTCAGCGAGAAAGGGTTTAAAAAAAAATAGGTACATCCATTCTTTTGAGTGTATCCAAATAAATCCTTTGACATTTAGTCAAAAAGAAAAAGAGGATACACAATAGCTGCCTTCAGACAACAGCTTTAACCTGGTTATTGAATTCTTGTAGAGGCAGAGTTCTGTCTCTCCTTCGTGCATGTATAGTTTGTATGAACACTGAAACCTGTATATGTGGGAGAGACTGAATGGATACAATTCAGCAAATATGGTTTTTAAGTCTACCCACCATCAACAGGAATAAAAGGTTTCTCCTCTCTAAAGCCAAGTTGGAGGTAATGGTATTTGTGATTGGAACTCTAAATTGTGCTCAAGTTATGTAACCATAAAACATCACATTTATACAGCCCCCTTTTATGTAAATCAGTGTTCTACCAAGACAATGCTTGATGGATTTGGACTAACTCCTTAAACACTATTAATGAATTAACAGCATGTCTGCATATGTAATCATATAGATTTCTTTTTCAGGTTGGCAAATAATTACTATAAATGTATATAAGGAAAAATGCACCCATAAATTCCAATTTCCATATTGATTTGCTTTATTTATTAAAGTTAAAATATTAAAACAAATATAAGCAGTATATCTTTGTAGGATATTTTTATTGTTGGCAATGCTGGGCTGCATTTCCAATTAAAATTACCGATGATAAATGGAAATTAAATTTGGCATTATAAACCAAATCACATAGATCACCCCCAAGTCAATATAAAAGTCTTGGGCTACTCCAGAATACATTATACCAAAAGCTGTGACATATGTTAAGGCTGTGGTCTTTTTCCAGTTTTTGAAAAGTGGTTTCCACAAGTTCCCATGAAAGGAGCATTTTCTATCAACTCGGACTAAAGATAGACTGATCATTCACTGCAAAATGCAATTACAGGAAGACAAAACTCCCAGGGTTCAGCTGAATGTCTCCACCTTGTTTGGTGCTCCATTCTTCCCTGCTTTCTTCCTCAGTCATGAGGCATGCTGTACTTCCTGCAAGATACCCAGACATTATGTGCAATGGAAGCTGTTGGAGTTCCTTTCAGAAACTTCATCCCATAGACATGTTCTGGAGACACAGTCCTGAACATCTTTCTGCCATTTCTTTTAAATAAATGTGGGATAGCACATCCTTATGATCCTGCTGTTAGATGACACCCCAGTACAAGGCCACATTTAGAGAATATTTGTTCATCGTGAGTCAGAATCTGAAGAGTTTTTAACACTGGTTGCATGAATGAAAAGTGTCATATACATCTAAGGATAATGACTCTCTATGCCAAGTACAAGATCTTAGTATTTTTATACACAGCTTCCCACAAATAGGTGTATTCTTATGCTCCATTTCTGACCTATATGTCAAAGTGGCTGCTAGTAATACAGCTATTTTTTTTTTTTTTTAATCTGCGCTCAGTCGTTACCGACTCTGCAGTGACTGCTTGGACGAGTCCTTTTGCAGTTTTCAAGGCAATTGTTTCGGAAGTGGTTTGCCAGTGCCTCCTTCCTAGAGCAGAGCCCAGCTAGTGAGCGCAGGAGGCGGGGTTTCCGTTGCTTTCGCGCCCTTTTCAGGCGCACGCGGTTTTTTGCGCTTACCGGCAACTGCTCCCGACTCCTTTTTTGCAAGGCGCCGCCAGCATTTTTCCTCCCACCGGAGTGAGAGTCCCCATTTATCTATTCACCTGAGTTTTTGAACTGTTGGGTTGACAGGAACTGGGGAGGAAACAGGAGCTCACCCTGCTAACGCGAAGGCTGGACTTGAACCGCTGAAGCGTCGACCATTTCTGGCCGGCAACTTTCAGCGTCATGTGGCTATAAAAATGTGCAAGAAGATGCTGTTCAGATATATCTTGCTTATAAGCTTACCAGTAGCATCCATTGAACACCACTGGAACAGAATACTGGCCTGGATAGGGTTTTGTCAGAATAAGAGTTGCTTTCCTTAGGTTCTTACTAGGTAACTGACAGACACTACGGTCAACTAAAAGGAGAATGATTTCTGTATTAGGTTCCACAATGGATGGATTAGATTTCTGAATGTCTTCAAAGGGAGGATAAATTCTTATATTATAATGGTATGGGGGAATGACCTTAGGAGACAGGATGAAGAGGCGCAGCCTAGACAACAGTCTGATAGACAAACCTTTCCCTTCCTTCACTTTTACTGTCCTGAAACCTAGGGAGGGTCCCTTCTGAGACACTTTCACCACCTCTCTTTGGACTCAAATTTTGTTTATCAGACCGTTAAGGCTGAGGTTCTTTCTCCTGTCTCCCAAGGTCATTCCACATACCTTTATGTATATACATACATATACAGAGAGAGAGATGGGTGAGAGTTATCTTCAGTCAAATGTCTCAATTACACACACACACACACATAGGCACACACACACACACACACATAATTAACAGTGGCAGTAGATATATGGGTTTTTCCCCAAAGTTTTCCCAATATTCAGAAAATATTTTTTTCCCCTTCCTCACACATATATATGAAAGTCTTTGGGGAATGTTGGTGTGGTCCAAATAAATATTTAATTTAAAAATACCCATTTATATAACTAAATGAGTAGCTTTGTAAATTGATTTAATAAACAAAGATAAAAACTGTCAGTATCAAGGCAGTCCATTCATCATGAAAAGACAGACATCCTAGAAGCAAAACAGCCAGTTGAAAAGGTTGGGGTGTCACGAGGTAGGATTCATAATCATCAGGGATGGATGAGAAATTGATTTCATGAGAAACTTTTATATAATCTGATTTTGGACCTCCCTGATATGTAGAACCAACAGACAGTGACATCTACACTTTTCAAACAGTGTAGCATGTTTTCTTTTTCAAACACACAGAAAAAGTGAGAGTTCTTGCAAAGTACATAAAAGACAGCAGGTTATTTGAGGAAAAATATATTTTGAAATATGCATATTGGGAAAATTGTACACAAAAATGCATATGTTAGGAGGAACACAACGAAATTGTAAATGAATACATGAAGGAAGAAAAGTGCCCATCTCTTGTCCTTGTTAGCTGGTACCTGGCATTTTAAAATCTGATTCAAAGTAACTTCCAGTAGCAAACTGCTTCATTAGCTACTGCTAGTTAACACAACTCTTACCCTTTCGCTTTCTAACCTGTGGACATGTACTTTTCTTAGGTCTAACAAAATAGTCTAAAAATCTCTCTCTCTGCTGGCATATGATGACTGGTGTGGGTCTTCCGGGCTGTGTGGCCGTGTTCTGGAAGTTTTGTTTCCTAACATTTTGCCAGCAGCTGTGACCGGCATCTTCAGAGTGCAGGAGCACAGACAGGAGCAGTTCTCTCTGTGCCCAGGGTGATGTGACCCTTCTGTGGGTATTTATAGAGATCTGAGGGGGAAGGGGGATTGGGGGTGTGTGGGGGGGTTGAGTTACTGAGTGGCTGCTTGTTTTGGTGTCTGAATCTGTGTCCTGAGGGATTAGGCAGGTTTTTTTTCTTCTATTGAATTGTTAACGAGGGGGGGCTGGGGGGGATTAGCAAGTTCACTGTGTGAACTGTTCACATGTCCTGGTGGATGTGAACAGTTCACACAATGAACTTGCTAATCACCCCCAGCAGCCCCTCATTAACAATTCAATAGAAGAAAAAACCCTGCCTAATCCCCAGGAAGATACACACAGATTCTGACACCAAAACAAGCAGCCACTCAGTAACTCAACCCCCACACACACACACACCCAATCCCCCCTCCCCCCCCCCCCCTCAGATCTCTATAAATACCCACAGAAGGGTCACTTCACCCTGGGCACAGAGAGAACTGCTCCTGTCTGTGCTCCTGCACTCTGAAGATGCCGGTCACAGGTGCTGGCGAAACGTTAGGAAACAAAACCTCCAGAACACGGCAACACAGCCCGGAAGACCCACACCAGTCATAATCTCTCTCTCTCTCTGTCTCTCAGTAAAGGCTTTCCATTTTCCCAGTTGATTAATTTAAGTCAATATTATGATAAGGATATTTAGGTCATACATCTTGAACTACTGCAATCTACTTAATTCACATTATTACTGGTGAGGTGTTTAGCATTCCATTTAATGAGAATCTTCTTTAAAAAACCCTCTATATGTTATGGCACAGTCTGGTGAAAACAATTATTTTCACTTATTAAAAACATCCTCCAAGTATTTCCAAGCCAAAATAATATATCTTGAAGCAGAATATTTTGTAAGGTTGGCAAAACTCTGAAGGAGGTACTTTGCTTCAAGTGATGCTTCGAGCAAAGCACCTATCTGAAGCTTCTTTGGGAAGCAAGAGGGCCTTCAGTTTCTAAAAAGTGAAGTGAAGCTGATGTATTATTTCACTTCAGTCCTGAAACCTCCTCTAGCCCATCCAGAAGCTGGAAGAGGTGAAATGAAACAAAGTGCATCCGTGTGGTGGAACACAGCTACTTTACGTAGGCATATTCTGACAAAAAAAGGGGCAGACCTTTTGAAACATATCTTACAGGAAGACAAAATGCCCTAAAATGAGACCCCATGGGGCTGTAGTGGTAGTTACACAGTGCAGGCAGATCATGAAATAAACTGAGAGAAGTACACTGTGCAAATATTTTTGGAAATGATAATAGTAGTCAAGTGAGAATGGGGTAAGATGACATTTCATATTTTTAAAGGAGAACATAGAACTTGAACGTTGACCTAGTATAGTATCAATAGAGGTGAATATGTGTAGCTCAGGGTTCAACTGTGGGGTCCTTGGGGTTCTCTGAGCTTGGTTGTTTTCTTGCAAATGTTTTGTTACTTGGATAGGTAACATCTTCAGTGCTGAAGATGTTACCTGGCCCTGGCATAAAACAAGAGCTGAGTAGAATTTGACATTGGTTCCCCTAATGCTGCTGAGCTGCCAGAACATTCATATTTGGGGGGACTTCAAATAAAAAATACAATATTCTGTATGAGAAAGGGTGGGTGGGTGATTTTAAGATAGAAAATGGATAGCCTAAATATCACAGAAACCTGTGCCAGCACAGAAGATGTTACCTATCCGGGTAACAAAACGTTTGCAAGAAAACAACCAAGCTCAGAGAACCCCAAGGACTCCTAGTATATTATGTTACAGGTATTATAATATTCTAACTACTATTTTCTTTTTCTTTTTTTTTTTGATGTTTCATTCTCAAGTATATATCAGACAAAATTAACCCAGACATGTGGTCCTATCCCTAGGATCAGTCTGTGCATGTGAGTCTCATTTCCTCACTCCTTGTTTAGTAGCAAGGAAGTTGGGGAAGGTCTATTTGCTTGAACTCTATATGATGTGGATCACCATTGCCTTAAACCAAGTCTATGCATCCCTTGGCCTGTAGGACACATGCAACCCCCAAAGCATTCCAAGATCGCGTCACCAAAACTTCCAACAAAATAGCCCATTTGTGGTTTCCCAATTTTTAGTGTGGTTTTCAGAAAATTAACAGTCAAAATGGACATGCTAGGTTTCTGTGATACTTAGGCTATCCATTTTCCACCTTAAAATCACCCACCCACCCTTTCTCATACAAAATATTATATTTTTATTTGAAATCCCCCCAGATATTCCAGCAGCTCACTGGCATTAGGGGAACAAATGTCAAATTCTACTCAGCTCTTGTTTTATGCCATAAAATGTCAAGCTACACTGACCTCACCAGTGAAGCTTGCAGACCAACCAAGCCTTAGCAGAACAAACTTCACAGCTGACTGATGACTTAATGAAAAGCTGCCGCCTTGCTAGGATGTGGAAAGAGAGAAGGTCTTGCTTAGCATTCAACTCGCTGATAGGTGGCTATGAGAAGCCTAACTGCACACTGTGAGTAGGTGCAGGTTTGCCCTGTGAAAAGACACAGGAAGCTGGAGAAAGAATTTTAGAAGAAAAAGGTTGACAAAGCAGAAGCAGAAAGTAGTATTGAATTTATACCAAGACTGTTTCCATACAAACCAAACAACTCATTAAATGATTTAATGATTAACTCATTTAAGTCAAATTGCAGAGCACAATGGGGGAAAAATAGACTCCGTACTTTCATAATATAAGGGGAAAGAGCTTCCTTGCCTCACTGGCATGTTTTTTTAAGAGAGATGAGCTCAAATTTCTCAGCATACAAGTTTGCCCCATACTTTGAAGTGTTCATCATTATGAACTTCAGGCACAAATATGGGTTCAATAGAGTATATTAGAATATTATTGAATGTTGCTGAAAGCCTCCCTCTCTTGCTTGATTCACCCATATAGTTTAATAATACAGATTCCTTCATTATTAGACTGCACTGTATTTATTTTTTTTATTTTTTTCAAATTATTGGAGAACTGCCTCATTGTCAAAAAACATTCCCACTTTCAGTGAGGACTTTTGCTTGTCCTTCTTTACATGGATATAAATTATTAGTCTGTTAAGGCAAGGATTGTCTTCATCTGCTGATGCAGTCCATGATGAGAGGGGCTGAATCTGCCTTGAATATCTTAACAACCAAAGGATAAGAGAAAAATCTTAAACAACCAATTAATGCATAAATATGAAACAATGATTTGGAGACATGTAGAGCTCATTCAGATTTCTATCTTGTTCTATCAATCCAATAATTTTCTGGAGCGGCAGAAGCCTAAATTCACTAGGGACAAAGAATGCTGCTGTGTGGTATTTTGATGGCACATTATTTCTTTTTCAAAGAAGTATCACATATTTTTTTACTTTCTGCTGTCAATATATAGGAACAGTAGGAGCTACCAACTGCCTTAAATTATCTATGGTTTTTCCAGAAAGGAAAGTCAGAAAACAGTGTGTTGTTTTTAAAAAAAACCAAGCTCTGGCAGAGGTCATCCCAAGCTATTTTGCTGCTAAGACAAAAGACAAGATGGTGACTTCCTTCATATCATGTCTAAACATCAACCAGACTGGACACTGAAACTTACTGTAACCTTGTTGATGGGAAAGCATCACTCACTGCATCAGAAGATAACAGATGACTCAAGGGGGGGAGGCATTTGTGACACACAGCTTGGTGTCTTTGTGAACTGCATCTCACTTCATCAGATACATAGAGTAGCTAGGCTGATGTAGGATTTAACTGGGGTGAGGTGGCAGGAGAGGAAAGGGAAGGGAATACAGGCAGGTTATGCAGAGGCAGGTTACACGTGAGACAGATTACCAGGATCTTATCAATTAACAATTGTAATTAACAACTGTAATGTGAAAAAAATCCATGGTCTCTATTGGGTTTTTAATCACAAGGGGATTATAACACATTGCAATTATTAACTGATAAGGTACTAATAATCTCCCCTTCATGGATCACTGCCTTGTTGTGGCGAAAGGGCTTGTGTAACTCAGTGAAGCCATGAGCTATACCATGCAAGGCCACCCAAGACGGACAGGTCATGACAGGGAGTTCTGACAAAATGTGGTCCACTGGAAAAGGAAATGGCAACCCACTCCAGTATCCTTGCCAAGAAAACCCCATGGACAATGTTAAAAGGCTAAAAGATATGACACCGGAAGATGAGCCCCTCAGGTCGGAAGGTGTCCAATATGCTACTGGGGAAGAGCGGAGGGCAATTCCAAGTAGCTCCAGAAAGAGTGAAGTGGCTGGGCCAAAGCTGAAAGGACGTTCAGCTGTAGATGTATCTGGAAGCGAAAAGAAGGTCCGATGCTGTAAAGAACAATATTGTATAGGTACCTGGAATGTAAGATCTATGAACCAAGGCAAGCTGAATGTGGTCAAACATGAAATGACAAGATTGAACATTGACATCTTGGGAATCAGCGAATTGAAATGGACGGGAATGGGTGAATTTAATTCGGGTGACCATTATATCTACTACTGTGGGCAAGAAACCCTTAGAAGAAATGGACTTGCACTCATAGTCAATAAGAGAGTGGGAAAGGCAGTAACGGGGTACAACCTCAAAAACAATAGAATGATCTCAGTGCGAATCCAAGGCAAACATCACAGTAATCCAAGTCTATGCCCCAACCACTGATGCCGAAGAAGCTGAAGTTGACCGGTTCTATGAAGACCTACAACACCTTCTAGAACTAGCACCAAAAAAAGATGTCCATTTCATCATAGGGGATTGGAATGCTAAAGTAGGAAGTCAAGGAGTAATCGGAATAACAGGCAAGTTTGGCCTTAGAGTACAAAATGAAGCAGGGCAAAGGTTAACAGAGTTCTGTCAAGAGAACAAGCTAGTCATAGCAAACACTCTTTTCCAACAACACAAGAGACTACACATGGACATCAACAGATGGTCAGTACCGAAACCAGATTGATTATATACTTTGCAGCCAAAGATGGAGAAGCTCTATACAGACAGCAAAAACAAGACCAGGAGCTGAGTGTGGCTCAGATCATGAGCTTCTTACTGCAAAATTTAGGCTTAAATTGAAGAATGTAGGGAAAACCACTAGACCACTCAGGTATGACTTAGATCTTATTCCTTGTGAGTACACAGTGAAGGTGATGAATAGATTTAGAGGATTAGATTTGGTAGACAGAGTGCCTGAAGAACTGTGGACGGAGGTCCGTAACATTGTACAGGAGGCAGCAACTAAAACCATCCCAAAGAAAAAGAAATGCAAGAAAGCAAAATGGCTGTCTGATGAGGCTTTACAAATAGCTGTGGAAAGAAGGAATGCGAAAAGCAAGGGTGAAAGGGAAAGATATAAGCAACTGAATGCAGATTTCCAGAGAATAGCAAGGAGAGATAAGAAGGCCTTCTTAAATGAACAATGTAAAGAAATCGAGGAAAACAATAGAATGGGGAAGACTAGAGATCTCTTCAAGAAAATTGGAGATATCAAACGAACGTTTAGTGCAAAGATTGGCATGATAAAGGACAAAAAAGGCAGGGACCTAACAGAAGCAGAAGAGATTAAGAAGAGGTGGCAAGAATACACAGAAGAACTATACAAGAAAGATCTTAATGTCCCTGATGTCCATGCTGGTGTGGTCACTGACCTTGAGCCAGATATCCTAGAGAGTGAAGTCAAGTGGACCTTAGGAAGCATTGCTAACAACAAAGCTAGTTGAGATGACAGTATTCCAGCTGAGTTATTTAAAATACTAAAAGACGATGCTGTTAAAGTGCTGCACTCAATATGCCAGCAAGTTTGGAAAACGCAACAGTGGCCACGGGATTGGAAAAGGTCAGTTTACGTTCCAATTCCAAAGAAGGGCAATGGCACAGAATGCTCAAAGTATCACATAATTGCACTCATTTCACATGTTAGCAAGGTTATACTCAAAATCCTACAAGCTAGGCTTCAGCAATACGTGAACCGAGAACTATCTGATGTACAAGCTGGGTTTCGAAGAGGCAGAGGAACTAGAGATCAAATTGCCAACATTCGCTGGATCATGGAGAAAGCATGAGAGTTCCAGAAAAACATCTACTTCTGCTTCATTGACTATGCAACAGCCTTTGATTGTGTGGATCACAGCAAGCTGTGGCAAATTCTTAAAGAGATGAGGGTACCAGAACATCTTACTTGTCTCCTGAGAAATCTATATGCGGGCCAAGAAGCAACAGTTAGAACCGGTCATGGAACAACCGATTGGTTCAAAATAGGGAAAGGAGTATGACAAGGCTGTATACCTTGTACACCCTGCTTATTTAACCTATATGCAGAGTACATCATGAGAAATGCCAGGGTGGAAGAATCACAAGCCTGAATTAAGATTGCAGGGAGAAACATCAACAACCTCAGATATGCAGACGATTCCACCCTAATGGCAGAAAGTGAAGAAGAACTAAAGAGCCTCTTGATGAGGGTGAAAGAGGAGAGTGTAAAAGCTGGCTTGAAACTCAACATTAAGAAAACTAAGATCATGGCATCTGGACCCATTAATTCCTGGCAAATAGAAGGGGTAGAAATGGAAGCAGTAACAGACTTCATTTATTTGGGCTCCAAGATCACTGCAGATGGAGACTGCAGCCATGTAATTAAAAGACACTTGCTCCTTGGGAGGAAAGCTATGGCAAACCTAGATAGCATATTAAAAAGCAGAGATGTCACCTTGCCGACAAAGATCCGCATAGTCAAAGCTATGGTTTTTCCAGTAGTAATGTATGGCTATGAGAGCTGGACCATAAAGAAGGCTGAGCGCCAAAGAATTGATGCCTTTGAACTGTGGTGCTGGAGAAGACTCTTAAGATTCCCCTGGACTGCTAGGAGGTCAAACCAGTCAATCTTAAAGGAAATCAACCCTGATTGCTCATTGGAAGGGTTGATAATGAAGCTCAAGCTCAGATACTTTGGTCGCCTAATGCGAAGAGAAGACTCTTTGGAAAAGACCCTGATGCTGGAAAAGATTGAAGGCAAAAGGAGAAGAGGACGGCAGAGGATGAGATGGTTAGATAACATCACTGAAGCAATGAGCATGAAACTGAGCAAACTCAGGGAGGCAGTGAAGGACAGGAAGGCCTGGCGCAATATGGTTCATGGGGTCACGAAGAGTCGGACACAACTTAACGACTGAACAACAACAACTAATAATCTGCCTCATATGGAACCTGCATCTGTATAACCAACTTGTCTTCTCCTCCCTTTCCTCCTCACCCAACTTTAAATCCTACATCAGTCTAGCTGCTCGATGCCTTTTAATAAAATGTGTTAGTCAGAAAGGGTCCTACTAAACTCCTTCTGCTTTTTTACCAGTGCAAACTGACACAGCTCTCCTGCTGCAGTAGCTTGGTGCTGAACACCCTGTTGCTTCTTCATCTGTCACATGGCAGGCTGCCTCACCTGCCTAATGGCACGGACCGCCAAGTTTTGGATAAATGTATTTATCTTTTACCTTATTTATGCATCTATATCGCTATTCTATTGCAGACATTTTCTGAGTGTCTCTTGAACATCTTAAAATATGTTTATTCTATAAAGAAGAACTTGCAACTTTTTTATGGGAGGTGAGAGCTTCACTTGGCCTTTCAGTGATATGCTGTGAACCAGAATTCCAAACATAGGGGAGGCCAGAAACAGGAAGTGAGCCTGGCCAGGAAAAATCTTCATCTGTTTGGAAAATGAAAAATAAAGAATCAATCGAGTTAATTCAGTATATTAAATCACTGCAATTGGTCTATGGATATTTATTTTTCTATATTAAAAAGGTAAGGGAAAAACAAGCTGAAAAAGGCCTTTAGAATTCCTAAGAACCCCTTAGGACTCTAATCACATGATTAGGAGGCAGGCTTAGAATGGAGCAGCTGACACATTCCAAACTTCCAGAGGAATTCATCGGGGGATTTTTTCTGGATTATTTTTCTCTGCAGCATTTAGCCATGTTTTATTTATTTATTTATTTATTTTATTTATTAAATAAATTTATATGCCACCCATCTCCTCCGTATCCAATCCATTTTCAAATTCTGTTTCATCAGCTTCTCCCACTATGCCAAAGCTGGTCCCATTCTGCTCAGTTACCTTCTACTGCCAAAGAGGCAGAGCCCTTCTACATAATTGCTTCCCAAAATTCCATGGAGTTGGAATGAATAACACTCTATCTTGAAGGCAGGTTTTAGAAGGGTTTAGGGGACTACACCTAGTATTTCAAGAGTCACTTTTGGACCTGGGCTTCAACTTCTGGTATAAAACAATAAAAGCAGTAAAGCAATCAGCAATGCATTAAAACACATTTAAACAAAGATTCCTAGGCTTAAAAAAATACATTATTTTAACCTTAATCCTTGGGAAATTTTAAAATAAAAACGGTTTTGCCTGATGCCAAATAATAGCATAAAAGAGGCACATGCAAGCTCCTCTAGGAAGATTGTTCCATGTGCCATCACTGAGAAGACCTTTTCCTCAGTGGCCAGTTGTTTCACTCCATTTGTGAAGTGGCAGACAGAATAGATCTTAAATTCTGTGATTCCTATCTTGAAATCTAAATTAAAACCTAGTTTTTAAGCCTATGAATCTGCCTCTCATCATATCTATTTTGTTGATATGTCAGACATAATTTTGAGTAGTATAGAAAGGTTGCAATTGGGAACAAAGAAGCAGAAATTATGTGAGCAAAATTGCATTCATGCAGTGTTGAAAGTTGCCCTCAGAATACAGGGTGGCAGATCCTTAAGTCAAGCAGCTTATGATTCAGAAAACAACACTAGAGAGACCAGAGGTGGGCAGTCTTAGGGTGCGAAATTCAGTTTGAAGAATTGGCATGGGAGAAAAAGCAGAGTCATCCCAATGACATTTGGAGATTCTTGCCCATGTTCTAGAGTTTGAAAACCATAGTCAATATTATGATGGAGTACTCTCATCGTGTAAAGCTTGACTGTAAGTTTAATGAGAACAGCCACAGCCTTGGTAACAAAAAACAAGAATTATTTCTATTTCTACTTAGATTTACTCAAAGGCAGAAATTGAAGCTAAAAAAAATATTTTCCCCATTATATTATGCATAAAATACACAATCTGGAGAAACAGACGCTCGCACAAACCACCTCCTGAGCTTACTCAAGTGATATATGGTAAGTCTGTCTTAAGTTTTTGTTTCCTCACTGTAAACTTGCTTCAATACCTTTTTGTTTCAGAGCTTCAGCTGTGTGATCTCAGTAGCCATCTGGTTTTTGAATGTTGAAGGCAAGGACACCATTTCCAGAACAATCCTGTCATTTAAATTAACCAAACTTTTCCAATTATCTTCATATATAGAACTGCATTATGCACTCCAAGTAAGTGTGAGTAATTAGAAGCCCTAATGGAGAAGTGAGAAAAAAATATGGCCATAAAGCCAGAAGAATAAAATACAGAAGACTTGGCCAGCAGAGGAATTCTGCAGTGTGGCTACATCTGGGTAAGGAACTTTTGATTTCTCCTGCCAAGAGGAAGACAACATGAATAAAATCTACTGGTCAGGAATACTGAATAAACAAATTAGTGGATGTACTAACCTCACATCTGCCTACTGTGATCTGTGTATTACTAGAGTGAAACACTGAAAGACATGACACAGCTTAATTTCAACTTAACACTTGAATCCTGAAAAAAAAATGAAATGAATTAAAATTTCCCACAAAGACTACAGCAAAAGAGCCTATGTGTGTGAATGTCTTGAGTTTAGATTTAAAAGATGATTCCAGCAGAGCTAATATAACAGAGGGATGGATTTTTTTTATTGTATATTTTTGTAAAAAGGCCATGCAAAAAGGGAAAGACCAAAAAATATAGTTTTAGGAAACAGGTTTTAGGAGACAATTTGTACAGAATGATGGTGCTGGAGAAGAAAACGCATGTCTAAAATTGTACATAATACATTTATTATCTCTTTAAGATCATTTGTATTACCTGTTATTGTTTTTAATTTTTAATATACTTTGTTCTCATTAGCACCATTCCACTACATTAACTCATTCCAGGATCAAAAATAAAAATAACACGCTATCAGGCCAATCCAAGATAATGTGGTGTTTCAGAATTTTTCTACCACTAGGTTATATTGTGGCATTCTAAAAGGTAAAACAACCAGGTGGCCTAAAATTTAAACTTTTCAGAATTTTATGACCTCATTTTGAGGATAAATGGATAAAATGTACAGTTGGGAAGAAATTCACCTAAAATTCACCTACTAAAGAATGTATAAATCAACACAATTTATTAACATATATTTTGCTATTGAAAATCTGATTGCAAAAAAGTCGGCAGGTTAGGTAAATATATTTTAAGAATGTGTACATTGGGGAAATATAGTTGTGCAAATAAAGATATGGACAGATATATACAATATGCCTACCTTTATGGCTACCTATGAAGTCAGACTGAATCAGTTCCAGTAAAGTGAAGACTTCAGTGACAATAAAATGATAAGTTGTCCCATCTCCAAACCAGTCTTCACTTTCATATCCAAGGAACATTTCTGAATTAGAATGGCTACATTAATGTGCACCGTGAATGTGTTGATTCCCATGGATGCTAAAACTTATATACATGACTATTTTCAAAATCTCCATTTGTCTGTCTGTCTTGTCTGTTTGTCTGTCTGTCTATCATCATCTATCTGCCACCTTCAATATCAACAAGGCTTTCCCCCCAAATATTATGCCTAGCAAGCCATACATTTTCAGATAGAAAAAATACAATGAAATACTGGTACCATTTTTACAAAATCGATACTCGCGAACTACCAGCTGCAACAAACTGTAGCTCATCGAGCAATAGCTCCTCAAAGTAATAATCCCTCAAGCTGTCAAAGCTGATTTACATGCGGATTATGTCAATACCACTAATGTAACATTCAACCCCAGCATAAATCATGTGGCTATTACTCTGTTATAATATCATAATGTATACTTTTTGGCATAACCCACCATCTATTAGAAAATTTGTTGTGGATTAAAGCATTCCAAGTTGAAAGGTAAATTTCAGAAGCTAAACTCTTGACAAGGGTAATGCAGAGACGTGATAAGGACAGGGCAGGGGAAATGGGTAGGGACAAGGCTTTCCAAGCGGGTTATGATAACGACCACTGTTTCCTGTTCAAAACCTACAATTCCAGGTATGTGTTTGGGAGTTTAGCAAGGTCCTGTGTGGGGCAGGAAATAACTAAGAATAACTATGACTTCTGTTGCCTATAATCTGTAATCCCTGTAATTCTATCCCACAGCTAATTATAACCTGTGAATCATTCAGGATTGCATATCTTGCCCACAGTAAGATTGTTTGGTTTTTGTCACCATGGCACTGTCTCTGTTTCTAGCTCACATAGCTTTCATTCTTGAATTTCCACCTCTATACTCTAATGTATTCCTTGGTGTTCTGCATTATCCTTACAACTGCTTCTTCCACAGTTTAAAACAATTTTCTATGAAGCAAAGGGCAACAATAACACAGTGGACATACATTTTTTGTGTCATTGATTGCAGGACTAATGGCAAGTTTAATGTTCTCAAAAGATGTGCTTTAACTCCAGATTTCCCTGGAATATCTTCTTCTTCTTCTTTTAAAGAACCATGATATTCAGTAATCCATGAAATCATAATAAAGCCGTGAAATCTGAAAGAAGAATAACATTGTTCATTAAACTGCACCAGTGGAAGAAAGACATGACTTTGACTGTTTATTTTGATTTGATCATCACTCTTTCTGTAATGGATTAGACTGCTGGTTGAGGTTGGTAGAAAATCAATTTTGTAGCAACACTGATTTTGCTTATTCACTGTACCTCTGCCTGTCAAAATAATTATTTGATCAATAATCATCTAAATAGTCATATTTGGTTAGCCTAACATTGCCTTTGAAGAACAACCTAGACGCAAGAAATGTTGGTACCTAGAACATCCACAGGGATTACTCTACTGTTATTAATTTAACTAGACACTGGATGTCAGTGTTGCTGTTTCTTAAAATGAAAATAAAGACAAAGTATAAGAGGCAATGCTTAATAGGAGATATCAAATGGAATCAGTCTAAATGGCTTGAAGTGCTAATGAGATTACAGTGTATTTATTAAGGGTCTTACTGGCCTTACAAGTTGCTTTCTGTGTAAATCGGAAGAGGATGACCTCTTATCCACTACAATCTCTTAAATTCTTCTGAGCTTCCTGTCACAACATCCACCTCTTGGATTGGCAGCCAGCCTGCTTGCAGAGGATGCCACAAAGAACTGGGTGGCTAATGAAAACGTTATTGACCAAATTAATTCTGAAATATTATTCCATCCTTTTAAAACAGAGGTGCATGACCTATGGTCTCAAGTGCACTGGTGTCTTTAAAGATACTTCTACCGGTCACCAGATGTGGAGCTTCTGCCAGCTTCCTGTTATACTGTGTGTAACCTTAGGTTCTGGCGTGATCAATGGCTAGCTTTAAGAAATGGGCTCAAAATGTCCTGATAAGCTGGTTTTTGTCATTTTCAAATGGTCATTTCAAAGGCTCTCATGTGCACTAATAGTGTCATAAAGGAGACTCACAATTTGTGGATCTCATTACCTGAGAATCAGTATAATAGAGGGGTTAAGGTGCTGGACTAGGATGGAGAGACTCAGTTAAGTCTACCATTAGCCATGGAAACAAACTGGGTGACCTAGGGCCAGTCACTCTCTCTAACTATATTGCACATGGCTGTCAATGTGAGAATCCAGCTGGAGGAGATAGTGCTGTACAAAGTGCCTTGAGCTCTACCTGCTTCATACACACACACACACACACACACACACAAACACACACTCCCAGCATGGCAGCTGCAGATGACAGCCATGCAATCTCTGGAAAAGATGCAACAGTTTTAAGAAATTGCCAATAGATGGTACATGACTCTGACACACCTTTTCCCTTTGTATCCAAAGTACTACACAACCTAACATTCAATGATAGTTAATTGCTAATCAATATGTTTAAGATTGAAACTTTTGCCTATTTCCTGTCCACATTTTACTAGCTATTTAATGATGCAAGTATAGAAAAAGAATGTTGTCATTGGCTATTGTCAAGGACTATTAATCATCTTTCATATATTGTAATTAAATAATGTGATGTAGGGGTTTTGTTACCATGTGTAAAGTCAGATAACTACGATACTGTAAAATTTAAACAGCAATTGTGCATAATTTAAACAAAATATTTCAATCTTACTTACCCATTTACCTACAGAAAAATCTAGCATGATTGATCTAAGGCACAAAAATTAGAGTTGTAATTATCCTGCCTGTTTGTATTTAACTCTTCTCTAGACCAAAAAAAAGAAAAAAAAACCTAGTCCCACTTAAAGCAAAGTTGTTTCTAATTAGAAAGCCACTAGCTCCATTTAATGGATCAAAATCACACATGAGACAGGCATCCAACCTTCTCTAATTGAAATTTAAGACAAACAAAATGCTATCAATTCCAGGATCCCTTTTCTCCTGCTTATTCTACCCTACAAAACTTCACGTCCACCCATTTTAGCACCATAACTTGAAAACGAATGTCATTCTCATAAACAAGAAAGAAGGAAAAAGAAAACAGTTCTCTGATAAGGACAGGGGAGAATAAACACCTGCTAGATTAAACAATGCTGTTTCAGACATGCTGGTAGAACATCATGAAAGAGTCCTTCCATGTCTGTAGTGCAGGGGTAGACTATGAACAACTCATGTCCTATGGGAAGATACCACATGACTGTGAGAGGAGAAAAGGATACTTGGTGATTGCATATAGAAATTGCATACTTCCATATTGCAAAACTTACATGTTTCCTTGGACCACCCCTTGACTACTTTATTGCAACTCCTGCTAATAAATGTTGTATTATTTCTAGTTCTAACCTCTCAAGTGAAAACGTGTATTTTGCATTTAATTGTTTTATACAGTTCCTTTGCTGTACTTTGACTAGTTTATTGTCAAACACTTTGGGCTTTTTTGAACAAAATAAACAAAACAAATTTAATTACATACATCCTAAGCAGACATAAGCAACCTAGTATCTTCCTGATATTTGGGATTACAGGATTCACAATTCCTTGCCAGGGATCATGCTGACTGAATGCTGGAAAGAGTTGAAGTCCAAAATATCTGGAGTGCATCAAATTGCCTACCTCTGCTCTACTGGCTTAGAAAACTACTCCATTCTAACCAGTGAACTCAATCTCTGGTTATATGTAATACATCAGAATTATGAGATTTCTCTCTCCCCTTTTTCTAGGCATCATCCACATTTTTCCTTTGTTTTGATGAGCAAGCAATCACACTGAACCAAATCTCTAGGTGAAGACAAGAGAAGGTTTTCTCCTTCCTTTCAAGAATTGTGTGTGGTATAGCAGAGGTGTACCACACTTGAGCAGCTCATCAGTTTGTCATATCTGCTGATAGATTTTTGTCATTCTTCAAATCTTGCAAACTCTGTATGAGCTATTACTGTAGGACAGAAGAAATCGGTCTGAAACAACAGAGGAAATTATGCCACTAACATACTGGCTTCAATCACATTAAAAGCTGTAGAGAAGAAATCCTGTCAAGCATGGAAAAAAAATCTAAAATGTAAGTATTTGGTCTTTTGCAATATTAAACTCCCCTTAAAACAACAATCCAGGTGTAGAGTAGGATCAAGAATTAAAAAAAAACAAAAAACAACCCCTAAATATGACGATTTAATAGAGTTGAACAAAGCTTCAAGGGAGTGTTTCACTTCAGTGAGATTTTGCACAAAGCAAGAATGGCTTTGCAAAACAAGGCAGTCATCCTGCTTCTAAAGCAAAATGAAACAACCCTGTTGCATCAGTTTGAGATGTCCTCTGGTTATTGCAATGACTGGAAGAAGCCTCCAGTCTGGAAATGCCAAAACAACCTTCAAGGTCATCCATAGGACCTCATCAAGGATGACCTGTTGCTTCTTCCTCCTGATGAGATTTGCACTGCCCTCATGAGACGAAAGCGTCAATGAAACAAAGCCAAGTTGTCTCCTACCACCCTAGAATCTACTTTTTAGCATATACAACCTCCAGTGGTTTATTCAGAGAAGCAACTTGTCCTAAAAAGAAAACAGACAACAAGAAATCCTTTTGTTTAAGGACTTTAGCGTAGCTCTAATTTTAACTGTTTTTTTTTTTTCCTAACGAAAATGAAAATAATGTCAAATTAGTTTGGCTGCTTATTTTAAAATGTTTTATTTTTGTATCCTCATTGGATTAACATTAATATGTAAGACATCTTTATGTTTTTGTGTCCCCCCTCAAAAAAAGCAATACATGAAAATTGAAAAGAAAACAAATGTTTACAACAGCAAAACCTCAACTATCATTACTCAGCCAAGAATTAGAATAAAAGAGGAAAGACTAGCAATTTTGACCAGGTTCCATGTAGCCTACACTCGCTTGCACCCATTCTCTTTCAGGAAGTCGAGAGAATCCCCCAAACAGTGTGAGAAGTGGTGCAGAAGACTATGGGCAAAGGAAGAAATTGATAAACTGCTTCATTCTTCCCTTCTTTCAGCAGATGCCTCTACTGAATCACAATATTGTACACCACTCAGAGTCACTTTTTTGTGAGATAGGAGGCTATACAAATATGATAGTTGATAGAGATAGATAGATAGATAGATAGATAGATAGATAGATAGATAGATAGATAGATAGATATAGATAGATCCCCTTCTGCAGACAGAAGGAGAACTTTCATGAGCAGAAGTATTAATCTAGATACAAGCTACTATGGTTTTTGTTTGTCTCTGAAAATTTCAGAATCTGTATTTCAGGGATAATAATATTGAACACTACATTTTCAAGCTATAGACCTACAATCAAGTAATGAAACTATTCACACTTCATTGCCTGTTGCTAATGACATCTATGTCCTTGCTGGAATAATAGCTGCTTCAGGTCGAGAAGAGGGGTGTTTATCAAATGGTTGTTTTTCTCTTGTATGGTGCTTTGTGCACTTAAATGACATCTCAACAAGACTGAGGATGCTGAACATCTTTCATACATCAGCTGTCAGCACTTTGCAGGATTGAGTAGAAATGACTTTTTCTCCTTTCAGTAGTCACTTGAAATTTTATATCAGCATTCCATTTTACCATAAATACATTTGCAGTGGAAAAATCCAAATAACATTCTATGCAAAGAGAACAGACACTAGATGATGATGGAATATGTACATGTGTATACACTTTGGGGTATATGTGTATACTTACTACCAACATGAGCTCAGAATTAACTCTTGATTCAAAACTTAATCTTCATTATAACAGAAGTGGGAGAATGTAACACTTCTTAAGGTTTCAAATAATGCACGTTCATGCAGGACCAAGTCCTTACATCGTCTAGTGCCATGGTCAAGCAAGAATGACTTCTTGAAGAGAAATAATTGTTATATTTCCGGTGCAAAAACTACACAACCTCTTCCACAACTTTATCATTCCTATGACAGGAAAAGGACCAGCCACTGTATTATTTAGTTATATGACTTAAAGATTATCTTAAAAATAAAATTTGGAATACCCCAAAATGCTCTCTGACATCATGGTCTAACATATGTAAAAAGAATGGCTAATTGTTTTTTTGTCTACATGTATACGTCTCTCAGATTTCTCATCTGTGAGAAGAATATAGAATAATGAATAGCTGCACACTACCCAGTTTCTGCAAATATTCTACTGATGCAATACACAGTGGAAGTGAGTAAATATTATGTTATGCATCTTAATCAGTCAAATTAACTTAATTAGTTAAATTAGTGAAAATTATTTCAAAGTATTCATCTTGCATTGATTTTATATGTAGACTATTGCCTTTCATCATTAACTTGAGGTTAATCTCCTAAATTAAGAAAATAAGTATTATTTGAGTCTATAATAATATATTGGTGCTATAATAAAATGTCTTCTACATTTCTTCAGTCATTCTCACTTAACTTCACTGTAACACCACAGGGCTCATCAGATAAAAGGCTGAAGGTTTCAAATCACTCCTAGAAGCCACTGGACCTGTATATCATAGTCCTGCCATCTGCCATTGGCCTTGGTGTAACTGTTTTATGTTGCTGCTACCACTTACTTTCCACAGGAGACCTCATTTATTATCTTCCCCCTAACCTCAGTGTCTGAGAGATGGGGCTCTCATAATTTGTGTTCCCTTGCTGCCAAGTAAAAGGTAAAATTTAGAAGAAATGAAATAATTTCTATAGCTCTACACCTTTACACCAATTCTACACCTCTTAGCTGTACAGCGCTAGATATGTGAATTGATTTATCAACCCTTCTTTCTACCCCTTCTTCGGAAATAGACAAATCTCACAAGAGATAAATAACATTGAACTTTATTTTTAAAAGAAGTAAATATTTAAAAATGTTTTACCTTTAAATATTAAAACACAGATAGTCATTATTGAATATAAATGACACAGCTATTCCAGGCAGGGACAATAACTTAAAAGTGAATTACAACAGCAAAAACAGTGTTTCAGGCAGACCACACCATGTTGGTGATCAACTACAAATGATTTGTTTCCAGCCAATTCCTCAGAAGAGATCCCAAATTATTGTGACCAATTATAGGAGTGTTCTACAGAAATATTTTAACTTCATGCACACAGCCTGAAAAAATGGGCACTGGATGAGGACTAAATACCCATTTCTATGATTTATACAGAGAAATAAAAACACTTTGCATCTAGAACAAATCTTGGTTAATTTTTTTTCCTATTCTGACAGAAGTAGAAGATTCTTTAAAGATATTTTCTCCTTTGCTCCAATTTACCTGAACTTCACAGTTTCTTGGAGATTCCAGTTCTTTATCTGAGACTCTTTGGGGAGATAGTTCACCCCATGTTTTTTTCAAGCCTCTGTCCAGCAACTTCTGCTTTGTTTTAAAAGGATTCTTAATTTTTCTATTCCAGGAAAGAGGGAGGAGCTGCCATAGAGTTACTACCAGATGTAAATTAAAACTATGTAGTCTCTTGGTGTGAGACTTCCATTTACTGATGTTCCTTGGCGTATCTTATTCTGAAAGGCAGTTAGGCATCTCTCAGTGAATATACGACAGAAGGAACATCTCTCCCTCATGAGGATTTATGAGGGATTTCTGAGTATCTATGAATGTTTGAGCCTCTGCCTGCGACCTGACAAGAAGGGCACATTTAACACATCCATGTTCCACAGAGGAGAAAAAAAATTTATAATTAAAATGTGGGTGATGATTGGGGTCTTTGCTGTTATCTTAGTTATGAGATAGCCAAGTGTCAGCCCTATGAGATATACTAGATCAGGAAACTGACTCCACAGGAAGCCTAGAACTATACTTTTGTGAGATAGGCTATAGTAACAGAATCTTGCAAGTCTGCCTGTGTTTTCCCTCCTCTCCCCTTCTACCCCAGGGAGTCAGGGGGAACCAGTCAAGTCTTTCTAATCCTTTCCCACCTCTCTGGGTTCCACACATGCTTCTGTGCCTGTTGTTGTCTTAATAGCTTCTGGATGGTTTCTCCAAGGTCATCTCCGACATTCCCTATATTAAGGGAAATGCATGAATGTCTATCTCTCTGCCTTTCTGGTTTGACCTTCCTTCCTCTTCATTTTCCTCTCATTCATTCAGATCAGGAGACACAGGCATCTAAGATAACTGCACAATGAGGATGCATCTTAAAAAAAGGGGGGGGGCAGCAATCCTAACTGCCTTTCAGAATAAGATAAGCTCAGGAACATCAGCAAATGGAAGTCTCACACCAAGGGACTCCATTATTTTAATTTGTATCTGGTAGTAACTCTTGGAGAGCTTCCATCCTCCCTCATGATCTTGTCGCCAATCTAAAAGGCTGCAGTTGGGACAACTGATTCTATGAGTCATTCCAATTTGAGGACAAATCAGATAATCACAAAATCCAAAATATTCTCTTCCCCACCACAGCATTACATAAGCAAGCACTAAATGCTGCTATTGTAATGTCTTTCATCTTTCTCCATCCCTGTGCGCACTATACCCTTCTCACCTAATACACTGTGATGGAGTAAATACCACAGAGGTGGAGTTCTGTGAAGGATTTCCAGTTGCAAACAGGACAAGTTGGAGATGCCTGCCTCACCCTTGGATACCCCAAATTCCTAATTCTGGATTCCATTCAGGATTTGCATTGTATCAAGGGACAGATCTAGGTCTCAGCTAGGCAAAATTTTAAGAGCTTTTAATTCATTTAAGCAAGTCTCTTCAAGTAATCCTTCATGAGATTTGGCTTCCTTTTCACCTAGCAATCTCACTGACCTGGATTATATATTACATTAATGCATAATATTGTGCTTGCTTTGGATTCAAGAGAACACGTGAACCTACCCATTATAGCATATGGAAAATAATGGTACTTCTATGTAAATTATTCCAAATGTCTAGAAGTAAGGTTGTCAGATATGCCATCTTTCCCCTTCTCTCTCTCACTCAAATTCAGAAATAATGTATGTTACCGGTAAAATTAACACATTTAATTTTTTAATGGGAAATGATCGTAAATGTTTTAAATAAAGAAACATTACAAAATGTTTATAGAAAATATGTGCAGCTGATTTCATGAAAAGATACTTAGGAGTAAGTATATTTAAGACTGAAAGCTTAAGAAAGTTTTTCTTCCCCCTTTACTTTTCTTTGGCACAGATTGAATTAAGAAGAAGGAATGATTCCTGATAGCCTAATCTGAAGTTTGTGTTGCTTTTTTCACTCAGTATGGATTGTAATTATATTCTGCTTTGGTTGTTTTTCTACCCAGAAAGCCTCTCCTGCTACAACACTTTCTTTGATTAGACTCAATTTGCATCTCTGGAATTTCCTTTATTCCATCTAGAAATATAATCTAGATAGCTTAAACATCTGCCACATTCTTCCCCTCAGCTTCTGGTTTCCCTGGATTCAAAGCTTTTCCATCAAGGAAGAGTTGCTGGAAGCTCTAAAACTGTGGATTTTTGATTGAACGAGTTCTGTGATGCCTGTACATTCAAGATGCTCTCCCCGTATCAGAACATCGTCAGCGCTTTCAATCTCAGAAGAACTGAACCACACAACTCAAAGACAGAAACCTATATGACATATTTGAACCTCCCAGTATGCTCCATGGGACTTGGGGTTCATCTTTGTGGCAAAGAATCAACTCAGAGTTAATAGTAAGACTTTGTAAAAGACAAAATACTTATGAATGGCTGCCACTTTTGACAGCAAGCATTTTCCAGTTCATAGTAACACAGAAAATTATTACCAAATTATGTTACAATTACTCCGGAATATTTATGTTTTTGGTTTTTCTTTCTGCACATCAGGGTTTTTTTTTTAAAAAGGAAGAATTATAACAATACTTGCTCTGTAGAATTTATAAAATATTATTTTTGAAGGACAAAGGCTCCATTGCATCTTTTCACGATTTATCACTCTGCAAAGTTTTAGTGGTAATAGGTTCCTGAATATTGGATTGATATCATTAATTTTAATGGTTATAAAAAGATTAGATTTTTATAAGCAATGGCTTTCCCACCAACATATTAGTAGTGCAAGCATGCCCACCTCCTTACTGGCTTATACTCTTCCAAGGTCAAAGATTACATTTAATTTAATTTTGCTTTAATTATGACTAACTGCTTCAGTTCCAATTAAGTAAATTGCTACATAGATTTCTTTTCATCATTCCAGGAGACCTTTTACCCCTCTGGAATCAGTTCTTATTATGTAAAAACAATCAAACAGCAGAAACATGTTGCTTAATTACTGCAGACTGCAAAATGATGGAATAACATTACAGTATGGAGGGAAAAAAGGAACTGTATGAATTAAACAGATGTAAATGAAGGCAGAAGCAGAAAAATAAAATGCAAAAAAAGCATGCAAATTGTCATAAATATGATGCATGTACAATGGCGACAAGTAAAAAAGAAAGAGAAAATCAAGCAACACGAGGAAATTAGAAATCAAAGGGAGGGAACGACAAATGGAATTCAGTTCTCTTTTGCCAACAAAAGTTTAAAAGTGCTTTATTTCATAGAAGCTGCTGTTGAGAAGAGGGCTGAGTTCATGTGGACATAGTACAATACGCAAAACAATCCTGCAAAACCACCAGGCGTCTGTATTTACACCAACCTCAGCAAAGGACCTCATTAAATTGGAGAAGGAACCTTGAAGAGGAAAACTATGAAAAAGTTGCAAAAGGAACTAGGATAACACATGGATACTGCATATATTTTTGAAAGAAACCAAAATATGCCCACTGTCCATAAGAAACATTCTGCAGTATTAAGCTAATAATCTCTTTAGGACAGGAGTGGCAATTGCAAAACTGTTTATTCCCTGAAAAAGAGGCATGATTATTTTTCTCTTACAAAAGAATGTCTGGAAAAAAAAATCACAAATTCACATTGCTTAAAGAAACACATTTCACTTTTTAAAAATCTTTGCATCCTCTCTCTCCATAGTCCATTTCTTCTAATGACATTCTGACTAATCCTACTGCATGATCAATTAACCATTTTGCTTTGGCTGGGCACGTGCTTGACCTCTCCTGTACGTTTGTGGTATTCTGCTGAAAAGCAAGACAGTTTTGGGCTAGGGGTGTGCATGAAACAGGACATGCATTTTGTATCAAGCTCAGAACAGCACGGTCCTGCTTGAAACACTCCAACAAAACATTTCAAGCTGGGTGCCTTCTATCAGAAGGAAACCTAGAATATGTCAAGTGTTCCAGTCCTGGGAACAATAGGAATTTGAGACTAGCTGCCATTTTCTTGTTTTTCAGTCCAGGACCACAAGAGTAGGTAAATTGATAGTCCATGCTGAGTGCTGTCTACCACCCAAATTGCAGTAAAATTGGCAAAGGGTACATTTTAAAAACATTAAAATGCATCTCTGTAAGAAATAATGGGAGCACAGTTCTAACTGGAAAAGCTGTTTGGATTAGAATGTACTATCAAAGAAGTCCTGCTTACTTTTCAACAGAACTAGAAAGAACAAACATCTCTCCTAGGAAGTTTTCTTAATATTTGTTTTGTTTTGTTTTTTTAACTACATAAATCTAGCAACAAACAACAAAAGTTCATGCTTCCAGATAGCAGTGGGTGCCATCTGTCATCATCATCATCATCATCATCATCATCATCATCATCATCATCATCATTATCTATAATGCTTCTTAACTGCATGAATACCTTTAATATTACAACTAGACCTGCCTCTTCCCCAAGGTCTGAGACTGATCTGTTAGGTGTCTGGAAAGCAGTTTGGTGGCTGGTAGAGGAGTGCAGATTGATTTCAGTCCCAGATCACAGCCCACAACTGTGAAGATTCTTTGCAGAGTTTGTGGTGGGATGCCAACTGTTGCTGTTTGCCAATGAGCTGGTTGGCGGTGCGTGATTCTGGGTTGCAGAAGCTGTGGCTTGGTTGCCAAGGAGGTGGCTATATCGATGCAAAGCTGACCATGTTCTCCTTCATGGAAGAATGAAAGTGACAGCAGTTGAGTGGTGGACAGCTTGGTTGAGAAGTTGAGAGAACAATGACCTGAGGATGTCCACCTTCAGTGTGCCAAAGAGTTTGGACACCCAGCTATTGGATGGGAGTAGGGGCAAGTTGGTAGTCCTGTGAGAGAACTGACTTGTGTTCTGCAGCAGTTGTATGACCAGCCACATAATACAGTGGCCATTTTGGCCATCTTCTTCATTCTGCACTATGATTTGGGACTGGTAAATGGGACTAGACAGGCCATTTCTTACTTTTTCAAATCTGTGGCAGATTTTATCAATTTGTTTACTTTTGAGAAAAATAATGCTAGCTAAACTTCATTCCTAATAGCAGTCATCATAACATGATGGTATTTGGAGCCAAAAAAACCCAAAAACAAAAATATTCCTAGTAGGATCTCTAGAAAAAAATATTTGATTTTATGAGTGTACACACAAACACACACACACAGAAAGGCTTACTCCATGGGCAGTGACATCACTACATTTGCTAATCAAACTGTATTACTAATATTACAATGATATTGTCTCCTTTATTCATGAATACTGCTACCACCACAGAGGTACAGAATTCATCTTATTTTGCTGGAGTTGAAGTTTATAAACTTTAGATGCTAACAGGATGTGTGTCATGAAAATAGTTCTGCTACTATATAGTGGTGTAGGCTTTCATGCCCAATATCTGCTGGGCAGTACTGGGCTTCAGAATTTAGTCACCGTAGTCTAGTGGCCACAGTCACTAAACCCTGAAGGCCAACACTGCCCAAGAGTTCTGCTGATCTTTTTTCTTTATTTCTTTCAGACAAAGCTCATATTGAGAAATGTCTTTGCATACTTACAGCCAGAATGAATACTGCTTTTCTTTCCAGCAGACTACCTGTGAGCTTACCTAACAGTAAGAACTTCTTGCTTCTTTGCTTTTGCTTTTTTTATTATCTGCAATGAAATATTTTAAATTTTTATGAAGTTCTTCCTCATTCATTAACATAATAAGGAAAATGCATCAGAACATATAATTTTGACAAGTGCATTTTATCTAACTGCCAAAGCAGAGGATATGTGAATGAATGCAGGCGATTGTTGAAAAGCCAAAATGATGCTGTTAAAATTCTGCAAGGCCTTGCAGAAAAATAATGGCATTAGTGTGACTCACAAGACTTCAACTGTTCTGTAGAAATCATTATAAAATGCAAACAGTTATGAATCTGACTCATCTTGAAATCTTTAACCATCAGTCTGCCACAGATATATTTCATTTTCTTCCTTCTTCCATATTCGGTAAGTGTTTTTGGAGAAGCAATAATGCTGCTGAAGCCCTAAGATTACTATCCTTGTTAAAAACAAATATTATGATTTAAAGTTTAAACATATTGAATTATTTACCATTTTTTATTTTTAACATTGTGCTGCCTGAGGTCAGATCAGCACTAGAAGAAACACTAAGTTACAGAATGGAAGGTTTATCCCATTCTGAGTAGCCAGATCTAGTTTGCTTCCACCCCAGGAATGTCGCATAATGCAAGCCCTTTTCAGCCTTTCTGTCTGGACAGGAAATTTGCTCATACATGTAGGAGAGGGCAAGTGCCAGTTGACCTTGCCCTTGCTGTGATCACTAGCAAAGTCTAACGTGAAGCTGTATGTATGCCCTCTGTGGGACTGGTGGCCCTACTTTCTCCTGATCCTTGTCATATGAAGAGTTAGACTCCACTTCAGACCTTGGAGCACAGCGTGGAAAGATCAGGAATGAAAGACAATGGGCAGTCACTATCTAATATGCTGAAAAAGCCTGGCCACATGGATGACAACTGTATTAATTAAAGAAATTCTGCAGCTAACAAAAACCTGTTACCAATAACAAACCCATGGTGAAACTAACAAGTACCACTCTTGTTGATTTCCTGGTAACTCCACCCTGGAACAATAAATCTTGAGGGTGAACCACAAGACTATAGAAGAATATAATGCTACAAAGAAGAATTAAACAACAAGTGGTTCTTGGTAAACTGCCTCATCCAGCAATTTATATTATAGAAACAATTCATAGACATTAAGGGTTGTTGAAGCTTTGAGGAGACAGATGAAATTATAGCAAGAGTATACATAAAAATGTAGTTCATCCCTGAGTGATGCAACTTCATCAGACCCAACTGCTTTCACTCAAAGCAGTTCAGATTAGCCAGAGTGGTATAGTAATTAAGATTATGAACAAGGACTGGGGAGACCCAGGTTGAAGTCCACCCTGAGCCATGGACACTCAGTAGGGTCCAGGATTTTCTTTCAGAGTTGTGAGGTAACATGAAGTTTCTACTATCAGATCTGGGCTGCAAAAATCAGACAGCCACTAGATGGCAGCAAGAGTTAGAGAGGGTCTCCTCCTCCTCCTCCTCCTCCTCCTCCTCCTCCTCCTCCTTCTTCTGTATTTGCTGCTATCTAGTGGTCATCTAGATTCTTGCAATCCAGATCTGGTAGCTCTAATGAAGGGAGATCCCAGCAGTTCAGTCCTTTGAGGTACCCAGATCAGGAAACAGACTCCACAAAAAATGTTTATCTACTTTATTGATAAAGTTTTTCCAAGTCTGTGTAGTTCTCTACACAATGTAAGCTGCCTTGAGCTCCCAGAGAAAAGGTGAATATAAAATAGATAACATGGTGCAGGGCTTAATGACGCTGGAGTTTGTGTGGGACGTGGTGGCGCAGGGCTTATAACGCTGGAGTTTGCCAGTCAGAAATGGTTGGGACTCCAGTGGTTTGGGCCTGGCTCCACGGGACAGGGTGAGCTCCCATCCCTTCTCCTAGCTTCTGCTCACCCAGCAGTTCAAAAGCTATTCCATCTGCGAGTAGATAAATGGGGACTCCCGTTTAGATGGGAGGAACCAGCGGTGCTGTGCGAGGGAGCAAAATACCGGTGCTGGCCGAACTCCGAATACAACTGGTATGAGCGACGATCAATGCGAGCAGCGAGAAAGATCTTCGGAGGAGGAAAAAGCCCGGATGACCCCCTAGCGACCACTGCTGGTCACATAGTGTAATATATATAGCACTGTAGGATTTGTAATTGTAAGATTTGTCACTGTTAGGACTATATACTTTGTGAGCTGCCCAGAGTTCCCCATTGGGGGGAGATGGGGGGAGAATAAATCGAATGTATAAATAAATAAATAAATAAATAAATAAATAAATAAATAAAACAGACAGACAGACAGACAGACATGGAACCTGCAATAAAATGTTGCACTGAGTCTTCTCTCCTAACCTGAGTGTGCAATTCAGTTCCAGCTACCCATAATCTTAAATTAGGACATTCTATTCCCTTACTCCCCAGTTTTCCTTTTCTTCACCAGCCATTTTAAGCTGATATTGCAGAATGGCTGCTGAGCATGCTCATTCCTCATTGGATTTTTTTTTTTTTCATATTGTTTATATGCATCAGGGGCAAACTTAGGAGTTTCTCCTGAAAAAACAAGTTTCCCCTTCTTGCTTTATAGAGGGCTTAGTGTGAAGATAATTCTTTTGGCACTCATCACCGCATTTGCTATTAAAGACAATAATGAGTGATGACATTGAAAGGTGTCTCCTCTGGAACACAAATACTGACAGCACATTGGAACACAAAGTCCTTGATTATTGTATGATCCAATCTAAACATAACTTTGAAATAAATGATCTGGTTGCTAGATCAAGGAAGAATAATTTGTGTTCAAATAACTTGATCATCTCCCTCATAGGTGTACTAACAGTCCCAGAATAAAGGCTTCCTTTCTTCTAGACGCCTCAGCTAATATTTGGGGTGGGGGGGAATACAGGGTTGTTCAGTTTATTGAGGATTTTTGCTTGCTTTATGAGAGAGTTTTGAGGTGGAACTGAGGAGTTCTGAGGGACTGTGGCCAAATCAGAGGAGAGAGAAATGAAAATACATGAGACAGAACTGTTCAAAGTACTGGTGACTTGGTAGTGGTAGTTCCTTGAGCTTTGGTGATGATCCAAAGGTTGAGGGTTTATAGTATTGGATTGGAGAGAAGGAAATTTGGAGGACCAAAGAACTGCTGAGGGGAAGAATATTAGAATACGAATTGAGGAGGCAGCAAAAATAAGTACATGATAGTGGGGAAAATAAGCTAATAGCATGAGTAGCAGAAAATGGAAGAGATGGGAAATCAGGATAAGGCAAGATAAAAGGCTGCAGAGGTGAGAAAGGTCCTCATTTTGGAAGTGGAGACCATGAAGGAGTGCATAATATGCTACAAGTTGAGTAAGTTACAAGAGGGGGTAGAGGTGGAGTCATGCAGCCACCAGTGTTGCACAGGGAAATTATGTCATAACTTCTGCTGGTTAGCAAAGATAAGACAGAGGCTACAATCAGCTCTATGGACTTGCCAGTTTCAAGACTTCAATTAGTTTGGGAAGACCAGATTGCATGGTTGAGTTGGTGATGGCTCCCTTTATTGTGTGTGCAGAGGTGTGCTTCCTTAATCTAAGAGTTCTAAGACAGTAGGGTCCAGGCATTTGGTCTCCCATGATGTGACAGCATATATACAGTTTAACTGTAAATCCTTCAGCATAAGAAGTCATGATATGCCATATTTACTGTTTTGTTGTTCTGATTATTCTTCCTCCCCCCTCCACTCCTAAGCATGCAGGGTTTTTTTTTATTCTAGCCTAAATTTATTAAATTTCACACTGGTGATAAATGGATTTGTCAACTCTATAGTAAAATGACATTTTTCTAAGGTGTTTTTAAAATTCAAATATCTTTTATAGCAGTCACTGAAATTATTGAAAAAATAAAAATAAAACATAAAATACAAAAATGACAACACACCAATATGTACATGGAGACAGACCACAATAAAATCAACAGCCATCCCCATGCCTGGGGAAGGTGTTTTAATATTGCTCAATCTGCAGTTAATAATAATTGTATCCTGCATGTTACTGACGCCAGTGTGGATATTATAATCATTTCTTTTGTAGGGCCCTTGTTTGACAGAAGATGACATAGACAGAACTCATTTGCCCTCCCTCCTAGGAAGCAACAAGGATAGTGCTATTTGGGAGAGAGAGGGGTGTCTCTATAGAAGTCACAATATGGTAAGCAACAGCGAGTGACAACAGTTCTTCCTCCATAAGGGCAGGGTTGTTCTCATTGTTGTTCTCTTTCTGAGGTTTCTTTCTGAATTTGTGGTCAAAAACGACTGATAGTAACATGGCCACCATGAATTGCTCATGCTACCTAGCTGGTTCAAAATTATTCTTCCCAGCTCAAGCCTGTAGAAATGTTGCTAACTTCAGTTTGGGCATCCATGTCCAGAATACTTTCCTTAAGCTTTGCCATGGGTGGCTTGTAATTCAAAGCCAGCAATGCCACAGAAGAACATAAATAGTGTTGCAAGTTGTCAATGATGTCCCATTTCAACAAGGGTGAAAGTGATCAACTGGAGCTACAGAAGCCCACCCTTGTGGCAGAATGTTCAGCCAATAATTGAAAGGGTTTCTCCATACTCTGCTATATATCCTATTTTTCATTGTTTTGTGCTAAGTGTTGTATTATGAATGCACTAATCTGAAACAGCTTTCTTAGAAATTGAATTGAATCTGGAATTTTGATCTAGCAAACTTGAACTATAGCTTAGCTGAGCCCCATAAAGGAGATTCACCAGCACTTTTAGCCTCAAAGAAAGCATTCTGCACCTCTAAAGTAGACAGAAGTGATAGTGAGAAGCTCTTTTGGCTATTTATTGAAGTGTGAGTAACATGGGCTTTGGAACACAAAATAAAATCCCCAAATAGTAGAATGGCAATTTTGGAGGTAGCTGGCTTAGCCAGTGGATTTCGTATGTACTTACGGTACAGAGATAGAAAGGAGGATAAAATTTTCTGATATAGTTTGATAAAAATATGGAACTCTAAAAATGGAATAATGTGCCCAACAATTTCACCCTAGCTTCTTCCTCAAATGCTTTTCATGTTGGAGATAATTATAGCAAGGAAAATGTAATTACATACGCAGATATGGTTTACTCAGATTATGGTTACAAATAAATTAAGAACACAGCAAGAACTATTTAGTGAAGGCTGGAATATAACATGGTTGATGTATTTACAAATAGCTGGGAGGATAAAATCAGATCTCAAGAAAGAAGGAGGAACATTAAGGAAAAAAAACAGAAATTGAAATGCTCATACAAAACCAAGATCACCTATTAAGGTGCGTATACAAACTCTCACTTAGATATGATACAGAGACAGAACAAACAAAAAACTGTATGACAAAATGTACAACTTTAAACAAACAATTACAACATGCCAATGGGAGGAATTATGGACTAAATCTATAAAATTTACACCAAGTTATAACTTAAAGGAAAATTGGTACAAAATGTTTTATAGATGGTATACAAATCTATCAATAATATATAAGATAGAAAAATCATACACTAATAAATGTTGGAAATGCGATGAAACAAAAGGAATGTTTTACTACATGTGGTGGGCATGTAAAAGAACTCAAAAGTACTGGAAGACATCCATAGTATAATGCAGAAAATCTTGGCATTTAAATTTGAAATGAAACCACAACTTTTCCTACTAGGTATAACCTCAGAAAAAATCAACAAGTAATATCATAATTTAATGAGATATATCCTTATAGCAGTAAGAATGAATTATGCTCAACATTGGAGGAAAGATACAATTCTGACAATATCTGATTGGAGACTCAAACTTGGAGAATATGTAGCAATGGGAAAAATAACAGCATTTATACACAGTAGATATAATAGAACTAATTTAAACAAGAATGGTTCCCATACATACAACACATCACATAGCATGATAAATAGCCACTTACAGTCTGGCTTTTAAGGGTCCTGGATACCACAAATATTGCAAATTAGCAAACAATAAAAAAGGGGAGTCAGAAACCAATAGTTCTTTTTATTATTACTATTTTTCTTTTTCTTTTTTTCTATTCTCAGGTATTTTAACTTCTGTTGAATCTGCTTTGTCTGTCTCTGTTTTTTCATATATATATATATATATATATATATATATATATATATATATTCATATACTGTATACACACACACACACATAGATGCATATAGTAATACAATGGATATTTTAATATTAAGTAATTAGCTTAAGATCAAAACCATTATTATATATTATATAAACAATACTTTGTGTGTTGCAGTGGTTCTTTTTTAAATGTTGCGTTTAACTTTGGATGAAAATGCCAAATAATTTTAAGCTTGTAATATTGACATCCTAAATTGTAATTAATATTGATAGAAATTTTTCTTTCTTTTCTCTATTTTCAATACTTTAAGCTAACTAATAATAGAATATTAATTTTCTCTAATCATAACATATAAACATCACTGTATTGAAACAATGCAACATATCAAGATCAATGTAACAGAAAGGGGGGAAAAATAATTTGATTGCCTAACTTTGGGAAATGATGTTCCTTTTTTGATTAAATACCTCATTATCCAACTAAAGTAGCAATTGAACTATAAGCATGGGAATCTGCAGAGGAGAGAAAAAAACAAAATGCGCATCACAACATCGCAATGCAAACCCCACCCCTAAATACTTGTGACAACATCCCAATGCATGTTTCATCAGCCCAGCATCATCATGATTAGATATGGAGGAATCTTTGTTCAATTGTCTTTCTAGTGAATTGCTTCTGAAAGGTGTCCTAGTACATTGCACTTATTTCTTAGATTGGTGTTACTATGGGATGCATCTGTGAGGAGAAAAAGATGGCAATCCATGGAGGAAGCCCCGAGGAGTCAAAAGTCTGCTTAAAGTCTATGAAAACAGCATGCTAAGGTATTTTAATGACTGAGAACAATTTTTGGTCAGATGGTGCAACACTAAGCCCTGAACAAGAGTTGATCAGCCTGATCTAAAGCCTGCCTCCAAATCTGCCAAGGTATTTTCTCCCTTGAGTCAATTCAGCAGCTTCCAGGACAGATGTCTAGCCTAGCCATTTGCTAAACCAACAGGACAACAGTTAACAGGCTCAGCCTCCTGCTCTTCTGGAAAAATTGGGAGTGTTATGGCCAAGCTCCATTCTTTCGGTATGCAAGCTGACTTATCACTGCAGATGAAAAGGACACGGTTGGTGGTCACCATTCAAACTGATTCTCTTTCTTTGGAAGTGAATAAATCCCCTCCTGAGCTTTTGAGGCATAACAGAACAGCCAGGCATCATACTATAAGCTGACCCATTCATGCATTTGCTCCTAGTATGACTGTGAAAATCAGCTAGTAGGATCACCCCTTCAATGGGACAGAACTGGCCGGCAATTTGGCAAGGATTTCCCAAGGACAGAAACATGATGTATCCTCATGTTTCTCAATCGTCTCTTTAGAGAGAGAACGTATCAGTGCTTTCTGTATAGGCAAAATCCTGCCCAATATAACCTTAAGGATTCATTGTTGCTGCTTTTATTTTGCTGAATTTTGCAAGATCTCTTCCCCTAAATATACAAATTCATTCAGATAAAGTAAACTGTTAGGGAAAATCAAAATTCTTTTGATTTTCCTTTATTGTGATAAATTCCCTTTGCATATTTATCTCAATTATAGACATTATATACATTAATATTTTTCATACTGTAGGTGCATTATACTGTGTATGAACTTGCCCCCAAAAGACTTTTATAGGGCAAGCAGTTCCAAGTCTGCACGTCTAAAACTACATTATTTTTAACTAATCTGATTGATTGATCATCTGGAGAATGCTGCTACTGGAGAATGAAAATCAGAGGTGTTTTTTTTTTTCCTAATTATTTACAGAATTCACATAGCAGGCAACTATTGGCATGTATGGAAGAGGAAATGCATTTCATTATCTGTATCTGTATCATTATCTTTGAAAGAGGACATCTGTGCTGCTTCTTACCTATCCAGCTTCTGCGAAACTTCAAATATCCAACTGACCCAGAGAATTGGATCATCTAGCATAATTAATTCTACTGTTTTCTTCTCTGGGGGAAGGGGGAGGCTTAGAAATGGCCATAGGAAAAAGTAGACAAGATCAAATAGGCAGCATTATTCAACCAGGCACTCTTCAGATGTGTTATGCTGTATGACAACCTCCACAATTCCGTCAGCTTGGAATTTGTTGTTGTTCAACACATCATGTAGTACTAAATTGGGCAGAGGGAACTGATTTCTCAGAAAGGTCTCCCTGTTTCTCCTTGTGCTTTGAATCTGTCATTGTGAGAATGTTCCTAATTGATTGTATGAGTAGAACCTCTAAGTTGATGTTAATGTAATTAGCTGCCAGAGAAGAAGAAATACAATGACAGCAAAGAGATCAAATAATGTTGATGAAAGCATTTCAAAATAGGTTTACTGTCCCATATGTCTGAGACATTTTGGTGTTCCTTTTGTGTGCATTCTTTCTACAATACCTGAGTAAGCAAAACAAGGCATCAAATTACTTGTCTCAACAGTGACGACTCTGTTAAATTCTCCCTACAAACTCAGGATTGGGAACATTTTCATTTAAAACACAATCTTCAGAACTTACAAAGTTAGGAGGTTCCACAAAGTTAATGAGAAAAGGCAGCTATTGAGAATTACTTTCTAGTGTTCTGCATTTGCTAGATCTAATGATATTGGGCAGTTGGGTATTGTTTGTCACTTGCATTAGTTCCATTACAATGCAGCAACTGTGTGTAAATATATACATCTTAAAGCCCATTTATATTGAATAAAATGATGTTTTGAGATGTGGGAGGAAGAGAGAGAGAATAGGAGCAGATCGACAAATTAGCATTAGAATGGGTGGTTGCCTAAGTTAGATAACACCCCTGGGTATCCTGAATTGCCACATTTTCCCACGAAAAGCTGCAAGAAAAAAAATCTCCACATATAGCTTAAGGATCTCTTGATATTGACAGCCACATAGATCAGTCCTGCTCATACATACAGTATAAACTCATTCCTCTGAGTTTAAATAATGCTGGATCAAACTGAGAGCCTGGCATTTATTCATTAAAAAACTTGGCTGGATTTGATGCAATCACCTTACTTTATCTCCCAATACCATCTTCTTGTCTTCTCTTTCCAGTGATCACCTGGCCATGCAATGTTGCATATAAAATAAGAACTGAAATAGTAGAAGATGACAGCCGGAGTGCAAGATCTCGTGCAGTTAGTGAGCGGAAGCAGGAGCAGGAACTATTTTGACGTAATATCACCCCCAAAAATACAAATGGAATTTAATCTCTTATGTTTACTGTACATCAGTTGGGCATGGCTGAAGTGCAGAGAATATTCTACACAGCACTACTAAATGCCATAGATATAAAGAGATTTCAAGGCTGTTTCCACACAATTTTGGTAGCTTTTTCCTAGTTAACAGTGGTGATATCATAATACGGTAAGTGATATGTGCAACAAAACTGATATTTATTTTAACCTAAGAAGGATATTATAGGATATGAATATAAGAAGGAAAGGGGCACAGCAGAATTCCCATACTCCCATGAAATTATGATAGTATGTAATAAAGCTTTTTTTATTATTATTAGAACACAGAGTACTACCATTCAGTTTACTGCTATAGAAATAGTAATCCTCAGCATTCTTGAAAATGGGCACACTAAAGGACTTAGTATTTGGTTATTTGGGTTAACGACCAGTACGTTGTTTGTGAACATATAAGTTTCATACATCTTCTTCTTAGTCTTCATATTAAACTGACAGATTTCTGCATATTCTTATGGAGGTAGAGAAATTACGTTTTGTGGCAAAAGCATCATAAATGTGGAAAGCTTTCCAATTAGATTCTTTAAAAATACATTTTAAAAGAGGTCTGACTTATGATTTATAAGGCAAATGTCTCCCATGCGCCACACAAATTTTCATTCAGTTTGGGATATACCTGGGGACCAAACTTCACCTGGAAACATCTATCCAATAAAAATCTTCCACTATGTTACTTGCCATCTTGGATTTGATATCTTGGATTAGTTATCAGAAAATCATTCTATGGCTTTAGGGACTTCCTTTACTTCTGACAAAAAATGGATAAGGTAATAGCATTCATGGAATCTGGATCTCCTATTTTCTCCCAAACTAGTACCAAACCAAAAAAAAAAAAAAAAAGGATCTCCCTCCATGCACTAAGGCAGTGTTGTCCAAACTTGGCCACTTTAAGATGAGTGGACTTGGCTGGCTGGGGAATTCTGGGAGTTGAAGTCCACTCATCTTAAAGTGGCCAAGTTTGGACAACATTGCACTAAGGGAAATGTTAAGCGTATCTCTACTCTTTTAATACTGTCAAGGACCATGGCTGTCTAAGCGGTACTGATGCAAATGAATATTAATATTACCGTATTTTTCCGACTATAAGATGATACTTTTTTCTAAAATCCTTACGCTAAAAATTGAAGGGCGTCTTATTCAAGGAAGCCAGCCGAGGAGAGAACTGCGTGGTGGCAAAACTGCCCATACTTTGTCTCTGCAAACAGGCTTCCTCCTATCACTAGCCTTCAATCACGAGTGAAATGGCTTGAGTCTGCAAACAGACTTCCTCCAATCACGAGCCTTATGTAACTGACGTCAGCTGATGCTGAACAAACCAATTGGAGGAAGTCTGTTTGCAGAGACAAGCTATCGGCAGTTTCACTCGTGATTGAATGTAATCAATTATGCAAAAAAGCATGGAAATAGAGCTGCAGAGAGACGGTTTGGACCTCCTCCCACCGAGTGTATCAGGTAAATGTTACCTAATTACTAAATAAAAATGTGTTCTGCACTATCTTTAAAATATTGATTTCTTAATTTTGGGTTGGAAAAGTGGGAGTCGTCTTATACATGGGGGCATCTTATTGATGGAAAAATACAGTAATTACAGCAAACTTACACTATTGCATTTCCAGTAAGGTTTTACTTGTGCTTATGCAGGTTTTTATCATCAGTAAATAAGACCGCAACTGACATTCTCCACATCACTGTAGTTGTGCTGCAAATTTATACATCTTCATTTCACCCTCAGCATAATAAGTTTCTTGAATACATATCCATGATAGAGATACCTTACCAACCTTGTCATTTCAATTTTTCACACATATTCTTTGTGTGTGTCCTCTCTTTCAGTGAAGTTTCAACTCATTAAGCAACTGCCATAAGCTATTAGTCTGGAACATTGCATGTGTGGGTGTGTGTCTGTATATATACACATACACACACACATATACTGTATATAAAATCACACAAAAAAGAAACAAAGCTTTCAGTCATGTCTTGTTTCTTTTGTGTTGGAAGATCATTAACAGAACTGGGATGGGCCCAGCCCTTCTTCACCATCAGGGGCCTTTCAAGAGCCACAATCATCTCCCCCCATTGCCACAAAAGATAGTATGGCAGTTTGTGCTCTTGCCTTCAGTCTGATTAGCAAGAGCCTGAAAGGGACAGTTAGCATTAAAAATGTAAGATCTTATTTATCTGCATAATATGCTCATGAAGAATTTATGTACCCAGTTAGTATAATTGTTGCTGCTAAAACTAAACAAACAAAAATGAATTTCTTTGTTGTCAGTCAGCTGAAGCTGCCAGGGGACAAGTATTGGCTTACAAAATTCCTATGCCCAGAAACAAACTTTACCTTTCTAGCATTTTTCTCTTTGCTAGGAAACACCTCACCCTATTGCTAAAGCAGGACTCCTCCTTTGATGCCCACCAGCGAAGATTGTCATTCAAAGCCTGAGATGGTCTCAGAAAGTAATTTTATGCCAAAGGTGTGTGACCACACTTGGCAAGTGTCAGCCTTCCCAGGTAGACCAGACAGGAAACACACCGAGATAAACTAATTCTACTTTATTGTAAAGCTACTTTAACAGAATCTTGCAAGTCTGAAAGTACAGTTCTCCTGCTGTCACTTTTAGAGCCCGAGAACTTAGAAGGGTCCCTTTTGAGCCTATTTCTCCACCCACTATGCAGCTGGGCTATGCTGTCTCTTATCTGGCCATTCCCTAGACAGCATCTCTTCACCCTGTCTTCGAAGGTCTTCCCCACATACTATTACAGCAAGCCAGGGGCTGTCCTCTGAAAAGTGGGAGAAGGAATTATTAAATAAAATATTCAATTCAGTTAAAAGATTAGCTGAATTAATGGTGTGGTTACTCCTTATGTAACGTTCTTTTTCTGATTTGAAAAATTGCAATTTGGTAGCAACGTTTAGAGGAACTCTGGGGGTTTTACCCAAGACTTTGAGCAGGCAATAGGTTAGCCCTGAGCCCTTTGGTTATAACTTTCTCTATTCTACTGCTGATGGTAAGACTTCTGAATTAACTCCTTGCAAAGCCTACTTTTGTATTAGTCTGGCCTTGATTTCAAGGTGTATTTGTTAGGAAGAAATGAAAAACCAAAGGAAACTTCATTTCTTCTAAAACAAAGGGCTAAAGGACGGGAGAAAGATTCTTGCATGCCAAAATTCCATTTATCCATCCAGGTTGGAGATTGGGGTGACTTTGTTTTATGAATGACAACTGGGAGACCCATTCCTGAGGTTATTGTCATTTGATTTATCCAGAATGCAACATTCCAGGAAAGCAATGGTTTCTATCAAGAACAGCCCCAGGAATGTTCTCTGTTGCCATGGCACCATTAGTGCCACAGAAAGGAGTCAAAGTAATATTTCACAAAATAAATAGTGAAAACAAGTGGCAAAATGAAAGGACGGTAAGTCCAAGAAATACAGTATTAGAGCAGATTAAATCATGAAAATAAATAGAGCTTCAAAACCAAACAGATGTGCATACTTCCAGCAGCTAGCCTAACTCGGTTCCTCCTGTTCAAAGCTTTCAACTTAGATCTTTTAAAAAGTACACTGAAGATTGTGTGTTTTTGAAAGCTTATTTCTGACCCTTGACATGGCACATCCTTTAAGAGTTTTACAATACACATATATGCACTTTTACTGACAAGAAAGGAAGGCCCACTGGTTTCAGAGGGCTCTCTGAAGTCTGAAGACTTATTCCTCATTGGAAATGACACAAGTCACTAATCAGATCTGAGAAAGGGAATCATTGGTGGTTGCAGATCACATGTTGCAGACCAAATTTGGGGGAAGCGAGGGCAGCAGCACATAGGGAAGATGCAGACCGGATAATGGGGCTAGGGGTTTAGGCAGTTTTTGTAATTGGAGGGAGTGTTGACATATTTCTTTGTTTTACTATTTTATTTTCATTGATTGATTTATCAAAGGTATACCTGCTCATAATCAACCAAGACCCTCAGTGGCTTATAGTAATCAAGAGCATCAGGCAAACAACAACCAGAACAAAAGCACCTAGCATAAGCTAAAAATGAATCAACGAAACATTAAAAATTGAAGAAAAAAAAAGTCCTGGACTTCCTGTCACTTCCATAGGCCTTCTGGAACAACTTGGTTTTCAATAATTTCTGGAAGGGGAAAGACCAGACTGATTTCTAAGGGGAGGCTCTGAGCTTCCACATCACGTGGAATAGGGAATCACCAGCAGTTTCTCCCAGGATCCATAGGTAGGGCAGGTTGATTCTGTTACCTGGAATTTTAAGCTTCATTGTTAGCTTTTTAATAAAGGTGATGTTAGCATTTTAGCGTGGCATCTGTACCTCCTTTTGAAGTTTAAGAAACCATGTTTTTCCTTTTAGCCAAAACCATTTCCTTTGATGTGCAAAAACTAGCCTATTCAGAAACTAAACAATAGGGCTGTATTCTGAAGTCCTTGAGTGTTCTGGAAACAAGCTGGGATGGGAAAGGAGGAGATGCAATGTATTTTAAGGGTGTCTGCCTTTTCTCACATCTAATCAATGTCTTTTATTGTTTGATTTGTTGCTTTCTGATGCATCACCATATATTGAATGTATGTATTATTTGTTTCTGTATCCTATATAAAGACCTGACCCTCCTTAATAAATTACTTTTTGCTTTGTCTGTGGTACTTGTGATTCGTATTGTTGCGGGGGGATGGGCAAAAAAGCCACTTTGCAAAGGTATAGCATTTCTCTCTCAAATTCAGGGACTAGCTCCACGCCACTCAGGTGCCTGAGTTTCATAGGCAACAATTCCAGCTAGAGGAGGCAGCCCTGCAAATACCTCATCGCCAAACCACATGGGATTTTATAGATAATGATCAGCACTTTGAATTGTACCCAGAAGCCAATAGGAAGCCATCAGGGCCACCAAAACATAGATGTAATGTGTTTATGATAATGAGCGCCAACCACTAAACAGACTGCTCCATTCTGGATTAGCTGAACTTTCCAAGTGGTCTTCAGAGGCAATTCCATGTAGAGTACACTATAGTAGTCCAAAGTGCAGAGGGATGAGGCTGTGAGTTAGTGTTATGAGGTCCTGCAACTGCCATACTGGGAAAGGCTCCTGGTTCATGGTCTTCATCTGCTCAAGAAGCAGTACCTGCAAAGTCCAGGAGGATCCCCAAATTGCAGAACTGATTTTTTCAGGGGTAGCTCCCTGTCAAGAACCCCAAGACTGGTGCTATCAGAGTACCCTGTGGGCAGAGGGTGCTCTTGTTTTATATGGACCTGGTGTTTACCATCAGCATCTTAAGGCCAGGAATACCAGTAATTAGACCACCAAGACCCACAGGCTAAAAATGATGACCATCATCATCTTCTCAGTCATCCTTCCTCATAGTAGTGCTTCTACCATCTCAGTCTTGACTCATCACAAATGGTTATACCTGTCAGCAACTCCATTCATGATATCCAGGCCCCTAATCATCTCAACACTCATTTCACAAGTTGCAAACTCATGATCATAACTAACTCCTAAATGGGGTGCCAGTATTCTTGGACTGTATAAGTGAGGGGGGCGGGACAGATGTATTTTTAGTTTCCTTGCAAGTTTCTCTTAATGTAACCCTACAATAAAGAGCAAGCTAATGCTTCTGCGTGTGCTTCTTATCTGGAAGCTACCTCCCAAGTCTGACAGTTCATAATATCTTCAAGGAGGGTAGCAGCAGCAACCGCTATCTCACTTGTTTCCTTCCCCTCTGTAGAGGCCTAATACCCACAACCTACAGTATTACCCTTCCCAATGTCTCTGATCAGTCCCAGCATTACAATTACAGCCCAAAAGATAGCCTCCACCTTCTGTCACTCCAGCTTCTACTGCTCCATCTCTTCTGCCAGCCATTTTGCCAATAATGGCAACTGCCATGGGATGTTAATGCCACATTGCAATCATCATCACTTCACTGAAAAGTATAGTTCAGATGGCAATCTAAATCATCACCCCCACCACTCCAAATCGGCTGGGTTGCAGTGTTGAAAATGGAGGATGGAACAACTTCAGTAAGCCACCAGCTAAGATCATTATGTTCTCTCAGGGCTGCCATATTCCACATCAAGTCCAGCTCCAGAGCTTCTAATCAGTCTCCATCCAAGCTGGTGCAGCCACCATTCATCCTGGGGAGACCAAGTCCAGCTCTACTCCAAACACCATACACATGTCTGCTGACCTGCTTTCCATGTACCACCACCATCAACCTAAGACTAGGCTTGAAAAATATACTCTCTGAGAAAGGAAACATACCAGACACCAATTTACCATAGGTGGAAAAGGTGTTGGGAGTGGGGGGGAGGGAGACTTCCACTATAAAATGTTGACTGTTCCCCCCTCCCAAATGGCAGGAAATCAAAATTTATCAGTCCAGGGCTTTTCAGGGGCCACAAAAATAAGTTCCCAGGTTGCTCACCTCTAAACTACATGGATGGTAGAAATTGGAATACTTTGCCTATTTCCGTAATTCAGATGTCTTCTCTAATTCAACAACCTCATCTGCAAAAACATTTTTAACCACACACACACACACATATAGCTGCTACAAGCCTCAAATGTTTGATTAGAAGAGCATGTAGACACTTCCCTAAAGTCTAATGGAGGGGGCTGCAATTTCTGTCGCAACTCTGTATACTTTCATGCATAAAATTTACTACTTAGAAGCGATGTAAATAAGATGGCAATATTTGTCAGAGGAAGAAGACGCATATTATTCTGTGTGTTTGCATTTGTTCTTTCATGGAGTCATGATAATTTAAGGAGCCTTTTTTTAAAAACAAAAAGCATTTTTTTTTTTGCTTTTTCAAAATTTAATACCAACCTTTTGATTCAAAACGATATCCTACAATGCTACTAAGTAAGTTTCCATCGTCTGTCTTTATGATCCTCAGTTGCATTATAGAAACAAACAGAAATTTAGGCATATAATAGACATGTTCAAAGTAAAACGCTATTGTGTAAATCCTACCAGTCTCGGGAAGGTGGCAGATTAAAGCTTTATACATTTGGAATTAAAGCCTGTATACACATTAAAACAAATTACTTCTGGAAACCTGTCACTTTGGGATTTTAAAAAAAGCGTACTTTGAATGTGGAGATTCATAACAGGGAATCATATTTCTTTAGCTTTTGTCAACAGTCAAGTTTCAAATGCTGTCCGGCAGTTGTTTGAATACGATTAATGGATGCATGTTAATGAATATTAATGAGTTAGCTTTACAAATTTGAGAGGGTAGAACTAGCATCTACTCCAAAACATGATAGCCTTTTATGTAAATGACCCACTGGACTATGCTTGGCTGCATTGTTATATGGTTCCAAATGAAGAATATATTTTTTAAAAAAAACAATATGGCTGACAAAGAGCAATTCTTCTTAGACACTTAACTTTTATAACCTACAAGTCTGTATCTCCCTATCAAAGTCAAGCCAAGTGAAATCTCATCTCCTTCAAAGTGAGCTCAACTGCTATTGACTGCATGGAAAGGACCATGGGGGGAGGGTGTCTAGAAGGGGAGTCAACCACACCATTGAATCCCCCCTCCCCTTTGAACATACATGTGACTCAACCTGTATATAAAAGGAGTGCTGTTTGGTCACACAGTCATGACTGCCATCTTGGTTTTTTTAACCTGCCCTGCAGATGCTATCGGAGGTCCATGTAGTTTTCTTGGCTGCAGCACAGAAATGGTTTGCCTTGCTTTCTTCCAGGATGCTTTTCCGCTTTCCCATTCAGTCTATAGCCCTGATATTTCCTGGTGGCCTCTCATCCAAATACTCGCTAAGTCCAACCCTACTAAGCTTCTCAGCCCAGATAGTACTAGAAAATCAGGGTGATTGGCTGTTGGCCCCTCCAGATAAACCAGGTCAGGAAACAGAAACCACAAGAAACAGTTCATCAGTACACTCCAGTGTACTGATAAAGGCTACAATAACAGAGTTTTGAAAGCTCAACAGTGTTTCTTTTTTCCTTATACCAAAGAGAGTTAAACCAGATCAATCTTGAGTTTCTTTCTCATGCCTTCCTATTTTTCTGGGCTAAATTCGTATTTCCCAACGGTTGCTGCATATGTCCTTGAAGGCCATCTCCATATTCTTCTACATGGAGAGAGGAGATGCCTGGTGCAAAGAGTGGCATAATAATATCAGAAATGTGTGTATGTTGTATGCAGTTGAGAACTTAAAACAAAACAAAACACATATGTTTATATTTAAAGAATATGGCCAGGCTTTTTCTTAATCAGTGCATGGAGGGGATCAAATATATGCGGTATATCTCCCCATGTCAAGAATGTCTCTATGAGAATTTTGACTCTTATCTCCCTATGCCAAGATGAAAGTCTGCAAGATGTTTACAAAACATGCAGAGATAAAATAATTTACACAGTCAGGATTCTTGAGTGAACAAATAAGTGTAACCACCTGTCAGTGAATGAGGTTAGAGCTGCTTGCACAACTTCCCACCAACATGGGGAAGTAACAGCAGCTTCCCATCATAAACAGATATTTGTACACCTGAAAAATTCTTATAAATGACTCATGCTGCCTCTATTGATGTTACCCAGTTCCTTACTTCACTTTGATGTTCTTTGTCCCAATTCTTTTTTTAGGGTACTCCAATTTTCATGAGAGGTTGTAGGAAAGGGACAAGAAAAGCATTTTCTCTTGCTTGAATGGCTTAGTTTTTGCTTGTTTTCTGTGCTTGTTTCTTCTTCACAGCTTTGAGTGTTCTTAAGTGCTCTCCCTAAACATGTAACTCAAGACTAGTTAGGATCTGGTGAGCATATTCAGAAATAGAAACATATTAATGAGTGTTGGACAGTAATTTTCCCTTCCTTAAAGATCTACATTTACTTCTTTCTGTGATCAAGAGAAAAGGATGGATCTTATGTCTTCCATCACGAAATGATAACACCAATAATTATTTCAAGAGATAATTGTCCTCTTCTTATGAGTAGAACAAAAATTCTTGTGGCACATTGAAATGATTATTGTAGAAATGATAATCACATTAATTATCTTGAACCCCAGTTGGTGAAGTACACTGTCATATGAAGTACACTCCTTAGGGAGGGGGAATAGTAAAAGGAGAAATTAATGACTACTTGTAAAGGAAAGAGGGAATGGCCTTGAGGGACAGGAGGAAGTGCCACTGCCACGGCAATGGTCAGATAAAAGAGAGCTGAATCTGGGGCAAGAATGCAATGAGTGTAAACATCTCAGACAAACCCCTCTCTAGTTCATATGAAGATATAAAGAGAGAGGTGGAAAGTGCTTTCAGACTCGCAAGATTCTGTTACTATAGCATTGCAATAAAATGAATAATGGTCTGCATGACATTGGTCTCCTAGTTTGATCTACCCTGGAGGGCTGATACTACTAGTAACCAGTGACAAAGAGTGGTGAGCTGTTGCACACATGTTCCTGCCTACATGAGCTGCTTAATGCATATAGTCTGATAGGAAACTCTGGCTGAGTTTAATTTGGTTGGTAGGAAACTATTCTCCCGGCAGTGAATGTCTCCTTTGGCCAGGTTAGAGTGTTTTACACTTGAAGGGATGGCAGGAATAGCTGGCTAATAACAGGGGCTGAAGTCAAAGAAGAAACTCACTGCAAGACAAGCTAAACTGCAGCCACTGGAACGCAAAGAGCATATTCTACCCCCGAGCAATGGCCAATCTCTGTTATCAGAAATCATACATTAATTGATTGGTAAAAGATGATAATCAATAATAATTAGGCAGTCCATCTATTGATATCAGAATTAATTGCTATAAAATAAATCATATGATATTTTAAAGGTTTTCCTTGCATTTACCCAGTGGGTCTTGGGATGTAATTTATTGTAAAATAGCTTTGATTTTCTTTTTAAAATGTCCTGACAACATTTCAGTAAAGCATCTTTTGCATATTGGAAACCAACATTGAAATATCAATGTTCCACTTTTATTGACCCAGTAAAATGTACATTAGCCACTTTTACTGATAATCCTATAAAGTATGCCAGTTTTACAATTTATATGACAATAGTACCACATGCCTCTCCTTAAGCACTTTAGAGAGCATATATTTTAATGAGAATTCAACCCTTGCCCTTAATTTTGCTGTCACCTTCAATCTTGAGCACTTTTTTATATTCAATCTTTGAAGTGCTTGCATAATTAAAGCACTATTAGAATTATAAGGGCCTCACAATTTCTTGCCTTTTTTTTTTTTTCCCTCTTATGGCCCACAAAGATTCAGCCATGGAGCAAATGACAGCTAGAAATAAGCATTGTTGTTTCAAGACTTCAGACGGGACTGTATTTCTTGTATTTCTTTTCACATGAACCTAATGGTCTAGCTCCAGGATCCTCCTTCCAGAGATGGTTTCCATTTAAGAAGGTCATTTCTAGTGCCAGCATAAAGGAAGGGGGATTTTATCTCCACCAATTTCTTCCTTCCTGTAGAAGGAGGGGAGAACAACTTGGTGAGAATCCTTGCATCTCTTTTCTGCACCTTCTGTGCTATATGAGGCAATGAGCACCAAGGCTATAGAAAGGAAGTACAAATCAGTGTAGACTTAGCCCCCACCAAAGAGAAGATTTAAAAGAGTTTACATTTAAAATCTTCCAGTCAGTGTTTATGGTCCACTTAGTGTTTACAGTAAAGCCAGGAACCACACAATGGGCACATGTAATTGACAGAAGAGATGCATAGCTCATATGAGAAGATACATATTGTGTCCCCAAAAGACCAGAAAAGAACTTAGAAAGAGAAGTAAAAAAGATGCTACAGTTAAGTGTGATCAAGGACTTCTATAGTGAGTGATGTTCCCTTACAATATTCAGATAGACTTCTTGGTAACATCCACTTCTACGCTGGGTCCATAACTAACCTAGTTCTTTCAGGAAATCAGGAGAGGTTTGTGTGGCAGGATTCAGGAGGTGACAAAAACCAAGAATTGAAGAGATGGTGCCCTCCACCTTGAAGTAGGTGGCAGCCTCACGTAGAGTGTGTTATAGTAGTCTGGATATGTGATGAATGTGATGATGAGGGCACAAATCACAGTTACAAGAGTTTCTCAGTCCAAGAAGGGATGCTACTGAAGCTGGGTAAAATCTCCTTTGGCCACAGCTTCCACCTACTGCTTGAGCAAGAATTGTGAGTCCAGAAAACCCCTCAAGTCATGGAGCTGCTCTTTCAAGGAGAATGCAACCTCATCCCAATTCCACATGTGGAAGTTTAAAAAACACTAGAGGACAACAGGGTGAAGTTTTTCAACATATGTCAAGGCACTCTGTTTAAGAGGAGTGTTCAGCTTATATTTATACTATGTAGTAAATGTCTGTTCTTGTACTAAATTAGTCATCCTTAAAATCTATATTTCCTTAAACTATGCTTTGATCTGTAGAATGTAACAAGATTCTTCTTTATTCTTATAGGCTGGTCAAAAGCCATAGTGTTTACCTACCTACCTCTTTTATTCTTAAACAATCATGTAAAACTTCATTGAACTTTGTTTTTCTCCTATGATAAGGATACTGTAACCTGCATCCCTGGAGACTGTTGAGTATATACAAGTTGCATAGTAACATATAATTACACATAGATATTTAGTTACACATTACACGGTTTAAATTGTGGTTATATTACATAATGCATTTGATTCACCATTCATATTGGAACAAGACTGTTTTTCATTACAAAATGGTTCCTACGGAAATGCAGCACTCCCACACAGGAAACAGACTGTTATCTAGAAACAGCACCTCCATCTTACTGGAGTTTAATCTGAGCTTGTTTTGTCCCATCCATTTCCTCAAAACACCAATTAAGAACCTCTACTGCACCTCGAGTCTAGCCTGGGGTGATGAGGTGTAACTGAGAATCATCAGGATATTTGTGACACCTCATCCCAGAATGATGGATGATCACTCCAGCACTTTCATGTAGATGATGCATTACATGGGGAAGAGAGCTGAATGCCATGACCACTCCTTTCCTCTCACTAGTGACTAAAACCACCCACTCAGGAAGCAGAGGAACTATTGCAAAACAGTGTTTCCAATCCTCAGCCCTTGCAAGTAATCCAGACGTATATCACAGTCAACAGTATCAAACACTGCCAAGAAGTTTAATAGCAGTAGGAAAGGAGCCCTCCCTGTAGGTTCCATTGAGGTCTTAGTCCCATGCCTGACGGAAACCCAACCTTACTCCCATTCCTCTACAGTTGAAACCCAACCATCTTTTCCAAACTGTTCCCAGAAAGGGAAGATATAAGGTCAGAAAGTTTTCCAAATTGGTTGTATTATTTGCTCCCTTTTCAGCAGGGGCACATCACCACCTGAACCTTGAAGGTTCAGAAACTACAGTTAGCCCAAACTGCAGCAGCCCATCTACTGATGGAAACTACTGTATCTATTTCAGAAACAACGCACCTGCGCTGTAGTCACTACGTTGATTACCAGTTCAAGGTGCTGTTACTTACTTAAGCTTCTGCTTACCTGCAGAACCATCTCTCCCAATTGGATTCAATCAGTCCCATAAGGTTTTCCTGAGAGGGAACACTTAGGATCCCTACCATACTCCAGGTCAAAGGGATGGGGACCCATAACCATTGGTGGACCCAACATTATGGAACAACCTGTCACCTGAGGTTTTCTTGACCCTCTCCATATTGACATTTCAATTTTCTTTTGAGAAGTATTTGGGCAGTAAGGGGATGTCAGGTTGGTTTTTTGGACATGCTTTTTGGGAGATTATTTTATGTGGGAATTGAGGGGAGGGCTTTTTATGCTATTTTTATTTTTGTTTTTTAATCCTGTAAACCACCTTGAATCAATCTGATCAGGCAGTATATAAGGCAATGTCAATAAATAAATATACTTGAAGGCTATTACTGTCTAACTTAAAGGAAAAATAAAAAATAAAAATTCTAAAGATGAAAATTTGTAAACTAAAATTAAAGAACATTTAAGTATGTACACAAGACAATTCATTCCAGAACTATATAAAGCCTTTACATCTGCTAATCTTGAACTGAATTTCCTTTATGGATTCTGATATAAAAGAGGCATGGGTTGAATTGAAATTTTTATTATATGCTGAATATATATTATGTCGTATTGATGATTATGTAACATGTCAAATGTTTATTTCAGACTAATATTGAAATAAGTATATGGTTAAAATCCCAGTGACATCGGGAAAGGTAAATATTATAAAAATGAATATGACTACAAAATTGATTTATGTAGTTAAATATATTTCTACGCTAATATCTTTAAGGTATTTCTAGCAGATTGATAGGTTATTAGGAAAGTTTTAATAGGAAAGACAAACCTCTGATTTCCTTTATCTAAATTATGACTGCCATGCAATCATGAGATTAACTTCCCTGATTTTCAGCTTTATTACTATGCCTAGATTTAGATACTTATTAACAATTATCAAAGGCTTTCTCTGCATTAAGAAAAATCATAACAGCTTTCTTGATATTCTGATTTATATTATCAATAGTATTCATAATATAGCTCCTATCTTTCTTTGAAATGAATCCAGTCTGATCAGGATGTATCCGTTCACTTAAAAAGCCATTTAATCTTTTTGCAATTATTGCTGTAAAAACTTGTAATCTACGTTCAATAAAGAAATGGATCTGTATAACTCTGGGCAAGTTGGATCATTCCCTTCTTTGTAAATCAAAGAAATAAAAGCTTTCTGCCATGATGAAGGAAGTACTTGACATTGTTGAATTTCATTCATTACCTGAGTTAATGGTTTAATCAAAATGTCTTGAAAAAATTTATAATATATTGCAGGAAAACTGCCTGGTCCTACAGATTTATTCAACTTTAATTTCTGTATTGCTTCTTTTGCTTCATCTTCTGTAATTAATTTACTGAGAACCTCCTTTGGTTGATTTGTGACTTTCTTTTTCTTTTTTCTTCCTTTTTGTATATTGAAACAATAAAAAATACAATGTGCCTACTAGGGCTGTGCATGCTTTAAAAATGATTCAGAAGAAATACCTCAGATGCACTGGAGGATATACACACATTATCTCTTTAAGGCATGCCCATATTTGCCTCTTTTTTCAGCTTTTCTTCAAGCCTGAAAACAGATACAGCTGCTTTAAGAATCACTTTCAATATGCAGTTGCTTTAATGCTCTGACTCCTTAAAGGAGCCACATCTATTTTCAAGCTAACATGGAAACCTTAAAAAAATGTGCTGCTTTAAAGAGGTACTGCAGTTGTGTTTCCACACATTCTGAGACCTGTTTTTCAAATCTATTTGAAGCATCCAGAGCTCTAATAGATGTGATCCTCATTCCATCTAAAGGGTCAAAATAGTAGAGAAAAAGATACTTCAGAGTGCACGTGGGCTTGCATATAGCATTTATCAGCAACTTGTTAAAGCAAACATGCCTTTGCTTGAGACTGAGTGGTATCAGCATGAGATTTCACTGAAAAATATGTCATTTCATTACATGGTTTAAAAATTATGTCCATAAACTGTATTCACAAACTTTTATCCTTCATCAGAAATATTGAAGCCATTGGGTACCTCCTTTAATGAGAGGCAAAGTATTTCTCATTTTAAAGAGGAATTTAAATTCCACAGAGCTCAAAAGCAAAGTGAGAACATAGTAAAAGTTCTGGAAGTTTCACAGTTAAAATTATCCTTTAATTATCGCAAACTTTGCCAAGTACTGAAAGCTTCATCCTGGTCTTTATTCTTAGAATTCAGTGATGCTTTGAACTTTAAATCAGGGTGCTAAATGGAGCACGTCTCCCCTTGCCAACAGCCTTATTTGCAGTTTGCAGTGAAGCTTTCCTTGGGATTCTGCTGAACCTGAGGATTTTGCATCTGAAAGGCAGTTGGGCTCCTGTGATTCAGCAGCAGGCAAAGGTTAGTTATATTTCATCCACCGGGAGCACTGCTTAATGATGTTAGTTAGAAAAGGCTCTGTGCTAATTGAATTCCAAAACTCCCCAAGTGGTTGTGCAAGTCTAAGATTAGACTTTTATAGTAACTAATGTCAGCACACTAAATTTTGTTTATCAAGTGAAGATGCCTTAGCTGTGAGGGGAGCACTTGGACAAAACACATTGTCGCAAAATGAACAAAATATGCATTAACACAGTGAAGTCTTTGGTTCACATTTCCAGCATGCAACTCTTTTGGAGCATATGAGAAATATTAATGAATGTTGGAAGCTCCTATTGAGCCCACTTGACTCACGGGGTCTATATGAACCCATCACATGCTATTCAAAATGCAGAAGTAGCACGCCATTGCCTTCTTCTAGAATGCTTCTCAGTTTATCCAACCAGCTTGATTCCTAGTTAGGTTTTCAAGATCAGCCAGGTTTGATTTGGTGTTACCATCTACTTGGATATAATCAATATAGACAGATGATTATTTCTAATGCAGTACATTTGCATACAGACAGGATGTGAGTGTAACAGTTGCATTCCTGGCCGCTCTTGGATATCTTCAGAGTTTGGCATCAAGAAGGAACATGCTGGGAGCAAAGGAACAGGACTCTCTGTCCTCTCTGATATGCTGGATATGTCAGGAAGGAAGATTTCCTACAACTCACACTTACAGAAGGCACTGGAGATGTAGGAGTGGTGTTAGCATTGCCATCTCCAACATCCAGCATAAGAATGGAACCAATTGTCAAATTGGTAAATGCTAGCCTAGCCATATGCTCGTTTCAGGAGCATCCTGTGCGGTTGCACTGTGATTAAAGCCCCACCCCTTTGTATGTGCAGGTTGTGAATTCAATAGCACAGTCACAACCACCATCTTTCTTTTTGCTACATCTCCTCTCCTCTGGTTGCCCTTGCTTACTTTGTTCTGAATCTAAATTTCAGTAAGAATTACACAAAATTCAAAATCTTCATTTCCAGTACTTTAAAAAGTAGATGTTTGGGTTGCCTACAGAGGTCGACGTTCCAATTGCTACTTTTACTGAAGAAAAAAAAAATACTACTACTAGAATTCAGAAAAAAGGTCACCTCTGATTTTTTTTTTTTTAATTCTCTTTTGTGATTCAGTAAAATGCCGTATGATGGCAACAAAGTTCAAAGGCTTTAAATCAAAACAAGAAGAGCGAAGGATAAAACTTAATATGGACGTGTTTATTTATGGACTGCAAAACAATGTTCTGATGAATAATTGAGCCAAGGTCTTGTTAATATTTACTGACTTTAATGAGCAATTATGTGATAAAGCAATCACGGACTTGTAGAATGTGTTAATAGATTAGGGAATTAGCGAATGTTTGTGAACAAATATGCAAGCAATAATAAACTATTAACTACTGAAGTGCTAATTAAAGCATAAATAATATGATCTGCTGTACATTAATCAATAAAACCATTTAGACAAGTGGAAAGGGGATTTATTTATGCTTGTATATTGTAATGAAGTATAAATGCGATAACAGAAAGTTGATCACACATGCCGGAGATTTAAAATAAGAATTGGCAAGAAGTGTCCTACACATTCTAAAATCCCAGTATGAGTTCTTATAACTTATCCAGAATTAAAATGAAACAAAATGTTTAAAATGTCTACCAGGTCATGTATATCTTACAATCCAAAATACAAAGCTGTAAAAATCACCCCTATGCTCTAAGCAAAGGTTGCTCTTTTCAGACAACTGCCTGATGTGTACAAATGGGCATTTCTCTCCTATAAGGTCAACAGTATGGGACCATAGATCATGCTGCTAATTTATCCACTAATGTGGCAGTAGCAATTTTAATGTTAATGAAGAAGAGGATTTTGGATGATGTTCGCTTATCCTTCTCAAAAATGCCATAGTGAATAAATTGTTCTAGGAAGCTTGCCTGGTGTTTCAGAAAGAGTTTGTAGGCTGCCTTCAGCATTGTTTCCAATTTCTCAAGCAAAATTTGCAAGTGTATCTATGAAGCACCACCAATGTGGCTAGAGTGGTGTCTTTTCCAGGCAGAAATTGCTCTAGGAAGCCATTCTTCATCACAAAGTCACCAAGGAAGACAAGCTATCAGGTGAAGTACGCTGCAAATAATGTTTCTCAAGGAAGGATAAAATGCCACTATTGTCACCAAAGACTTCAACAAACAAATCAAAATTATTCCTGCACAAATTAATATGGAAGCTGAGTGCTTAGATAAGGGGAAATAATTTGGGAATGAATACACACACACACATATATTGTGTGAGCATTTTTGTGAGCATTTTTAAAGTCGTTCATTCAGTCATTCATTTTATGCCCCACTTATAGCTCAGAGGCTAAAAGTTTAAAACAAAACAAACAGAATCTAAAAAGTTAGATCCTGAATGAAATTTAAGATAAAAATTACTAGTTTTTAAAAATAAAAGCAATGAGGCATGTTCTTTCCGATGCAGTCTCAAGCCTTACTTCAGCAGGGACACCAGGTATGAATGAATAAACTGGACAGTCATGATCATTACATGGTAGACAACTTATGTGTAGGGCAAACATCTCCAGTATGGCTAAGGCTTCTTAGGAGAATTCATGGGAAAACTAACAAGATTATGTTGCACCTTTTCTAGTAAAGCAGCATAAAAATCCACTCAATTTATCAATGTCATTCCTTTCATTTAAGTCATAGTTTAGGTTTTTATAATTGATTCTACTACAAATAATATTCCACCGAACAAAGAAAGGAAAAGACAAAATGAAGCTATCCTTGAATACATTCCAAGAGATCAAAATTGGAAGTATAATTTAGCTTGACCTGTTCATTATAAAATACAAACATAAACACACAAAGCTGGACAAGAACGAAGCCTTTTATTTAAAAAAAAAGAGAGAGAGAAAGAAAAATGTTAAGACTTCTGATTATATTGTGAGAACTAGCAAAAGAACATTTGGTTAAAGTCACACTGTTTTGTTTTTTGTGGGGTTTTTTTTTTGGTGCCTTCGAGTTAGTCTTGACTCCTGGCGACTGCCTGGATGAGTTCCTGCAGTTTTCTTGGCAAGAAGTCCACACTATTAGCTCAGGGACCTTTGCTTTAAAACACAGAGATGTTGCTTCAGGCCCAGTGCTGCATGTTACCTCCCATCCTTGTAATTGTAATTATGTTTTTAAAACATTGCCCCTCATTTCCTTAATTAGAGCAGAATAAAAGAGAAAACAATAGAAAAAGAAAAAAAGGAAGAAAACAACAGCAACAGCTATAAATCATATAGAGGAGGATTTCCTGCATATGTATATGGGTGTATACAGTTTTAGCCCATAGTTTCAATAAAGAATAGGCATTCCTTATTGCAATGTCTATACGTTATCTATGGAATTGTAATTTTTAGTGTGTCAGAAGGAATTACTATCAAATACAGATGGGAAATTAATTGTGCTTAACTGAAGTTCAAGTAGGCTTCATACTATTTTGGTTTTTCATTCCCATCCACTTCTTTTTCCTCTCTCCTGTGCGTCTAAAGCCAAGTGCAGCTCCTGGGATGAAAAATGCTGCACTTCCACTTTGAACCATGTGTCTGAGGACCACACAGTTTGCAGGAGAAAGGCAAGCTTTCTGTTCACGTTTAGGGCAGATGGAGATGAACCAAAAAGCTAAAGCCCTCTGCATTGATGTCTACAGGGGGTGGGGGATCTCAAAACAGGTAAGATGGGGACATGGCATCACTATAGAAACCCTTCCCTTCCCCAAAGGATGGGGCTTGCATTGTGATGCTAGATTATCTAGTCTGTTTTGGCACCCCCTGCGTATGCCACCGATGCTCTGTCTAGGGAAACATTAAAAAATTGTTAATTAGGAATACATGGACTTTCGTCATAAACAAGACTCTGCTGTGTCTGCATACAGAGCTTAATTTCTAGAATAAAAGAAGCTAAGTCTCAACCTTTTTTCTCCTGACCGCACAACTACACTCCCTCATTTAATAAGTATGGGTGCTGATTATGATTATTCTGCTACCAAAGATGGATACTTTGCATATATCCAAAAAAGCACTTGGTTGTTATTGCTTCTGATACATTATATTCACTCTTACCACTAAAACTAAAACCTGCAATTCAAAATGCAGAAAAATCAGCGGCAGCAACAAAATCCTTTCACTTTGCTAGAGAGCCACAGCATATTCCAGCAGTGCTGAAGTTGTCTTTGGCTAAGGCACTTTCAACTTTTGTTTGGAGCTCAGTTAGGACCATATCACTCCTTTGCCCCCTGGAATGGCTTATCTCTAAATTTTTAAGGACTACATTTCAGTGTCTGAAATGTCTACTTCATGGGCTACTAAGGAAGGCAGATGTTTTGACTAAAATGGGGATGGTGCATGGATCTCTATTATCGACTAAAAGTTACTCCCCCTCCCCCCGAAAGTCTCAATTCTTTGATTATGGAGGAAAATTAAGAATCAGAGTGGAAAGTGCAACATGATGGGTTCTTAAAAGAGGCCATGTGAGTGTTGGGCTATGATCAAGCCCTTGGCCCAATGTGTTTCTGAGTATTCAAGCCCCTTCTTTAAGGCCAGCAAGATATTTCAATCAAATAACTGCCCCCAAACTCCAAAGAGGATTAGCATGTTTAAATGCCCTTTGAGCTGTTCCCAAGGGCAAATATAAACAAGTTTCTTACCAGCTGCAATTGTGCCCTTGTGGGAAAGGACCTGCTGGGTCCACAGCCCATTTTCTATTACATTGTGCCTTTTATAAGGATTCAAGGGCTTACTTCCTAGCTTCCTACTGGGTGAAATACCCTGATAATTTTGCTTTATTTTACATACAATTACGCCTGTCATATTGGTACAATTTCGTTTCCTTGAAGGTGGCAAAAATTATGTTATAGTGCTTATACATCTTAATCACCTTGATGTTCTAGCGACAATTTCATGATTGCCTTTGAGTGTACCTGAAACAGAAGCTGTTTCATTGTTTTGTCAGCTTGCACCCTCCTGAACACTGACTGTAGTACAGAACTACAACTGGACCCATCTTGGGATGCATTTAAGCTCTGGGTAAATGCATACCAAAATATAAATACAAGGACCATTATAGGCTCTCCCATTAAGTGAAAACTTACTGTGTGTGGGAATGCTGGAGCAGGAAGAAGAGTTCTAGTGGTGCTAGAAGCCAAGATTGACCTTATCATTAGATTGAGTGAGGCAGCCTGCTCAGGCAGCAGCTATACTGTAGTTAAGCAGGCATATGTTGTAATGTAATATGAATAGAGCTACATCTGCCACACAGCTTGCCACCTGCTCCCTATATTAGCCTTTTGATGGAAGACTCTATCCTGCTATTAATTCTGAAATAGATTCCACTGCCCGTCTAATTAACCTTCATAAAGAAGGAGCACCAACCTGCCTTTTTCCTCAAGAAGCAAAATATTTGAGGCTAGCCTTGTGGAAATCCTGAGGCCTGGTGTAAATGAATTACAAGGGAACCACCAGGGAACCAGGTCTGAGTCAAGGCTAATGAGTGGGTAATCCTGTTTTAATGTGGTGATCTGGATTAAGAGTGACTGGCCAGATGGAAGCACACAGATGGCTTTTGTATACACCTGCTGGGAAGAGTTCATGAGGGTTGAAGAGGTGACCTGTCATGGTTTGATCTCTCTTTTGTAGCCCTAACAGTAGAACCAACCAGTTACATCCATCCAGTATCAAACCAAGAGCTCTTGGGAACATACTGCAAAGAAGAAGAAAGAGGAGGAAATTAAGCAACAGGTCAGATAAACCCGAGCAAATTATATTAACTATTAACTTTTGGGCTGCCCCATTTGCAATTCAATATCTTACATATCTTAGGGAATTTAATAGGATATGTTTTTAGAGATAGGAGCAAGAGTAAAGTGAAGTGACATTTCAATAAATTAAATTTGTGATGCAATGCACTTCTTTAAAAAGACATAAAAACACATTCTTTTTGTGTTAGCTTACTAAAATTGTATAATTCTGGGAAGTGGGCTCTGATTATTATTTTTTTTAAGCTTGTCAGATTCTTGATCAAAATCTTCAAAACTAAGGAAGAGATCCACAGGCCTTTACTTCTGCTAGCAGTGCCACACTTGCTATGTTTGATATAGCTGTTCAAAACCTTTGGTCCTGGTTTCTATACTGAGGCTTCTTTATCAACATGATAAGCTTTAATCTATACTTTAAATTCAAACTGTTTTATTGCTCCTGATTAACTATTACATTTTGCTTAGTAGCTAAAAATAGATGCTTTTCATATTACATGGAAAGAGGACTTGGTTGTACTAAATAAATAATTAAAATTGTGATCTAAAGGGAAGGTGACTTATTTCTAGCATTATTTTCAGGGAAATCAATCACCATGACATCTTATTTATAACAAAATGCTCTAATTTACATTTTATATGCAATGTGGAATAGAACATTTATTATTGACAACAATAATGATAACACAAGTCTAACTTGGTCTGGCACGGGAGTGAGCAGCTTGGCATCTTCCAGATATTTTGGATTATAATGCCCATTAATTCCATCAGGTAGTAGATGCTTGAAGTAGTAGCTGCAAATACATGGAGGATACAAAAGTGCCTACTCTGGTATTGGACATATTTGAATGCAAGGGTAAGCAGCCTGATACCCTCTATATATTCTGACTACAGAAACACACAGAAAAATATTGTAGAAAAAATAAATTATATTAAGAAACACACAATTTGTGTCAAATGCATATTGGTGCAAAATAGCTTGCAAAAATGTGTATCCAGTAAAACCTCAATTTTATGGAGCCCCATATAGTGGACTTGGGATGCAATGGACAAAATTTTACTCCAAATAATGAGCAAAGATCAAAGCAGTTTCCAAAGCAGTCCAGTTTATTGACTAATTAGGTAATTAGCATCCATCTACATCATTCTGATCAACTTACGGCATTCACAAAATTACACCAATGATGTTAGGTATGTCTACCATGTACATTTGGACTTAACAAGCATTTAGATTTAATGGACTCCCCTTCCTCTAAACAATCTGCTAAATCAGGGTATCACTGTATTAAATAAGTACTGTTTTTTTAAAAAAAATATCAGAAAATGATATTAAATAAGAGTGGAACAAATTCTCACTGGAAAAACATTGAATGGACAGAAATCAAAAGTGATGAATTCAGCTGCTCCTTGCTTCACTTTCCCTGCCAAGATTGTCCTCAGGATCGACAATAATAAAATTAGAAATACTGTCAGTGATGTTCTTAGAACAGATTTGAAAAAAGCAAGTTGGCAGCCATGGCTGCTTGAAGCCCCATCCCTTTTGTACATGTGGTAGTGCTAGGTGCACAAACAGAGAGACGGGGCTTCAATCATGCCGCCACAATGGCCATATTACCCCCTATGGACCTGACTGGGTTCTCAGCCTTTTGTCAGCCTTTTGGCTAAACTCAAGTGTAAGAAAGAAAACAGAGCACTGCATGGTTTAAAGGACATGTGTAAAGGAAAAGTGGGAAATATGAAATAGAAAATGGTATTCCTAAACATATGGTGGGCTTAAAGGGATTATCTTAAACCCTTTTCACTTATTAGAAAAGTAAATTGACTTTCCTGCCGATATGCGCATTTTTAGGAATCTGGTTCATGTCGTACGTGGCACAGAAGACTGTTATTTCTGTAAAAGATTCTCTACCGGGGATGTTTGCCCTGAAAGCTGGAGCAACATCAGCACCGAGCTGGGATTTTTTGGAACATTCCTATGGTAAGAACTTTGCATTTGTAACATGGGAAGAAATCCTTTTTTTTTTAAGGATTATATAAAAGTAGAGGTACTTCAATAAGAGATACTACTGTTGCTAAAAATGTCTACGTCTCCTATTCCTTGGCCAAAAAGATTGGGAAGACTATTTCACTGAATCTCTTTGTTAGTATTTCCACAATCTGAATGGCAGTCACAACTCTGCTTCCTGATTTAAACTCTTTCCTTTGCTTCTCCTGTGAATGGCCCCAGTGGTGGCACTTTGGCCTAGATGCATTTGATATTGTTCTCAACCCTCTTCCCAGATTTTGTGGGAGGAAAATGGTGGCTGCTGTTAAAAAAGGATGGGAGGTATTCATAAAAAAAATGTTACAAAGGGCACTTTTTTTAAGGTAGAGAATTAATAAAAATGTTGCTTTTAAAAGAGCTGTCATTTTCAGAGACATATCAATTAATCAGTTTTATTTGCCAATGGACGACAAAGGGAAATACTCAACAAATGAGCATTTTTTAAAAAAAAAACATGTGGCACAGCTCTACTGTTTCTCTGTTGCCCTTTGAAATTGAATGGAGAGAGAACTTTACCTCAAGAAGTTACAAGACAGGCAGGTTTAAGTGCACATTTTACTAAGCGTTCAGGGAGATTGTTCCTAAAATTGCAGTGTCTCCATCCATCTTATTTAAATCTGCCTGGTTTTAATTTCATTATTTTTAAAGGTCAAATTAAGGAAGCCTCTTCCATATATCCTGGGAACAGCCTGAGCTAGAGTGGTTAAACTATTGAACTAGGACCCTGATGACCTCCATTTTGTGGATGTTCCTGGAACTGGTAATTCCCTCTCCTCCAGCCTAACTGCACAGTCAGAGGCAAAGTAACAAAAGTAACCTCACATCACAGTGGCATAAGCTCCGCTTCTTTCACACATGCGTGCAGTGCCACAACATATAAACAAAAGGGGAGGAGCTTGCAGAATAATGGTGTGATGCTGCTTTTGTCATCCCTCCCCCCCCCCCCCAGTTCATACCTTCACCCTGAGGGATGCCTTTGTTCAATGTCTGCTGTTGTGGGAATTTAAACGGAGAAACATATTCTATATATACCACAGAAAAGTAGAACACAAATCGGATAGATGGACAGGTCAGAACAATTAGAATTGAGCCCAAATAAGCAGATGAAGAAGGTGACCGACCCGCTGCTCTTTGAGGTAGAGGAATAATATGTCTCAGGAGAAGGAGAAAAGTGTTGCATTTAGTTGGAGGAGGAGGAGGAGGAGGAGGAGGAGGAGGAATAATAATAATAATAATAATAATAATAATAATAATAATAATAATAATAATAATAATAATAATGCAATATGGAACCTGCCGCCTTTTTGTTTATCCTGGCATGCTTCACATGCTTGTCAAGGCTTACGAACGTAAGGTTTTATGTGGACTCAAGTGAAAATGTAATTGCAATATGCAGTTACACCAGCCTCCTCACGATGCCAGGGGGCTCCGTAGCTGGATTGTCAAGGGGCTGAAACAATAATGTGGCACTCCTTGCTGAACTAACAAACACTGCAGGAATGTCAAAGCAAAGCTGTTTGTAGCAAATATGTGTGAGTTTCTTCAACCACGACCACCACCACCACCCAGGAAGAAACATGGCACCGCTGCCGAGAAGAAATGAATGAAGAAAATCTGCCTATAACCCCTCTATGAGCTGTGGAACAACAACAACAAAAGAAGGGCTTTGCTGAATAAGTTATTTGTCATATATTCTTTATTCACTTAAAGTTCACCTCTGTTTGCCAGAAGGCTTGCTTTACAGTTATTACTTTATGGAGGAGAGAAACATATGGAGTGAATCATTTTCAGGGTTCCTGTTGCTTCTTGGATTTGTACCTGTGCTCTTCCTGGTCTTCTGTAAAGTTGCGCAGGGACAAGCTTTCCCGTCATGCGTGCTCCTATTCACGGGAGCAGGGAGCCAGGTGGAATGAGGCTTATAAGGATTCTGACGCTGCTCTTGCTTAGGCGTGTGTTGTAAACCATCAGCCCTTGTCTCTGGATCTCAAACACTGTACAAATTGCAATTGTAAATAGTAATTTTTAACCAGGCAGAAGTGGAAAATAATTAACTATATGACTAAGAGTCATCATGCTACCTAACTATAAGTATAATCGAATTTAGGTGTAAAGGTACAAAATTATCACTATTGTTGTTATTGTTTTGTTCAGTGTCCTTCTCCCATTATTTTTTAGGCAACTGCCAGGATGCTATACAAAAGCTAAGTATGGCCCTTGGTCCAGAAAAACTGTGCACCCTTGATAGAAGCAATGATGAGAAAATTCTGAAAAGGTGCAACCCTTAGCACATCTGCTTGGAAGAAAGTGGCATTAAATTCAGTGGCATTGAATACAAAATAAATAGTTAAAATATATGATTAGAATTTATAGCCTGTATCTTTCTCAGAAAAGAGAAGCAGATAACACTGATCTAACCTTCAAAAATAGAATCTCTTGCTTTTCTCTTGGGTTGTTAATAAACCACATGAAGAATAGCAGGATACCTCTGTTATGTTTCTAGGTATTCAAACTAATGAAAAAGTAGTGTAAGGCTGCAGTCAAGAGAGTGCCATGGTATCATAAAAGGATATTTGGGTACTAATTATGCTCACCTCTGCTATAAAGGTTTAGGTACAATGGAAGACAATATTTTCAGACTTGGAAGTCCTCATTAGGAACATTCTTTGAATTGTTACTAAAAATACTATAGCCATGAAAATAATGTTTCAAAGCTGGTGCTTTGTATAGTTATTTGTTCACAACTATGCACTTTTCAAAAGGCCCTTTGTTGGTAATGATCTGCACAACGTTCAACATTGTGCTTTCCATTTGATTTGAAATGCATCATAAAGTTGGAACGGTTTAGTATCTTGATTCTAATCTGCTTATATGGCTGTCTAGCCCTGCAGGAAAACATCCAGTGAAGGGGGCCCACCAGCTCCCAGCGTTCAGCAGGAAGAGAGAAGCCAGTTCTGACAGTTCCTCAAAAGTCGGGGAGAAGCAGCAACCTGAGAAAGCATCCACTGGGTCCCAGCACTCTTTTCTGCAAGACTATCCTCCAAGGACTTCCTGTCCTGCCACCTTCCATCCTGTCCACAAACTCTCCCTAACCCATGGTCCAGAGCCATTGCTGCAAGCTACCTTGGGCCTGGCTCTGTAGTACACCTACCTGCCTTCCTGCATACCTCTCCCCAGCCCTGAAATCTGAAAAGCCCTATTGACTAAGCTCACCCTTTTGAGAAAAAGCCCCTTGGCTCAGCCAATGTGCCCCCCACCTGCTCAGCCCACACAGCTTCCTATTTACTCCTTGAGGTCTTCCTCTCCTCCTTCCACCAGTTGCATCCTGTTCCAGGAAACCTTCCAGGAGAGTGATGAGATTGAAAGCAAGGAGGTGGATGAAGACCTCTTTGGTGAGAAAGATGCTTTGCTTGGGTCTCATAGCACCACCAATTCAAAGAGGGACAAGGGGGTGGTTGCTGTGGTCATCCTCCCTATTAAAAAGGTTCACTGAGACAAAACCATAATCTTATTGCTTTATAGGGGGATGGAAGCAGGAAGATGAACTCTTCTTTGCCTCATAAGCCACAGATAAAGTCCTGGGCCTATCTTCCTCCTCTCACTTCAAGGACAGGGACGAGCTTTTTGTAGGTAGTGATACTTCTTTGGGTTCTGTTTCCATGTTGGTTCTGCTGGGATACAAGCATGGCAGTCAGGAGATCAGGCAAGGCCCAGAGTAAGGGGACACTTGAGACTCAGCCTGGAAGGGGTTGCAGACTCTCAGGACTGCTCCAGATTCCTTGGGTAGGGCAGGGCAGGGCAGAGCTTGGAATCCAACTGCTCTAATCCAAAGGAATATTGACAAGATTCACACAGCTCATGTGACTAGGTTCAAGTCCTAGCAGCTGTATTTGCACAGCAGGTAAATCTTTTGTGGCTTTGCATGTTGAGTGAAGCCACCCTATTTGGCTAGTTTATGCTTCAGTGTATTGGGCAAAGCCAAAAAAATGAACATTCAGATATCAGATTAAGTACAATAAAGCCACATAAAAATTTCCTTGCCAGGGACAAGTTCTTGCTCCATTGAGCCCACAACAGCTGGAGATGGATAAGCCCAGGCGAGGGCTGTGAAGAAGCCAGACAGCATTGACTGGCAAGGTAGGGCACAGAGTGGGCTCAAAAGTCTTTCATCCTGCCCCTGTGCCCTACTCATCCCAGTTTCTTTGTAAATACAGTAGAGGCTTTCTTGCTGGAGAAGACTGGACTAAAATAGGATTTAGTAGCTTTGTCTTTTCTTTCTTACCTGTTAGCATTTGGCTGTCCTCACTGAGCAGCTACTATATTGATTTTCTTCTTTTCCTTTTATTTTGAACATCTCTAAAGATGATCTTTTTGCTATTTGTAGCATCTCTCACCAGCCTCTACTCAGTCTGAGCTTGAGCTTTCTTGACACCCTTTTAACAGTTCAGAGCTTCTCCTCTTTGGTGACTTCTCCCTTTCCCCACCAGCTATATTTGTTTGCAGATCTTCACTAAGCTTTTTATGTAGTCATATTGCTTCTCCAGCTATCCTCCATTCATTTTTGGTCAATGCAATTGTTTGAATTGTGCTTCTCGAATTTTTTAGGAGTTCCCACACATATTGTGCTCCTTTTCCAATTAGCCATTCTGTCATATAATCTACCCTGAATTTATTAAAATCTGTCATAAAATAAAATAAAATAAAATAAATTAAATGAGAGAGAGAGAGAGAGAGAGAGAAACAGAACATGCTACTTCCTCTTTATATATTCCCAACTGGTTGGTGTTAAGTCATTGGTAGCTGATCCTGTTCTACATTCCTCTACACTCTGAAGGAAGAAGTTGTCAGCAAAACCAGTCAGGAATTGAAGGACAATTTCAGCAGAATTAGTCTCCTAACTAACTCCTAACTCAGAATTATTAGACCCCATATCATTCCTATATTGTATGCTTGACTTCAAATTGTCCTTCTTACAATGTATTAACACACTGATAAAGTCCATGAATCATAACATAAAGTTACACAACATAGTATAAAATGATATAATATGTATGTAGCAGTTTTGTTAAAGAAGGCAAATTCTGAAGAAAACCTGCATTCATGTATGAAATAACTCATACTCTGATTGACCCCATATCACTGCAACATAAAGTTCTTCTAATTCAGTTGTACATTTATATTATTTATTCCCACTGCTATAACTGTAAAATATCATAGCAACTATGTTTTCAGAGGTATTAGTTATATACTGAAGCAAGACAAAGCAGTATTCATAAGTTGCTGAAAAGCAAAAAGGAGAAGTATGAAGTGGGACAGTCCAACCATAGAGAGTTTTGTAACATTGGTCAGGAAACTAAGAAAGTAATGGAGACATAAGATTCTGGGGCAGAATCCAGAACCTTCTCCATGTACCACAGAGTCATTTTGCAGTGAGATGGGTAGTGACAAATTTGAAATATATCTATATAAATACATACATACATACATACATACATACATACATACATACATACATAACCACCACTCAGCAACCAGACCTGGAATGTCCAACCAGCCATCTGGATGTTATATGATTTCAACCAAGTTGATAATAGCTGGTAGTGAAAACTCCTTTATGAAGTAAATTAAAAGATTTCTGATATATGAAAATCCAAGGAATTTTCATAGGATAGATGAATAGTTGGATTTCATCTTCTCCCAGATTTTTTTAAAGAACAAAACAAAGCACCTTTCTTCCATGTGTTTTTCTTCTAGTGTAACAAAATATTAAAAGTTTAGTAAGCTCTTCTCAAGAAACAAAGTTAGAAACGGCTTTCTTACAGATGGATGTTTTAACTGCTCATTCTTCTGAGGCATAATATTTTCCGTTTCACATTTTACTTGATTACTTGACATGGTTGATCAAGGAAAAACAAGGAGAAAATCAAGAAAACAGAAGAGGAGCAGAGATATTTCATGAGCTACAGATATAATTATTTTGATTGTTGATGACATTTTTGCTTAAATGCACACATATAATTTATCCCTGTGTATATCTTGTAAGTCTGTGTACACTCAAAAATGATTCAAAAGAACTGTTTTGGCTCTCCCATAAGCACAGAGCTCTCAGCTATTAATATAAGCAGCCAGACATTTTTCATGCTGATTCATGAGCCAGAAATAAAGATATGTCTGCTTTAAGAGTTGCATTATGTACTAAGTCCTTAAAACCCTCACGTCCTTTTTTTTCCAGACTCCTATTAGCTATACAGCTAATTTTTAAAGCACTGACTGAGGCCATTACAAAGATATGTGCAGATCTTATTTCCAGCATCCCATTCTTATTCAACTTTGTCAGAGTTTCATTCTGAGTTGCATTTTGAGCCTCTAATCATTCTCCTGCAATCAGAAAGAAGAAAGCATTCCACTATTATGCAAAGGAGAAAGCAGTCCATATGCAAATAATGGTCATAAATTAACATTTTCTCTACCAAAGATCCCCAAATGCTCATATCTTCCATACGAAATCATGTTATGCTAGGTGTGCAACAGAAGAGGAACAATTATTGAGCCATGATTTAGTCTGCTTTTAAAGAAGGTTATTTTTGTTCCATGGAAAATCATCACAATGCCTGCAGCCTTTTCAATCTGCAGAGGATGATATTCTTTCATTCTTCAATTACCTAATTCAACAATGATGAAAACCCAAGCAAAATCCTTTTAACAACTGGGCAATTAGATGACTTACTTTCTGTAGCTGGCAAGCTGTAACACTACTTCTCAGAGGGAGATAATGTCTTACAGTTTTCAGAGTTTTTAAAACATACTTTTCCAAAAATGATTCTTAATTAAGTCTCAACCAAAACTACCTGTCCAACTTTTCAGTTGGATGTGCAGATAAAGTAAGTTTTGATATGTGTCACTGACTCGTGCAAGCATTGTTTCTGTGGCTGATAAATTTCCCCCTGTGGTTAACTGATTATTGTTAATTAACAATAGCCAAAGGCCTTCAGCAATCTCACAGTAAAAGCCTGACAGTAAAATATATCCATTGTGGTAACCCCAATATCTGTATTTCTTAATAGAACTTTTGCTTTTGGCTATAAAGATGAAGGAGCTAAATAAAAATCTGGAATCCATTCCCAAATTAGATTGGTTTTAAACTAATTGACAAATGTCTGAATCAAAGCATGGTTCCTTCAAAGTAGAATATATCTAAATGTGATACATCTCAAAGTTATGTTAGACACCTGTAGGAATTAGATCACCATTCAAGAAAATAACATTGGGAGATAGGGAAAGAAGCCTGGGTTTGTGGCTCAGAGTTTTAGTTTGTAATCATGGTGAAGAGTTTTACCAGCAGTCCCTATTGATTATATTTAGAGCAAGGGATGCTGAATCTCTTGCTGATACTACAGAGCTCTTTTGTATTCAGACTGTTTAGTAGTTCTCTCTCTCTCTCTCTCTCTCTCTCTCTCTCTCTCTCTCTCGTTGGAGTTGGAGAAACTTGGGAGGTACAGCACTGGGTCTTTACTTAGGAAAAGCTGGAGGTGTAAATACTTCTGCTCCTGCCACTGTTGCTACTTACCCATCATCAGCTCCTGATCCTTTGTTCTTCCTATGATTTTCGTGCCATCCAAGCAGAAAATGATTTCAGAAGTCTACAATAGCATTTCATTAATTATAATTACCTAGCCCTGCACATATCCTTCTGGAATTTGCACAGTTCTCACCAAGAGACATGTCTAAGATATTTTCCATTTTGATCCAGACTGCCCTCCCACTGAAGCATATCAAGCAGGGGATGAGGAAGGGGAAAGAAATAATTATCTCCCCCAATTAGACAAAACATTGCTGCCATTTTTTTTGAAGTGTCCCCAATTTCATAGCTAATGTATGTCATGAAAAACTGATTCTCTTGTTGTTATGTACAAATCTTGTACTCTGAAGGCTATTGTATCAAATATCTATAATTTGGCAGGCTTGGCTCTGCTTCTCATTCAGAAGAGGCTAATAATCTGAACATTTCCTGCAGTTGTGCCAAGAAATTTATAAAATATGTTGGTCATCCTTTTCTTTAAAAAAATTAAAAAGTTGAAAGAAGCTAACACAAGTCCACCTTTGCCTATCTGCATGCAATTTCAGGCTGTGATTCCTTATCAGGAGCACCTATACTTGGAAATTTCACCCAATTAATGATCTATAAAACTTGCTTACATTTAAAAAGCAGAAATAAGCTAGCACAAAAGTTGGCTATCTCTTGGGGAGCCATAGCTCCCCAACATCATTCTAATCACTACTCTAAACCAATTTCCTTTTATAAATAGGCATATGGAGCACACTGCCTTCATACCAGGACACACAATCCCCTTAATTGCAGAGCACAGTCAAGGAAGCAAGAGTCAATGAGACTTTCTGTAATGAGTTTTAAGGCTAAGAATTGGGGGTATGAGAATAGAATCTTCAGTACTGAGAGAAGAACCCTTCAGACAGGAGCAAGGGTCTTTTTGAAGCTTTTGAGTTTCTTTTTTCCAAGTGGCTTGCATGATGGGCCAAGGGTCCATTTCTCTGATAGGCCCATAATGAGCTTTTCCATCTGCTGATTGATTGTGCCTAGAAATATTCCTCCTTTTCTCTTAGCCTTAACACTTTCTCATGTTACAGATGGAGCTTCTCTGCTGTAGATGTTGCATAGAATTTATGTGCCATTAGACAAAGCAAGAGTCCACCCCAGATCTCTTGAATATAGTTGATATTTGGTACATAATTACAGGCCACAGAATATCAAGGTAAGAATAATCTCTTTTAAGAGGAAAATCATTATTTAGCATAAAGACACAATCGTTCCATTCTGCCACTGGAAGGAAACCCTCCGAGTTGACAACACTTTGAAGAGTTGAAGGACACAGAGATAAGAGAGATTACTTTGGCTGAAAAATCATGACCATGATTTTTCTTTCTATTTGTATTATTCTGAATTTATTGATGAGATTATGGATATTTGTATTATATTCTATTACTGGTGTACAGGTGGCTCACAAGGATGTTTCTCTGCATGATCCAGGATTTAGTTGTAAGGAGAGACAAAACAGGGGCTTATTATGAAATCAGTGAAAGCTATGTACATATTTCCTGACTCTTGGTTAACGTGATCTGGCTTCATTCATTTCCAGGGGGTCAATTCCTTGTACACAATACTTCCCACTCACTGTAAGGAGCTCATCTTCACTAAAATGAAATGAGAACAGGAATAAGGATAGGAAGATTCATGTGTGCAGGGAATTGCTTTGCCTGCAGAAAATCATTAGATGTGGCTGTTGATTTTGGAAAGGAAAAAAAGGCATTATGCAAAAAGTAAGCTGCACTTGAAGGGTCTGACTGAAACCTGATTCAATACACTTATAGCTAAAACATATTTTCTTAGTTTTTCTCCTTTGTGCTTTCTCACTGAATTATAACATCTTGCATATTGAGACTTGTTCGAAAACAATCCAAATAGAATTGTACACAAAAGATATTAGGGATGTCTGTCAAATTGGATATTCTGATTTATGACATGAATTTTAAGCAGATGGGTATATGAATTTCTAGATGAAAGGCTTTGCTGATGATCTTAGAAATAAGAAAGACTTGCATTAATCCAATTTCCAGTCAAGATAAAAGCTATCACAAGGATTGAAAGACTAGTTTGCAACAAATGTATTGCTACAATCATTCTAACTTGTTATAACAAAAGAACAGACATGCTAGTCCCTGGAGAAATAGATCTTTGATGATAACTGGGGTTTTTTTATACCTTGCTTGTATACTTCTTGTATCAAAATCAACAAAACAAAGAAAATACCATCTGTACTTTAAAGGGATTTTCCATCTTTTCACAGAAACTCAGGGATTAAACTCCTAATAAAGACTAAATAGTGTACTGTATATAATTTTCTGAATACTAGGGATGTTTTAAAGGAAACAAAAGCAGGAGCAAGATACACGCTTGCACTGTAGTGCATTGAAAGGAATCTCTTCAATGATATTGCAGCAGGATAACTTTATTCGTTTACTAGCAAACAATGTCTGATAATTCACTGGTTTATACCTTGTACTTGTTACTGCTAATACCCAACACTTTATAAAATTAAAAAAAACAAAAGAAACCAAGGTAGAAATTAAGCACATTTAAAAAAAAAATATCTCCCAGTTTCTATATTAGCCATTATCAATTTAAAGAAATTTTGAGGACTACTCACCACATAGTGCTTTTCAAAAAAAGATAATAGACATCTTGACTTACAGGAAGAACATAAATAGTTCCATGTCAGGCAGCAAAATGACATAGGGCTGCATTTTTGTAAAGCCATCAGTGGCACCCAGATTTCACTATAGAAAACATGAATTTATTGCCTGTTAAAGAAATCTAAGAAGGGATTAATTGAGTAAGTACATGATAAGGCCCGAGTTGGCTCATTCACCTTATATTGTAGATACAGAATACTGTTTATATGAATTAAGTTAATTAATACCTGCATAATTGCCATAAACTGAGCACAGCAAGCATAAATTAAGTGACATTTCCATTGTATCAACAAAGATTCTTAGCTCTGTGTGAATAAATTGCAGGCAACAATCACTTTCTGATAGCATTTGTAGCCAAACTGAATTGTAATTTGTAATATGTGTTGATTCTACAAAAATAGGATTCCTAGATTTGGTGCATGAAATCAAAAATATATTAATCTTTGTGAGAACTTAGAATAAAATACAAGTTTTGCAGCATATACATAAGAGGGCCATAGGTGTGTGTTCCTAATTACGATGCTGAAATGACAAAACAGGCATTGTGAAATCAGATCTCACTGTTTACAATCCTTTCTCAACCATGTGCAACTATAACTTGTGATAATAGTTCATGACTTTGGTTAATGAAGTCAAGTTTTTTTCCAGATTATACTGGTTAAACCTCTGGATAGGTCACAGATTAGAAAATTTTAATTACTGGGGTTAAAAATTGTATTAGTTAAAAACTAGAAAAATATGTAGGGCTAACCTAAGGAGATATATTTTTCTCACTGCCTTAGAAAATTCTTTGTGTACATTTTTATATTATACATCTATCCTAACTATAAATCAGATAAGCTAATGTCACTTGCATTTTCTAGCATATTATGGTTAGAAAAATATTCCTATTAATAACATGTCAGAATAATCAGAAATTGGATTTTCACAAGATCCTTTGCTGCCTAGGTGAAGAACAAGAAGCAATGGTATCTGCTATTGCAAGCATCAAAGCCAACCAACTTTCCTTCCTTCCTTCCTTCCTTCCTTCCTTCCTTCCTTCCTTCCTTCCTTCCTTCCTTCCTTCCTTCCTTCCTTCCTTCCTTCCTTCTTTATTTGGTACACTGCCAAATTCATTCAGACTTAGGGTAGCTTGCAAGTCAGTCAGTGTGTAACAATACTAAATATAATACATGATAAATGAATCCACAATTCTTATACAAGACAACACTCAACTATCAAACACCTTCCCTCAGTCATCAACCATTTTCAAAAGGCTATTTTCATGGAGGCTGTAGAGGAGGATGAAATAGCCTTGAAGAAGTTATATAGCAAATGTTAGGAAAACATGAACTCAACCGAGAAAAAGGAGTGAGAAAGAAACTCAAGATAGCCCTCCCTTGACTTTCTGTAGTGTAAGAGGGAGGGGGAGAGAAATACTGTGAGGCTTTTAATGTTCTGTTATTAAAACTATATCAATATAATAGAATTCTAGTATTTGTTGTAGTGTCTGTTTCCTGACCTAGTCTACCTTGAAAATAAAATCTACTTTACCCCCAATCTACACCAACAGCACCATCACAGGCCACAACAAATGATCTTCCTCCAATGTGATATATGCCATCATCCGCCAGCAAGGCCCCTCTGGATTCTATGAAGGACAAATGGGAGAAACTTTGCACAGAAGAATTAAGGGACACAAATTTGACATCAGAACTCATAACAAGGACAAAGTTATATCAGAGCATTTCAGCCTTCCACAACTTTCTATGGCAGATCTCAGAGTGAATGTTTAGAAAAACAGGACTTTTAACTCTCCCATTGAGCACAAGATTGTTGAACCTCCATGCATCAAAAGATTTCAGGCAACCTTAGAAGATCTCAATACGTTTTTAAATTGATAACATACTTGTAATCTGGTTCATATATAACCTACATCTGCATAACCAATCTCTCTTCCCCTCAACCACCTCACCCCAGTTTAAATCCTAGATAAGTCTAGCTATTGTACGTATCTGATAATCTGAGCAAAATCTCATTCCTTTTAATAAAACCTGTTTGTCAAAAAAGGTGCTACCAGACACCTCCTGATTTTTTGCCACTATAAGCTAAAGGGTGTCATCCTAGAATGTCCTCCCTCTGACATGTCCATCCCACCTAGGGACATGGATTATAGGCTCTTACCCATGTGGCTTTATTTTAGCAATACATTTCATCTACATATAGTAAAGTAAAAAAAAAAAGATAACTTAAACGAAACAAAACCTATCTGAATCTATGTATGTACCTATGGCGTTAGTTTAGACATTTAAGAGCCACCACATACAGTATCTCACAGCAATCTCTAAAAGCACTTTTCATTGCAAAAAAAATAAATAAAAAATCTCCCTACCTGTGTGGCATTAACTGTGATTCAGACTTTCAGTCATTGTGTAAAATCACTAGGTTTGGAGTCTCCATTTTCCATAATTGCCAAGAAGTCACATTTGGATTAAAAAAAAATCTGTGTGTGAGTTCATTCTGCTCTTCTTTTTCAACCAGTTGAGCTGCAAGGTGGTATTCAGGGCAACTGAATGGCTATTATTTTCAGCAAGATATACGGCACAGGGCTATAACGTTATACCAGCTGACTTTGAAGGCTGTTCTCATCAGACTTCATTGGAGTGCTGTGACTTTGTTGTATGCATTCAGGACCATTCAAATGTATTCCTTCTCATACTGTAAGAGGTTTCCTTCCAGGTATTCTCATTAGAGTGAGAATGCCAAGTCTTTTGACCTTTCCTTAGCCTACAGTAGTGCTTACTTCTTCTAACAATGCAATCTTATGCTTCACTGTCTTCAAGAGCTGACAGAATTTGAGTAAATGCTTTCATTCCTGGAAATACCACTCATATCTTTCTACTGAGAAAAAGATCTCAGAAAGAAGTGAAACTACGAAGGTTGGAGAGAGGCTAATGATTTCAGTGCTCTAAGTGGGAGAGAAAGCTGATGTCCCACTTTGACTTTTCCTTCCAGCCTTCCTCTCACTGTCTCCTGATATAGCAGCACTCAGTCGTCCACTGAGAAACTAATCTTAGTTGTTTCCAGCATGACCCCTGGAAGCTGTTAATGTTATTGTAAAATGGAAACTTCCCTCATCTGTGTTCTAAAAAAGAAAAAAAGTCAATGGTTTTCTTTTTCACTCTTAAGGGATCATGAAGGTATGTGTTGGTGGAATGTGATAACTTTCCACCAAACTTTATAACAGAGTTCATTACTAAAACTAAGTATATTGACATTTGTTGTAATTTAATTTTGTTATAGTTTTAATAGAACAAATATGGGTAGATAAGAAATCAGGCAAAGAGTAGATGATATGATTTGACCTGTGAGGTTTTATATATGAATATATGGATAATTTTATCTAAAAATCAATATTTTGTTCTCCATCCCATGTTCTATTACACTAGTGTTCATCTTAGACTCCAGATGACAGAAATCAAGGATATAATATTGACTTAATACCTCCATACCCTCCAAGGTAAGGTACCCTATGTAGAGCAGTCACCTGTAGGATATGCTGGAACAAGACTGTCCACTTCTCAAGATAGGTTATTCTTTTCCTGGCCCAAGATAGGAGTCACCACCAGCGGCTACTGAGAGCTGGGATTCAGCCTTGTCTCTAGAGCCACAGGTTTTTCTGCTGTGACCAAAGCTTTGCAATTCTCTAGGTCAGGTTCTTCCAGCCACCCAGATCTCCTCCTCCACTTTGTGGGATCACCTTTTCATCTGATCATCCTGGATCTCTCTCTCCTTCCCTCTCTCATGGTTTGTTGATAACTTTTTCCATGGGGTCTGTTAGCTTCAGCTACCAGTAACTTTCTTAAGCTGTTGCTTAGCAACTGTGGGAAAGGGGTGAAATATGCTGAAGAGAACCAATGCATTCTGCTTCACTGACCCTTTCTCTGATGGAATAGTATCTCCCCAATGCAATTTTCATTTAATTTTAACTATCAAAACATCTTAACCCAAAGAAGTTGCCTAAACCTTTATCCCCTGGGGTGGGAGTTCTCCTCATAGTATGCCTCCTTCCACCAACAAAGCCAGGTTTAAAGGAAGACTTGGAAGACAACTGCAAAGAGATGTCGTGGTCATGACTGTGACACTGCCTTCATCATTCAGTCCAGGACTGTTTCCTATTTGCTTCTCTTCCCTTCTGCAATGCTACATTCTCCACAGCCAGTGCTGGGCCCATGGCCAGTGATTTTGACAGCCTTATAGAGTTAGACCTCCTACTTTTTCTCCATCTTCTGCAGTGCATGTTATGCTGGATTTTTGATTCCTTAGCTGAAATGTCTTGAAATAATTTTTTCCAGTAATAAACAACCATGCAACCTGATCTCCCTTTCCTTCAAAGTAGGACAGGATAAGATATAGTTGGCGTGAGGGGGTTTAGTCCTTAAAAAATATTATTGTTATTGTTGTTGTTGTTGTTGTTGTTATTGTTGTTGTTGTTGTTGTTATTTTCTTGTTATTTTTGAATTGTCATCTTTGCTTATCTTCAAAGGGACCCCAGTTACCACATTTCACAAACTCACAATAATCAAGGAATGGATTGGAGGAGGGGTAAATCCTCTGGGTTCATAACATTATTTTTGGGTCATTTGGTTTCTATCTTCTGATGTTTAATACTAAGCTCTTTTTTTTTTTTTTTTACTGGTCTAGATATCAATGTAAAGATAATTGAGAATGTAAATATTTACATCTGAAGGCAGTCTCCAATTGCTCGGTGGGCTAGTATGGTAACTGAAAGGTCAGGAGATTGTTAATTCAGATAAAGCAGTCTTATGTCCATGCATCGTGATTCCTCAACAGCAAATGCTTTTTTAATGCCACCTCTCTCTGCTGTTTTAAGGTCACCTCTATGTTTGCAGTGGGGCTCCCTGATGATTCTTCCAGAAGGGTGTAAAATTGTCCTGAAGATGACCATGAAAAATGCAAGCTGTGCACAGCTTCCATAGTTTCTCTCCAAGGTGATCTAAGGCCCAAGTATTCACCCAGGACCCATCTCAGGAAGCCCTGCCTTGACTACCTGAGAGGAAGGAACCAGAGCAGAAGCTAATGAAAGTCAGAGAGGACATTCTCTGACAGCTGGGATCATTGGGTATGTGTCTGCACGTGTGTGTGTGTGAGCATGTCTGTGCTTAAAAAAAGCAGAGTACATATACATATGCATAACGTATATGTACAAATACACACAAATGCACAGTTTAATCTTGGCTATGTGTTTTAACATGTAATTTGTTGGTTAGTTTGCATGCTTTATGTTACTCTTCATCTCAAAGAAGCAGAGATCAGAGGGTCCAAAAATGAATAAAATAATCCTCAGTAAAAAAAACAATTCGATAAAATCACCTCCTATAGGACAAAACAATGCATATATGAAAATAAAGCAACTGAAACCAAATTTGAATACATGGGTGGTAAGGCAATCTTAATTGATCTTGCTTGTTTCAGATGTTTACATTGTTTATACATGCCATCCAAAAAACTCATGGGGAAGCAAAGAAATACAGATAAATGGTAGATAAATAAATGGATTTTGGTCACTCAGCTTGGAGATTTGCAGCAATCCTCTGTGTTTTAAAACAAAGGCTTTTTCAAACAGTTCATATTCTCCTGCAATTTTGGTAAATTAAAATGGATGGATGGATGGATGGATGGATGGATGGATGGATGGATGGATGGACAGATTTATTAGATTTATATTCCACCTTTTGTTCAGGAGTTCAAGGTGGCATACACAGTTCTCCCTCTTATTTTTCCCCATAACAACCATCCCATGGGGGAAGCTGGATTGAGAAAGAGTTACTGGCCCAAAACCACCCAGGGAGCTTCCATGGCTGAGGGTAGATTAGACCTGAACATCAGTGCTCCTAGTCCAACACCTTAACCACGACACCACCCTGATTTGTAAGACTGGATATGATTGGAGATGATGGATGGGAGAGGAAATCTCTTATTTCAAAATATGATGAAAAATTGCTCTAGACATGTGATTATTTTTTTTTTTTTTGCTTTAATTACCTCAGACTTTCTCAATCTGGGTGACCTCCTGATACCTTCAGTTTCCAGAACTGTCCAACCAGCATAGCCATTACTGAGAATTCTGGGAGTTGCTGTCCACACATCAGAAGATGCTGAGGTTGGGAAATGGTAGATGATATCCATTCTCTCTTGTTTCACTGATTTGAGTTGGCCAATGTATTCCACAAGAGCTAGATACAGTCCTGATTCAAACATTTTCCACAGGTGTTATAACCAATATTCAGGTATCTATTTCTTCTAAAGATTTTCCAAGGAAAGTTTTAGTGGGAAATATAAAATATACCTGATGCTGGCCAAGGATTTTCATAGTGCTGGACAAATATTTCTGTTCTGCATGCCTATATACTATTCGACAGACTGCAACATATGCTTCAGGGGTTCATTAAATATCTTTATACGTTTTCAGTGCCTTTTATTGTAACTCTAGAGAGCAATTTCTCCTTAATTGATGGCTATGAACATATCTTCAGCTCTAAGATTTCTTGCTAACCAGAGTTTTTTTTCACTCAGTATTTTAGCTCAGAAAGGTAAAGAGGTTACCTACCATTTATATACCTTTCTGATTTACATATGTGAAACATCAATCGTTTTAAAACATCATGAACATTTAATTTTATTAATAGTTGAGGTGAGAAAAAAGTATTAGTTTTCAAGTCAAATTCATCAACTTGAAAAGAGAAATAATTGAAGTTTATTGTTTTAAATCCCAGCATTGTTCCAAGGTGCTCTGGACAATGGCTCTTTAACATTTTTCTTTCTCTTTTTTTTAATCCTCATTATATAGCTGTAGGAGTTAGCTGTTCCAAGGTCATGTAAAGTGCTTTGTGGAAGAAAAGGAAATTGCAAATTAATTTCCTTGATCCAAATCTAGAGTTCTAGTCTAGAATATCAGTGATAGAGACCCAGTAGCGCCCTCCCCATGATCCTGAAGTACAATTCCCAGAATCCTTTTCATTGGTCATGCTGTCTGGACTGCTTAGTGTTCTAATTCCCTAACATCGAGTGCAGGGTTTATCAGCCTTGGCCATTTTAAGATCTGTGGACTTTAACTCCCAGAATTCCCCAGCCAGCATGCTGGCTGGGGAACTCTGGGAGTTGAAGTCCACACATCTTAAAATGGGCAAGGTTGAGATACACTGATCTAGTGTGTAACAGTTTGTGCAAACAGGAGTAAATGACTAAGGAGTAATCCAGCAAGACTGACTCTCAAACATGCATATAAGTTCAATCTTATGGTATAGTTTTATTTATTATCCTCCTCCCTTCCACTTCTATACAGTGTTATTCATCCCTGCTCAGATGGTCAATTAACCACAATTGGACTTAGTCCTAGATAAGTTGTCCTGGGCTGCTCCGTTAATGTAGTATAATCTTCCCCAGCTATGCTATTGGCATTGTACCACAATGGAGCAGAAAAATCTGCACCCTCCATGGCACACCATAACGGTCTCGCCATCTGTGATGGACAACGAAGCCATTGCCAGAGCACTGCTTCTGTGCTGCCTTATCTACTCAATCCTGTAGGCTGTTCAGATGCAGAATAAGAGAGCTTAATGTGCATATAGAATTGCTATTGCATCCAACCCTCCAAGTACAATGGCCCACACTTGATTTATACCCTACCTTTTATAACTGCTTTCTCGCAGAGGTATTTACTAATTGAATGTTGTGTTTTATACAAAGTGTTCAGAAAAGATCCACTGCAATGTGTGTTAGTGCAAGTGAAGCACTTCTCTTTGAAGCATCAAACTGACCGTGTCCTTTGGAAAGCTCACACTGGCTGCTTCGAAGGCCCTCTCCATATGCTCACAGAAATTCACTGTCTTGCTGGTAAAGCCAAGTGGCTGTGTGTTCACACAGGGAAAGTGAGAGATCTGGGAACAGCCTTCAAAGAAACCATAGGAGCCTCCCCAAAGACATGATTGCTTTAATGTTTTGAGAAGAGATTTTTCATTCGTAATAATATCTTTTGCAAAGCACCACTTTTGAATACATTGCCCAAACCTATCTATTTATCTAACTAACTATCATCTACCTGTCTATCTAATGTCTGAATATACAGTATATATATGCAGAATGTGCAACACGCATCCACATACCCATTTACAGTAATATTAAACAGTAGGAACCAATGATAATGTAGTGAGTTCATTAAAATATGTTGTAGAAATGTGTTTTAAAACCAAATTGATCTGATGATCTCAAAATAAAATTATGCTGTATGTTGCTTTGCAGCCCAAAAGACATTCTGCAAATTTTGGAAACAGAGTAGGTAACAGATTGCTTTTTAAGACCTGGTTCAAGGCTTGCAGTGATGAAACTTGTCAAATCCTAACTGGAGACATTCAACAAAATCTCAATACCATTACTCAAAACATTTCAACAAGAAAAACATTCAAGTCTCTCATTCATTTAGCCAATCAAAACAAAAAATTTTTTTTACAACTTTAAGTTTTTCAGATGTTCATCAATCTTTTTATTTGCTCCTTTGAAGAGAGAGAAAAAAATGGCACACAATATTGAAAGAATCACTGAAGAAAATCTCTTAGTATCTCTTGCAGTAGATCTTATATGGATGGAATGCCATCAGCCTTGTATAGCAGGAGAACAACCTCTTGATTTATTTGATCTTTCCTGAGCAATGAGACTTAACATCCTGTTTGTTCTCTTACCAGGCTCCACACTCTGAATTGAAGGCTTTAAGGATTTCTCATCTCTCCCACACAGATTTTTCCCACAAAGTCAGATGATATGCCACCTTCTCATTTTGAAAGCATTCCTTCATCATCCATTCCATGCAGGCAGGGACTTATTTATTTATTTCATCCTGGAAAAGGATAGGTAAGGAATGGATTTGTATGGCATCTTGAAGGTGATCAATAGTTCTCAAAGCTTGTTACTCAGGGTGTGGGACCCCAGGCAACATACAAATTGTTCTGGGGGCAAACTGTTTCAGATGGATGGAGTTATGAAATTCCAGGGAGGTGAAATCAGAAAGTCCCCCTGCTTACATTTTAGTTGTGATTCTAAATATGGGTGAGACCCAGAGCACTCTTATTCATAAACCATACCCAAGTAACTTAAAACATGCAGAAAGTTGCTGTACATTCTTTAAAAAACTTACAGTTCAAATATATGTGGCTATATTCCCAACAAATTACAGATATCTCTTTACATATTATATCTATTCCTAATAAATCTCTGTGTGGCCTAGATTAAGGCATTCCTTTTAACAGATGTGTCCAACCTGAATCATATGGGTCCCAAAAGCCTTGAATCCTGTCCCTGGAGATGCCCTGAAACTGTTATCAAATCATAATTTTAATGAGGCAGAAAGGTCTCCATTACTATATATTAACTGTATTTCATTTTAATTAAAAGTTAATGAAATGAAATGAAATTGAGTTTTTGCCCTGGCACAAACTACTTTCTATGGAGAGTGGTCCCTAGCATGCTGCTGAAAAGCTAAGTGTGGCCCTTGGATTGAAAAAAGTTAATACACTTCTGTTTTTCATAGTAGACACAAAATAAGATTCAAAGTTTCTAACTTCTTTATTTATTGAAAAAATGGCAAAATGATAAATTCGCAGATAAAAGCAATCATCCAGTACAGTATTATTTGCTCACAACATTCATTGAATATGTCTATATTATTAATGTTGGAAGGAAAAAAAAATGACAACAGTCTGCCTGCTATATTCAGTACTAATCAAAGTTTCTGGGTTGGATACGAAACTAAATAAAGTGCATTGCAGTAGTCAAGCCTGGAGCATGTGCATCACCAGTTTAAAGCAATTTTCTTCCATATGAAAGGTTCAGCTGGAATATCAGCTGATAAAAGATGCTTCCACCCTTAAACTGCCTCTGCTCCTTTAAGGGAGTATAGCTCCATCCAGACCTACCATTTTCCTGGAATTATGACCCCGTCTATATGAGCAGTTCATTCTTATCTGCATACAGCTTCAATTTATTGTTCCTTTTCCAACTAGTTCTGGACTATAAGCATGTATTCAGGGAGCCATATCATGACCCAAATATGTTACAGAGAAAGAGACTGGAGTGTCAGTAGAATGCTGAGAGAGCCAGTATCACATCTCCAGCCATACTGGAGAGAGCATAATAGCTCCTGTTTCATGAGATATCTGCCCTCAGGCAACAGCGTCTGAACTCTACCTGAGGAGTAGGAACTGAGACACATCAAACCTATGCCTCTTGCTCTCTAATCTCCCAGTGTTGTTGAGTGGGTAGCCTCAAAAATTAAAGAAACAACCTTGAAAAAGTCCATGATTTATGGCACTTAAAGTTTCTGAGAGATCAAAGGAAACCAGCAAAGTCTGAACTACTCTGAAATGAGTTTGAAATGACTCAAGATAATCTGTTTCCTCTAGGATTTTGCTTGCAGTTGGAAAACCACCACACTTTCAGCACCTTTACATAGGGAGTTAGACACTTTTGCATATAAATGCCCTCCTCTGAGTAACCCAAAGCAGACTTCTTAAGAAGGTCAAATCATTTCTTCCTTTAAAGAAAGAGGCACCCTACTGCTCCTCAGAGAGGCATTTATGTTACCTAAGGCATCTCTAATAACTTCCTAGATGAAATTTGTAAACCCTGTTGGGAAAGGGTCAAGGGGACAAGTGGTGGAATATATATCGTGCCCATGTCCTGTAGTATCACAATTTGAAACTGAACTAGTCTAACCATGCAAGAGGAATGGCCAGACATTGCCATAATTGCATCCAGTCTCAAACTGATGATGATCAGCCAGTTTCTTACAAATTGCTTCTTAGGTGCAACTTCATTTTTCTACTGCAGTGGGAAAAAAATCTCATGTACCAGGGGCAAAGAGACAGAAGTACCATTCATTCTACATGTAATATACCCCAACCTTTAAGTTGTGCAGAAGGTTTAACATATATCTGTGCAAAATCAGCCACCTATACATGCTTCAGCGTCATGCGGGAGGAAAAAATTGGGGAAGTCTATGCCTGAAGTATTTGAATAAGCTCAAGAAGCTTTTCGTATTCCAGCTTAATGTGCAATTCTGAACAGCTTTACTAGTGATGAAGTCCTATTTAGTTTAATTGGATTTACCTCTGGATAAAATGCATGTATTACATGTGTGCATGCACGTGCACTTACACACAAATACATACATATCTGTAAATTCAGGGATACATGTATATGGACGAATGGATGGATAAATAAATAGATATTTCAAGATAGATCCTTTTTAGTTATGAAGACAATAAATTCTTTACTCCTTATAGCATGCCCTTTCCAAAAAGATGATATCATGGAGAGGGTGGCGTCCTAGAGTACTCTAAAATTGGTTCTTGCAGTCTGGTAACCTGGTGGGTAGGGTAATAAAAGGGTACTTATGCTCAAGGCAAGATTTAGGAAAGCTGCATATGGGGAGGCTGAAAAGGGTGGACTCTGACAGACCTTCTGAATCTGACCTGTTCCTCTGCTAGAAAGTTCTTAAGCCAGTCCCTTAGTTCTAATATTAATGGCTTAATATTAGAGCTTCTTGATTGTGCTGCACTGGCTAAAAATGGGACAGTAGGTTGCTGAGGCATCTCCCCTACCCCTTCTTGAAGATTGGAATGAGAACTGATGGGCCCCAGACCCTAGGGATGTGACTATACTTATCAATGAATTTAAAAAGTGAGGTCAGAATGGAGGCCCATCGTGGTGATTTAGTCTTGATTAGCTCAGGAGGATTAATTCTTCCTGGCCTTTGGGCTGAGATCAAGTGTAGCATTTTGCTGTTAGTATATACGAACCACACAGTGCCTCCTGCTCAGGTATCCAGTGGGCCATTCTACCATCCAAACCCCTCCGCCTGCCAACAATTTTGTTCCTCTTTTCCCTCTGTGAATGAACATTCCATGGATACCAAGTAAAATCAATCCATGCTGGAAAGGGCATCAAGGGGGGGGAGGAGATAAGTTGGCCCAATCCAAGTCATGGCCCTTTTGTAGGTGCATCAACATTGCATGCATGCATGTACAGAAGGGATGGGCTTGGATCACAATGCTGCACCCACCATACTGGTTAGTCTGTTTTAGCCCCTTAGATGGTTATCAATCTATCAACTTTCTCAGTGTGTTCTTCCCTCTTCTTAATGGCTCCTTGCAGCTAAAACCATGCCTTATCACCACTATATCTGGCTTTTAGCATGTTCAGCAGGTAGCAACACCTGCCCACCTTAGTCAATCTTGGAAGTCCAGCAGAGAATTCCAGAGCTATGAGGTAGATTGGGAAGCCAGAAATAAACATCTCGGAGGAAAGGAAAGCTACTTCCAGGACATTCCAAAAAAACTGCATGGATGCAGACACCAGCAATCAAGCTTGAGTTGAAGGTGTCTTCACTCTCCCTACTTTTCCATATACATATTTATTTTATGTTAATGACATGCACAGTACACAGAATATACATTTGTAATTTACTTTTAAAGCACATTCACATATGCTACATACCAGCAAACTCACTCTCACCAATCTGGAGATGGTTGATGCATTTTTAATCCATATAGAGTATAAAAGGACGATCGACACATACAGTGTTTTCAGATGGTGAGATTGATCTCACTGTTCATTTAGTGTTTTTATTGCAAATGCATTTTTTAAATCTCTCCAGGTTTAGGAAAAGATTCTGTAACTGAATCTAAAACTGACTGTACTTAGAGCTTTTTGTCTTCTTTCTCTCTAGGTCACCAGCAAAACTCAGCCAATCTCCAGATCACTTGGGTTTGGTTTGGTTTGGTTGTTCTGTTTAACTTTCTTTTCATGTATGAATATACCATACACACAGACACACATACATACACACACACATATGTTTATAATTAAGAACCTTTACATAAATAAAAAGCAAATGTAAAGAAAAAATATTAAGAGAGAAAGTAATAAAGAGAAAGAAGAAGAAAGTGCAAAAAGCAAAGCAGAATAAGAAAGAAAGAAAAATAGTTAAAGAAATAAGAAAAAATAAGCAACTTCCGACCTTCTTTTCAACAGTTATAAACAACAAACTCATTATCCATCCTCCCTCTTGGTATTACCAAAATAACTTCTGCCCCTTATTTAGTCCTTTTTCAATCATCAAAACCACAAGTCATCACTTAACTTTTTTCCATTTTCAGCAAAAAGTCCGTAAAATGTTTCCAGTATTTATTTATTTATTTATTTATTTATTTATTTATTGGATTTCTCCCCCGCCCATCTCCCCCACAATAGGGGACTCTGGGCGGCTTACAAAGACATTAAAACTATAAATATATATACAATAAATACTATATATAAAATTAAAACAATACTAAAATATAGTATAAAAGTACTCGTTGTTTTATCCCTCACCGAACAGGTAAGTTTTGCCACTTCTGCATTTCTGCCATCTTTACCATCCACTTCCCCATTGTGGGAATTTCAGTGTCCCTCCACCACTGTGCATATAATAATCTTGCTTCCATGTATGAACATTCATCCAGAGCTGGACAGTGAAATCAAAGGGAGGAGGGAGAGAGTAAAACTGAAGCCATTTAAAACTCAATCCACTGGTTGTCATGTCTGTCATTTCAAAGAGGTCTATTTTCTTATTAAATCTGTCTGCCTGCCAAGAACGAGTTAATACCCTATTTAACCAGTAGGAATTATAGGCTTATGCATCCCCCCTGTGAATGGGGTGGTTTTATGTTTGCTGAAAATAGAAGAAGCTTTTGAATAGGCCCAAATGGAAGGAGGTGCACATGGCTGCAAATATTGCTTGCATAAAGGTGACCAAATCTGGGCTCTAAAAGTCCAAATGACCAAAAGATGGTAGCAAAGGGTTAGATATTCTTCTAGAGAACATATAGCGGTCTTCAGGATTTTGGCAGCCCATGTCTGGTAGGCTCAATTAATGCCTTTGAATGCCTATCACCAGCCATCTTGGGAGGACCAGCTCTCATCTTTCCTTCCTTGCCTAATTAATTTAAACTGTTTCAGCTTCTTCCTCCTTTCCTTTCCTTTCCTTTCCTTTCCTTTCCTTTCCTTTCCTTTCCTTTCCTTTCCTTTCCTTTCTCCTCATCCCCTTGCATCTTTGCCATCCAGTTTTGTCCTGCTCTTTTCTTTCTGTGACTTCCTGGCATAGTTCCTTTTTCCCCTTCTTTTTTACTGTTTCTCTTAGTCTTCCTCTCTGTGAAAGGGTTCCTGTATCAGTGATGAATAGCTGGTATATGCAGAAAGGGATAAATTAATTTATAAATGGGGTTTTCTGTTTAATAGGCAATTAATTTTAATAAGCAATTATGAATACAATTAATATTAACTTCACTTTTGGGCTGCCCTTCCCTTTTTTGGAGTATGGCTTCTCTTAGGTATATATACAGTACATATACACAAATGTATATATGCCTAATATATATGTACCCTTTACATGCACATAGTAAAGGGCTGAGGGTGGGGCAGGGGAGCAGATCTCCAATAAGGGTTTCACATGGAATTAGCAACTGTAATTTAACAAAGGGAAGTTGGGGGGCATTGCACAGGATTTTTGTCTCTCCTGAAGAAAGGAGGGTGTCATCTTCCTCTTTAAGCAAGTCATGCTTTCCCTTAACCCACCCCAACCAAAAAAGCAAACTTTCCCATAGGGTTTAACACTATAACAACCAGTACTATATTATTTAGTTGTCATATAAGGATTGATTAACACTATATTTTTAAACAAAGGGAGTTTTATTTTTTATTATTTTATTTATCCAATTATTTATTTTATTATTTATTTGTGTTATTCATTGGAAATCACCAACATTAATACCCTCCCCCATGGATAAAAACATAGTGCAAACGTTTAACTATATATAAACGTAATAATGAGCACACTTCTGAATTCTTGGAAAGATTGAGAGGCCTAATTTGATTAAGCAAAAGGCAACTAGCAATTAACAGCAAAATCAAAGAACCTTGATGCAGTGAAATATGATGCAATGTTACAGATGCTAATTATATTTGTAATAAATGGTGAATGCATGATGTTCAGAAACCTCTCTGTAAGATAATCAATTTCCTCTATTAGCCAAGGAAATGTATTACAACATAGGATATATAAATCATTCAGCAAATTAGTATACCTGGTTCAGTACATCATGAAGCAGGAACATTATATTAATGTTACAAATGCAAATCATTAACATGCAGTCAGCAGGAAGAGTCACCTGGCTGTACAACCTTCAGAGCTGTATTCGCAGCAGGACAAAATGAAAGGCGAGGTCTATTCCCAGTCACCCATCTATCATGCAACTGTCTCCTTCTTTCTCACTAGCTCTATATTGTGGAGGGAAGTGCCTTTGCGCATTGGGATTTGTGCAGACCTGACAGCTTTGCAGGACTTGGGTATAAACTTTGAATCATGTATGTGTCCTTTCAAGATGACACATCTTAATCAGAGGTGCACTTCTATCATGAAAGTGAAGACGTCGCTGCAATGCTACTTTGCAGATGGGAAGCAAGGGGATCAAGCCACCTTTCCCTTTAAATCTAGGTGTTTTGTGACACTCCCCGAGCCACCATGTTAGTCTGGGTGCACAACTGCCATCAGTACAAAGGCTGCAACAATCATTAAGCTGACTAAGGCCTATTTTGGAAAGGGGTTTCAAGAGATGCTAAGGCTTTAAACACATATTAAAACATTTTAGGCATTAAAAACAAATGTTTGCATCACCCAGCCTGGTGGGCACAAAGAGAATACAGGCCACTTTAGGAGAGCACTTTTTGTATCCCTACTGAAAGCAGTCACAGGATTTCAAGTCCAGTATCAAAAAAGCACCAACTCCAGCCATGCTGCAGAAGCAAAAATCCATCCATGGCCTGTCCCAGCGTGTTTCATTTGAAGGCTGTCTAACACAGGATGTGACTTTAAAAGCAACCCGTTCAGTTAAACAGGGTGCTAAAAAAATAACAACATTCAGAAAAAAGCAGTTGGAGAAGCTGCTTAGTGGCACTCCAAATCAAGAAAGTACAAAATTGAACTTCCATTGCATCGTAGCCCAGGGCTGCTCAACCCAAAGTCCCAGGAGTCCATGAAGCCCCAAAGACAACCCTACCCCCAAATATGCCATCAGATTGTAAACCTTAATGTCCATCTTGACATGACAAGTTCAACTGAGTCACTTAGAGATCTAGCAACTGCATTCAAATAGCATGCTAAGCTTGTTTGGAGTTAATTTTGGTTAAGGGTTGTTTTTTTTTTTTTGGTAGGATGTTAGCGCAGTGGGTCCACATAGTCCATTTGGTTGGTTTATGTTTCAGTATCATATAAGAATCCAGGAAAGTTTTTTTCAGTAACCAGGTGTGAATGCAGCCCTTACGTCTCAAGGGGCAATGCCAGTGAAGGCTTTGTAAGTTCACAGGGCATGATCTTATAGCACATAGGACATCTCTTCTGAATCTGTTTTCCTTTTTTATTAGGACAACAAGTATAGCTTGAAAAATAACTTTGGCACTAGAGAAAGGCAATAAACAGGCTTCGTTTCTATGTATCTAGCCATATTTTTAACTCTCCTGGATAGGTAAACAAGCTATAGTGTTGGCTAAATCAGAAAAATAATATTTTGTAATAGGTTCAAAGATCAGCTAATTTTCACTTTTGACAAATTCTGTGACCTTTCTCTTCTGAATATGTGTGCAATATCAACACATGTATAAAAGGGATAAGGTTTGTATTGCGACATTCCATCTACTGTCTTGCCAATTTACCTGCTCCCTGGTCTTAATATTTCTCCAGCACACACTCTTAATAAAAGCATGCTCACTTGTGGTAGACTTCAAAGGTTCAGAGCAAAAGATCAATAGAAAGAATTGAGCATGATAGTCCTTACTATATCACAAGAAGATGAACATTTAAACTATACAATATTTTAAAACCATTACCAAATGGATGGGTGCTACCTCAGATGCCTACAGTGTTCAGCATTATTCCTCATGTAAAGCCTAGAGTGGACAACAGTTTGAGAACCAGTGATCGTATTTAAGTTCTGGCCAAGAAAAGAGAGCACCTTTGAAACCATGCTTCTTCTTAGAAATCTTTTAAAAATTAACTTGGGGTATCTTTTTTGCAGACTTCTTGAAATATCTTATAGTTTCCACTTCCACAGATCATTTTGTTTTGATAGGGTCATTACCTGGTGTTCTCCAGAGATTAGATAAAAACATGTGGCTGTCTTATGTAGAAAATCACGTTATAATCTCTTCAGATGACACTGAATAATATTATGCTGCCATTAGGTGTGAATGGGATTTCAGTATTAATCCTGAATATTGTAACACAACAGCACTCACCTCCATTAGTATAATGGGGAAAACTGATTCCTCTGATGCTGTAATTAGCAGACTGTCAGAGTTCTTGTTATTCTAGTTTGTTCATTGTTTGCTTTAGGATAGAGCATGACACATAAAAATGACAAATTAAATTGCAGAGTGACTGTAACCATGTAGTTTCTGTTTAACTGTATGATGGGATTCAACACCCAGATGCTGAACAAAGGAAGGAATGCCTGCACTGTGATGAAACACTGATATGCTTCTTTCTTTTACTAATAAGCATTTCTAAAGAACCTTACCAATAAAACAAACCAAAAAACAACAACAACCAGTTGAACATATTTCTAAAGGTAACCTTTCAGCAGGCTCACATTTTCACACTGTTCTGTAAGCTGTCTTTAATAAATCTCCTTTATCGTTCAACTGGTAAGAGATAATCAGAGCCAGTGGTTTGGGCCAAGCTAATACGTCCTTTCAGTGACAGGCTTGAATATCAGTTACAATCACACTGATCCAGACTTCCTTTGTCTCTGGTGTAATATGAAGTAAGATGCATTAAGAATATCGGCAGAATATTTTGCCCAAGGTCAGATGCAGAGCACAGTCAAGGGATGGCATCAGAAAGTAATACCTGTAGGAAAGAATTGCTGGATCTTTTCTCTATGCATGAAACTGATCCCATTGGGAAGGAGGTGAAAAATAGAAAAAGTGGCGTATTTTATTTTTATTTAAATGTAAAAATATACATGATAATGCAATAACAATTGTTTAAAACAAATGAACAAAGAAACTCCTAAGATCCTTCCCACGTAGCAGTTGGTGGTAAAGCTCCTGTGGAGAAGCTGAGTTTCTAAGACAGATTTTGTCAGTTTTCTTTGCTTTCTCTCTTCAAGGATCCTTCTCACAAGGCTGAGGATGGCATTGACCTTGGGGGGGAAGGGAAGCAGGGAGCGGGAGCGGCGCAGTTAGTCAAACTGGGCTTGTTCAAACAGACCTTGCCAGTCTTCCTCCTCTCCTTTCATTAGGGGTACTGGATCTGGGCTGTAAAAATCAGGATGACAACTAGATGGTAGGAGAGAATTAGAGTAATCTGTGACTCTTTGTTTCCATCCCAATTATGCAGCCCATATCTAGTAGCCCTACCTTCAGGGGTCTCTCCCATAGGGCAGTTTGTTAGTTTATTTGATTTATATCCTACTTTTCTTCTAGTAGTTTAAACTTAGTTCCCTTCAGACATTCCTTTCATTTTTACCCCACAACAGCAGCCTGTCTGGTAGGTGGGGAGAAGAAGAGAGATTGCTACAAAGTCACCCAGTGTACTTTCATGGCTGAGGATGGACTTGAACTTGGGTCTCTGCCCCTAGTGCAATTATGTAACCACTGTACACACCAGCTCAGTCATGTGGAGAAGGAGAGAAAGGCCCAGGTGAGCAGGCTTCTGGGATGGTTGCCACCTGCTGTGCTCCCCCTCCCTTCAGCGACCCCTTCCATACGGCAGTTGCTGAGGATGGGAAGGGTGGAAGAATCCAACAAAGCCGTCAAGTTTCAAAAACAGATATACTTCTTCAGCAAAGACGTGTCAATATAAATGCAAGAAGGCAATATCATTAGCATGTCATAAATATGTCTTGATAAATAATGAGCTCTACACATCATGAATCTTTTTAAAAAAGAAAAATAGATAGACTTCATAGGCCAGTCATAGTAAAATGTTCCAAATGAATGGAATACCATTATTTAGAACAAGAAAAGAAATCTTCAAACACAAGCACGCGCACACACACACACACACACACACAAATACATGTGCATTTATTTATACTATAGTAACACCATTAGAACTGACAAGGAAGATATCGAAGTGGTAGAAAGCTTCTGCCTTTTAGCATCAACCATCAACGGTAAAGGAACAAGCAGTCCAGAAATACGTCACAGACTAGACCTCGGTAGAGCAGCCACGAAGGCCTTGAAAAAGATATTCAGATGCCATGATAAGTCTATACCTACAAAGATCAGAACAGTGCAAGCCATGGCATTCCCTATCATACTTTATAGAAGGGAAAGTTGGACTTTGAAGAAGCAGGATAGAAAGAGTACTGGCATTATTTATTTATCTATTTGTTTATTGAAAACATTTATGTAGCCACCCATCTTTTACCAAACTCTGGACGGCTCACCACAAAAACATAAAACAATATCTATGTATAATAAAAAAAGATTAAAACCACAAATATTAAAACCAAAACCAAAATCAAACATAATAAAACCTGGGACCTTAACTAAACTTTCACATGTAGCCCACAACAAGTTCATCTCATCAACCTCACCCTATCCCAGTGCCTAGGGGAAAAGCCAGATCTTAAGCATTGTTTGGAAGGTTAAAAAGTCGGGGGCATGCCAAACATCAGGGGGAAGGGTCTTCCATAGGGCAGGGGCTACCATGAAAAAAAGCACACTTCCTAGATCCCATAAGATGGCAACATTTAAAGGAGGGGACTAGGAGTGTGCCCACTCTATCCAATGAGGTAGGATGGGCAGATGTCCTTAAGGGGTGGCAGTCCCACAAATACCCCGCTCTCGTGCCATATAGTGCTTTTGTGGTGGATAGCAACAGAGATCAAGGCTATCAGGAAGGAGGGGGTGCATTCCAGGAAGGGAAAGGAGACAAAAGTCAACACAGTCCGCAGGGGGAGTGTGGGAAGCATAAGAGGTTCAGAATTGCCACTCCCTAGAATCTCCCAGGGTACATCCACTAGTTGCAGTAGTATAGATTTAGTCTGGCAAGATTCTGTCTATATGGTGTAAGCAAATAAAAGAACAGTCAACTGGACTGTTTCATCACTGTTGTTGGGATGGGCCTGATAGCTTTAAAGGTAATAACCAGCACCTTGAATTGCATCTGGAAGGAAACTCAGAGCAAATGCAGCTTGCGCAACAGGGTGTAATGTGGGTAAACCAAGGGGCACTCATCACTGTGTGCATCACTGCATTTTGGACCAGTTGTAACTTCTGGGTAGTCTTCAAAGGCAGCCCCATGTAGAGCAGTACAATCCAAATGGGAAGTGACCAAGGCATGAGTGACCATGAACCAGGAAAGGGAGCAACTGGAACACAAGACAAATCTGTGCAAAGGCCCCCCTAGCCATGGCTGCCACCCACTCCTCAAGCAGAAGCCATGAGTCTAGGAGGACCACCAAACTGTGTACCAGCTCAGTCTGGGGAAGTGCCACCCCATCCAGAGTCAAAGATGGACTACCACCTGGGCCTGGAGGCCAAAAGCCCAGAGCCACCCCGTCTTGCCAGGGTTCAATCAAAGCCGGTTTCTCCCCATCCAGATCCTTACAGCCTCCAGGCACTCAGCCAGCACCGCAACAGCATCACCTGTCCAGCTAGGGGTAGAGATGTATAACTGGGTATCATCAGCATACTGAAGTTACCACACCCCATGCTGTTGGGTGACTTCCCCCAGTAGTTTTGTGTAGATGTTAAAGAGGAGAGGTGAAGGACTCAAGCTCTGAGGTACCCCACATTGAGGGGCCTAGGGCTCAACATCTCCTCCCCCACCAACCCTGACTGGAATTGACTGTGGAGGAAGGAGGAAAACCACTGTAACACAATGCCCCCCATTCCCAACACCCAAAGCCAGTCCAGAAGGATACCATGGCGGATGGTATCGAAAGCCACTGAGAGGTCCAGGAGGGTCAGAATGGTTGCACAACCCCCATCCTGAACTCTCCAAAGGTCATCTACAAGTATGACCAATGCCATTTCAGTGCTGTGTCCTGGCCTGAACCCAGACTGAAAAGAGTACTTTTGAACTTTGGTGTTGGAAAAGACTCCTGAGAATACAATGGACAGCCAAGAAAACAAACAAATGGATCATTGAACAAATCAACCCAGAATTCTCACTCAAGCCACAAATGACCAGGCTCAAATTATTCTTCTTCACACACATTATGCAAAGATCTAGCTCTCTGGAGAAGGCTCTAATGCTGGGAAAGTTGGAAGGAAAGGGAAGAAGAGGATGACCGGCAGCAAGGCAGATAGACTCAGTTACAGCGGTGATGGGTGCACCATTGGAAGACCTGAAAGACCAGGTTAGGCACAGATCATCATGGAGAAAATCTCTCTATGTGGTTGCTAGGAGTCGACACCAGCTTGATGGTACATAATCAAACAATCAATAGTAACACCAAAGAAAAGGAATGCGAATATGAGATTCACATAGCATTGGATCAAATGAAGAGAAAATCAATGATCAGGCAATTTGCATTGTATACTTAGTGGTCTTTAATGGCTTGAGGGCTAGAAGCTTTTGGAAACTGTTAAACACTATGGGGGCATTAGAAAGAAAAAGTCTGACAGTCTGAATCTGAATATCATTACAAAACAAATTGGACAGATGATCAAGGAAAAAAGTATATATTATTTTCTTCGGTGAAACATTTTAATTCTTCCCACCCCCCAATAACTCATCTAGCTTTTCTAGATACATAAACTGCTTTGCCTGCAAGAGCTCAAATTAGCGCACATAGCACTTCCTACTCCTATTTTTCACAAAACATTTCCCTTGGGTAGGTAGGAGGTGGGTGGGAGACAGGAGGAAACAATTAAGGTCATCCATTAACTTTTCATGGCTATAGGGGTAGAGGGAATAGCTTTGAAGGACAAGAGGGTGACCTGCTACCAAGGCAACAGTCAGATAAGTGGGGCTTGATCCTGGGCCAAGAAATTAATTTAAGAAAATGTTCAGACAAGCCCTTCCTTAATGCACATGAAGATAAAGTGAGGGAGGGGGAAGCACATTCAGACTTGCAAGATTCTGTTGCTTTAGCTGTTCCAGTAAAATTGTTTTAGACCTATATGGCATTGGTTTCTTAGTCTGGTCTACCTTGTAAGATTGATAATGGCTGATGGAGAACCTGAATCTGGATCACTCCACTCCTAGGCCAGTATTTTAACCGTTATCCCACACTAGTTATAGATAAAAGAAGTAGATCAGAACAAATTAGGCAATCAACACTGGCAGAATATAAATAAGAAACTCTTCATGCCAGTCAATTGCCTACTCAGTATTCCTGCCCAACACACTATAGAGCTTTCTTCTTAGCCTGCTTTAATGACTTGCCCACCATGGTTTTGGAGAGATGGTATAACCATCCTCTTTTGCAGAGAGAACTTGCCCCATGAGCTGAAGGAACCTGAGTTTCTAGCTCGTGTGTTCCTTGATTGTCCTTTCTACTGCAACTTGCACCCCACCCTCCTACCTCTGCTTGCTAACAGAAGATCTCATTTGCTTTTCAATGTCAGATCAAATCCCTAACATCTCCAGGAGAGTTGCAAAATTTATTTCAGCTGCTCTTGCTTTACACAAGAAATGACTCTCCTACTTTTAGGGGCTCGTAAATATGCAAACTTTTTTTATGCTTTCTATGCTATTTTATGTTTTCTGCTAGATCTCACTTGTTACTGACCATAATTAAATTATAACTCATACACACGCATAGTTTGGTAACTCTGTATGTTAGTATTTCAATATTTTATTCACAAAGTAGTTTTATAATCTAGTCACCTAGTTTTAAGGATTTAGCTTTTTAGTATTCTAGTATTTAAATCTGTAGTATTTAGTAGTCTGAACCATTTTATTTACTTCTATCAATCTTCCAGAACATGTTTATGTATTTTAATTTGAACTTTGTAACCCCTTACTAAAATTGTACGAAATGTTGCTCAGTGATTCTAATAAAGAGGCTGTTACTTCATTCGAGATAAAACAGCTTTGTTTGGATCTCAATCTGTGAAAGAAGCATGATAGCTGCTAGGGCAGCCCGTGGTGTATTTCAGAAATAATTGTGGTATAGTCGCCAAGTTTAGTTTTGCCTTGTGCATATCAATTGCTTTCACCTCTCCATGTTAGCAGGAATGAAGATGGGATGGCTTGTCACACCTCTAGTGAAAGCAATTGGAATATGGAAGTGGACAGAAAAGCATCTTAATCCATCCGATGAACGGTGTATCCTCATGGTTATTTACCTCTCACTGTATTCTATTTAACACATATGTGGTTTTTAACAATAAGAGCTTTCCATTGATCTCAAGCAACTGGTTTGTTACACTTTTTAAAAATATGATTGTATTTGTCTGCCTTCAGTCTCTGCAGAGTGCTAACCAGGTGATCAAAAATAAAATAAAATAAAAATAAAAATAAAATAAAATAAAACCACACACACACCATAACTCAGTGTTTCTCAACCTTGGCAGTTTGAAGATGTGTGGACTTCAACTCCCAGAATTCCCCAGCCAGCATGCTGGGTCCATACATCTTCAAGTTGCCAAGGTTGAGAAACACTGCTGTAACTAAATAACTACAGAGGCTTGGTTTTCACCACTCACTAGTATGCACAGACTATAGCATGAAGAGTCTCCACTCTCACTTCCTTTGTAGCCCCATCACTTCGTTTCTTCAGACACAGCCAAACACACCGGCTGCATCATGGAAAAATCCATCTGCCTGGTGCAAATATACTTCAGCTTTCTACCCTGGAGCACAGCCTTCCCCTGAGGGGACTTGGGAGTTGCACGGCATTGTTATGGCTCAAGAGGCTTAAGAATCAAAGAGAGAGAAAAACCTCAAGAGAGCCTCCCTACCAGGGTTGTGCAAAGCCTTCAGAAGAGGTGCTGTCCCGGGTGGTCTTTGCAAGCCCAGGTACAATCTCTTTGCTTTCCTGGCGATCGTGTGCATTCAGAGCAGCTGAGAGAGCCTGGTCAAGGATGGGATGGCTTTAATGCTTCAAAGAGAAGGGCTTTGATGCTTCACAATTCCCTCTGGAAAACCTCTCTTGCCAAGGCTTTGCACAGCCCTTTTCTCCTGCAGGCCGGCAGCAGGGAAGGCTGATGCTCCAGAAGGAGAAGAGAGAGAGAGAGAATTTATGAGAAAACGGAGGTCAACAAGCCCTGGAGTAATCCTACTACAAGGGGAGGGCAGATTTCATATCAGAGGAGCTGCTTTAGTCAAAGCCTGTTGTGCTTTTACAAGCAGAATAAAAGAAAGGATGAAGGCACTTTCCTGCAGGTTCATTTTTTTCCCCCTCCCATGATTTCCTTTCTCGCTGGAAATGGTGGAAAAGAGATGATATCTACTAGCTGCAGGACTGAGGTGTCTTCCCTTCTCCTCCATGTTAGGAAAGTGTCTTGAGGTCAGGAGTACTTTGCATTCAGTGGATTTAAAATGTTCCCTTCTAGGCTCATGGCTTGCCCCATCTTCTCTCTTTTCGCTTCTACCAAAGTTGAATTCTAATGCCAGAGCGGCAAGAGCTACATTGACGTCTCTGCAGGAAGGGAGAGGACATCTGAAAAGAGATTTCCTATTCTGACCTCACAATGGAATATATCAGGGTGGCAATAATACAAAAGGCAGGCATGTGTTCCTCAGTGGAAAAAATACATTGTCTAGTTTGGGGATTATTCCTGATTGGGAGGTTAACAGGGAAATGGAGGCAGTGAAATTTGATTTTAAATTTCCTCCAGAAAATTCTGACATGTCATGTGGGTCATATCTATCATTATTCCAAAATGTTTGCAGCTTGCATACTAGCCAAAGCTGATAAATGATCATCCATCACCAGTAGGGCCACCAGATCTTGGCAGCAAAGTTCCAGATGACAACTAGATGGCAGCAAAGAGTTATGGTTTTCTGTATAATCTCTGCTGCCATCTAGCAGTTATCTGGATTTGGGTAGCCAGATCTGGTAGCTTTAATCATCTAGGCTAGGTTGGATGAAAGATCACTCTCTGTCTTGGCCTCATCTGAAGACAACTCTTCAGAAGAAACCCTCTGCGTGTTCAGCCTCACCCTGGCTAGAATATCTTTCTGCTGCCACCTGGTGTTCATCTGCATTTTTGTAGTCCAAATCTGGTAGAACTACCCCAGCAAAGGATCTTAGCTGCAGTAAGCACCCATTAGCCTGGGACCATCCATCAAGAACTTTGATTTACATTTTCTGGTAAGGCAATATGAATGGCCCACATGAAGGGCCCTGATATCAGCTTCAGTGCCAGAGAAAAGAGAAGCATCAAAATACTTGCTTACAACAGTGTCTTGAAGTTCTACTCAGGAATAGTCCCACATGTCAGCATGACCTTATAGCCAAATCAGACTTGATGAATACCAGCTATCTTAAGACATCTCAGTGCAACTTGGTAACACTGCAGCCAGACCAAAATTCCTTAGTATTACCTGATTTAGAGCAGGATGGTTACAACTCCTAGCATAAAACTTGGTTTGACGGAATTCATTGCTGAAAATAATACCTAAGGTTTGTAAGGTTAGTTACAAACTTTAGATATTATTAGCCCTGGGCGCTTGATGACTCCCTAGTATATCAACTCTTTCTCATCTTTATCCTTTCACATTTCACTTAAACCATTTTAGCTTGTTACTCCCAGACTTCTTCCAATCTAGCTGTGCTTCTCTGTTCTGAATAACTATTTTGGAATTTGACTTAGGGCTCTACGGCCACACTTGTCCTGCTTTCTTACCTTGATTTAGGATAGGGTGGTCTCCAACAGTTAACCTCTTTCTTTAGATAGTTCTACTTGATTCCAAATTGGCTGAATATTAGGTGTTTTCCAAACTCAGCTAAAAGCTAGGAGAAATAATGTCTGAAAGCTTCACTGAAATCTGGAAATGAGGGAATCATGGCTTGCCAGGAAGTTGCATAAACTTGTCCTAAGGCTGAGAAAGTCATGTTCCCATTGATACATAAATACATCAATATGTTCATTTTCAGAACAACCTCTTAAAGGAATGGAACATTCTCAGAAGTCCAAATAATTTCTCAGATCAAATGTTGTGCATCTGTAAATATATAACAATTGAAACAATGGCAAACATTATAATGTAGTAACAGCAGTTAACACTACATTTTTGGAAAAGAGTGGCTTCTTTCCATCAAGCTGAGAGTTAAAGAAGTTAGTTAAAGAAGTTCATCAAGGTGAGAGTTAGGAAATCCCTTAAAACATGGTTCTTCCAACAGGCTTAGGGATCCCAGAGAAATAGCGAGCCTGCAAGATTGTTACACTGTGTGTAGGATGCTGGACTATTCTCCCATGGTCTTATACCAAATATACGTATAAATATAAATTTGGTAAATAAATCAATACTGTTGAAAGGTCATCCAAGTGAAATCAAAGCCCTGCTTAAAATGATATCGTTTAGTATCTACATATGTTATTATATATTATGTCTCACCTGGATGGAGCAAATGGGAAATATAAAGCGTGGTATATAAACTATAGGATTGGTTCCATGTAAAAATGAAATATGTGAGACAGCTGAAGAGAAAAGTGGAGATTATAGACCCTCCTTCAGTGTACTTTCTTTTCTAAGGAAAAGGCATTAGTATAAAAAAGGATTATCTCATCAGATACTTTTCAAAAAAGTAACATACTTGGTTAAATGTAGTGCGTGAATGTCCTGCATTTTGACAAGCCCTGTCCTTTGACCTTTTTTGCAATGTTTTTTTTCAGATAGCAACAACTTAGAAAAAAATTATCCACCATATGACATCTTCATTGCATGCCACTGTATCTTAACATCAAATGACAGTAGCATCTTGGCATTTTTCTTGGCACATCTAGATTATTCGATCTTCAGCTGTCCTGTTTTCTGATCATTTTCAGATACATAAGCAGTAAAGCTTACATTGGGATATTATGTTGAAGATTCTGATGACATCTTGGCTTGCTGCAGATAACCCTGGATTCCACATTCCATATTCTGCCATGTTTTTTTCCCCTCTCATGAATTCTAATTTAATTTTATCTAACTGAGGTAATTTCTGCATTTAATTTGGGATCGGAATATAGTTAATTCTTTCAGTTCATTGGCAATATTATCCCACTCTATATTATTAATGTATGCATGAGCATTGCCAGAACCCTGTAAAAAAAGGTAACCTTGATTTAATCAAATGTGTGACTGTATTAATATTTTTAGATGTCGTGCTTTACTGCATGCCTTCACACTGGAAGACCTTCACAAGAGAATTTGAGATTATTGCAAAAATTTCATATTCTACTTTTCAGGCTAAAGCTATTCTGGGTCTCTAACAATACTTTAAAAATGCAGTAACAAATTAAAATCAGTATAGCCAACATATGTAATGATAAGCAATTTAAAATACAATCCAACATGCTTATTAGAGTAAAATTGCTTTTTGCAATGTAGCAAGGGAGGGAAAATGTGAAGGAACACAAAGTCTCAGCAAATACCCTGTATTTTACATCCGGATTTGGAAGCAAATTTGAGAAAGGTAGCAGACACATGATTCAATATATTTCCAAAATAACGCAATGTGAATTATGCTTTGAATAACTACAGTGCCAATTCTTGAGGAAAAATTACTTACAAAATGAAATGTGAAAATTAAATTTCACACTTCTGCTTATCGCCTCCGTCTTGTATTCTAGAACATTTTAGAAAAGATGGTAATAATTAAAAATTGATGGCACAATGGCACAAGATCATTCTGGTTTGCGTCTACCTGTAGGTAGGAGCAAGTGTGCTAGAATATTCTCTAATATGTACTAATTTACCTCCCTTAGTTAAATGGTTTTTATTGTCGGAGGCCCTTCAGACAGTTACTTATGCCCTGGTCACCTCATGACTGGATTACTGCAGTGGTACATGAGGCTGCCCTTGAAGACCATCTTGAAGCTACAGCTGGTACAAAATGCAGCAGTGCAAGCAGTAACGGACACCTCCTGGTATGCGGTGGATAGCAACAGAGATCAAGGCTATCAGGAAGGAGGAGGTGCATTCCAGGAAGGGAAAGGAGACAAAAGCCAACACAGTCCACAGGGGGAGCATGAGAAGAGTAAGAGATTCAGGATAGCTACTCCCTAGAAACTCCCAGGGTATATCCACTAGTTGCAGTAGTATAGATTTAGTCTGGCAAGATTCTGCCTATAGGTGTAAACAAATGAAGGAACTTAACTCAGCTGGACTGTTTCACCATTGTTCTTGGACTGGGCCTGACATGGTATGCCCATGTGTCACCACTGCTATGTGAGCTGCATTAGTGCCAGTCAGCTTCCAGGTGCAATTCAAGGAGCTGGTTATTACCTATAAAGCCCTACATGCCACAGGACCTGGTTATTTGAGGGACCACCTGTCTCCAATTGTTTAGGCCCACCTGCTACATTCTGGCAGAGTGAACATGCTTCAGGTCCTCTTTATTAAATGTTGTCATCTTATGGGACCAAGGAAGCGTGCTTATGGTCTCCACCCTCTGGAACAGCAGCTCCCCAAAGATATGGACAGCACCCTCCCTCCCAGAGTTCTGGAAAACTCTTAAGACCTGGCTTTGTGTCAGGCCTGGGACTGATGTATTTGTGGGGCCCCTGGTTTGGTTGTTATTGTTTGATTGTTTTAGTCCTGGTGGTCTATGGGGTTGTATGTTTTTAATGATTTTCAGTGTTTTGGATTTGCATTTGGAAGCTACCCAGTCTATGGGAGTGGATGATGATGATGATGATGATGATGATGGTGATGATGATGACAACAACAACAATAACAACAACATCAGCTTGAGATAAGACCACAACCATCAGCCTATAATTTTAAATTTGCTTACTAACGATAATGATGTCCGTTGATCCACCTTTACTGTCCTGATGCTCTTCAGGAAGGCAAGTTATACATTTAGGATTGTTTAGTCAGAACATTTAAATAGTCATTCAGCCAATTTTAAACCCTACTCAAGCCTTAAATTTTAGATCATGTATAATAGAAGATGGAGCTTTACAGAAAAAAATAAATGTCTTTAACCACCTAATTAAATTAGTAAAACCTTGGAATCTGGAGCATCAACTCCTTCCAGCTGGTTTGATGAGGATTGTGCCACTACTGCTAAAAAGAAATTGAGGGACTTATACCTAGCATGCAGAAAGTCTAATTTACAGATACTAAAATTGACAAAATATTATAAGACACTAATGTGCCAGAAGAAACAGAAAGCAGAGGTAGATTTCTGGTCATTAATAAATGCTTCTTTGTACAAAAACTTTAAAACCTTTTGGAATTTGATTTCCAGGGCATTCATTGCCCCCTCAGTCCCACATCGCTGTGCACCCTCTAAGATCTGGGAAAAATAAATATTTCAGATCTATTTTTATGTAGCAGCATCAGCAGCAGCAGTCTATTGTGAATATAACAAACAACATCAGATCAAAGCTGCTTTCCATCTCACAGTGAGACCAGTGACTGAGGAGGAGATCTTGAGCTTATTTTAAAAGTAAAATCTGGTAAGGCTCCTGGCTGGGATAATATGCCCATTGAACTTTTCAAACAAAAACTAGATGGAGTGGGGGGGGGGGTACTAGTGGCTCTACTTACTATAATAGATAGTTCTGGTTTAATCCCTTTGGGCTGGAACAGGGCTATAATAATTCTCTTATATAAGAAGGGAAAAATGGAAGACCCTGTTAATTATAGGCGGATTAGCTTGCTATCACTTTGGGGAAAACTCTATGCTAGATATCCAAATGAAGAATTAACCTGGTACCTTGATACACTTGCTGTTTTAACAGATGCTCAGACCCTTTTCAGAAAAGAGAGATGAACAGTTGACCAAAGTTTTCTATTAGTGTTCCTAGCAGGAAAACATTCTTATTTTTTGTGAAAGACCAACTATGCTGCTTTTATAGATTTGAGGGCTGCCTTTGATAGTGTTGATCATGCCAAATGATGGGGTAAAGTACAGAACTTGGTTCCTGACAGACATCTTATCTATTTAATACAGACATTATATCAAGACAGTGTAATTCAGGTTAGATGCAATTAAAAAAGGCTTACTTGCAGGTGACATAATAATGAATAAGGGTGTGAGAAAAGGTTGTATTCTGGCCCAAGTCTATTTAATATCTATGTTAATGATTTGGGGACTGCATTACTTCAGGCTGAGAATCATTGTCTATTATTGGCCAAAAGGAGCATGTGCGCTTTCTTATATGTAGGTGATGCTCTTCCTCTTTCACTGACTAGATTAGATCTAAAACTCCAACCCGAGGCATTAGTCAAGTATAGCCAAAATAATCAACTACAAATAAAACTAAACTTTTGGTGTTTGAGGAAAAAATAAAAAACAATATGTATCTGGAAAATTCAAGATCATATGATAACTCAAGTTGAGAATTTTAGTTATCTGGCATTTTATTCAATCATGCTGTGTCCTGGCAATGTCACTGCATGGTGATCATTTTGAAAGCAAAAGCTACTGTGATAGCTTTGCTTTGATACTTTTATTCAAAAGGAGGGAGATTTGTCCCTGCAGCAGTACAACTTTCAGTGCAAAACATCTCTTCTCAAATCTTGTATGGAGCTCCAATTTGGATTATACTTGTCAACAATATCATAATCCAGTGACTGGTGAAATTTTTAAGAGCTGCTTTAAATGTTCCAAGTTGTGTTCCAAATCCTGTTGTTCTCCTAGAAACCAGGCCATACCCTCTGAAAACAAAAATTGGCTAAGTACAGTTAAAGTTTGGTTTCAGATACATATTTTCAAAAACAAGGAAGAATCACTATGTAAAATTCCAAATGATTCTTATGTAGGTGCATGGCTTAAATAGGTGACCCCAAAGATTGGTCAAATTGGTATTCATCCTGATTATTTGTTTTCCAGGAGCATGACACCGGTGTTTTATTATATTAAACAAAATTATGGGACAACTTAGTACAGGAATTAATGGCAAAACTTCTGTGTTCATCCCTGACCTTTGGAATAAATTACAATTACATTTTTCACCTCTCTCAATACCTTAATAGTTTACATTTAAGTAAATACAGAATATCATTTTTCTAGAGCCAGATTAAATGTGTTGCCATCAAATATGTTATATGATAGATTTCAAAAGGTTCCCATCTCTCAAGGATGTTGTCCCTGTAATGGAATTAACCTAGAAACTATGGATTATATGTTATTGCATTGTTAGTTTTACAAGACTTTTCAGCAGAATATTATGTAGCCTATTTTAAAATTGAGGGCAGGAAGAGAGATTTCTGAATTTGTTAACGTTGTACCTTCAAATAAAAATCCTGAAATTACAGTAGTGGCAGCCAAATGTTTAACTATGGCTATAAAAACAAAGTCTTTGCTAATAAATTAACAAGTTTGTGTTTTTAAATGTTTTATGTAATATCTATCAATTTGTTTTAGCTGCTAAACCATTTTATCCTATGCCAAACTTTTAAATTATATCCACACTTTGCTATTTGGGTCTTCTGGCCATAAATAAACATCATCATCATTTAAAATTTTGATTTCTATCTTAGCACCAGAGTCCTGAATAGTTTTCCATAGTACAGCTATTTATATTCTCTTCTAATAGTGCCAATCAATGAGATGGCACTACAATATCTAAAACAGAATTTGGGACACTTTCAAAGACTGACCATCCAAGTTGGAGGTCATTATTGCATCTTGTGAGAGTATATTCCATAGTTTAACAAAGTGCCTTGGGAAGCAAATTTACTTCAGCTTCAGAGCTGGAAGTTGCAATGAGTGGAAATACCTCCATTTGCAGTATTTCTCTTTCCCACCTCAGTTTCCAGCTTCAGAGGAAAAACTTGCTGGAAGACCTGTGGGGGAAAAAATTAAATTCCCTCTTTACATCTGCTATGACCCCACTGATTATCAACTCCACAACTGATTCCACTTTTATTAAACAACAACAAAGCACATCACATACAAAGGCATTACTACAGCTCAGCGAGGGACCAGAAGCTTTTTCAGGTGTTTAAGAATAGGGTTTTTTCCCCTGAACTGACTCTGGGTTGATGTAAGTTTTCATTCTGTTCCTTACCCTGCTCACTAGAGCATGTTCTGGTTACCAAAAGAAGATCAAACATGTAAGACTTATGTGAGATTTTGCTCTGATGTTCTCAGCCATCACTGCTATAAAACAAACCAATTGGCAAAGCAGTATGAGGACTCAGAAACAGCTATCAACCTGTGAAGGAAAAAATTCTCTAAACATATCCCAAAGTTGCACAAATGTGAACCATTCCTCCCTTTCCCAACCCCGTTCATTTACGATCAACCATAGAGCCAGAAAGATCAGCCCAGCCACAAGACTCTCCACTGATAATTTTCCACCCTTGATTTAATCTTCTTCCACTAACAACTTTTTCCATTCCTAATTGAATCAAGGCAAAGATTTCCCTTTCTGTCCTTGATTGGATCAATGCAAGGCTTAATAATACATGCTTTCCAGTAAAAACCACAGGCATTAAGCTGACAATAAAAAGTGTCTGCTGTAATCCCTTTAAAGTTAATTGCTTGACTGGGAAAACCTTTTTTTACCACTGCTCATCACCAATTGCTGGCAAAGGATGGACTTTTTTAAGAACTGTCAAAACAAAAACCAGTTGACATAAAACCTGCCATGACACCATACAGGGAATTCGATTCTCTGTATAAATATACCTTTTTACTGTAGCAATGTTCCACTTTCTCTACAATCTGGCATGCAAAGATCATTCACAAAATAAACTGCTGGCCTTCCCTCTTGGTGTTGAACTCCATTCTTCTCTCATGACGAAACTGATTACATTCTTGGTGTTAAAAAAAAATCTGAAAAATAAATACCCCAGCTTTGTCTGTAACCCTTGTTCATAATCTTCATTGGGTAGTTGTTTGAGGTAAAAGGGAAGAAGGAGGCTAGATATACCATGTTGGGATCCTGACTGAAAGATGGGATATAAATCAAATAAATAAATAGAATATCATTTACAGCTTTTATTTTCTATATTTTTCAAAAACAGTCACTGCAAGAAGGAAGAGACTTAAGAACTAAGACCTTATGTTTAGGACTGGAGATCAGAATAAATCTTTAGCTGAAAGATAAGGCTCAGCAGCAATATGCAGGATTCAAAAAAATAAGAAGAAATTCTGAAACCAAGGAGTCATGCACAAACTGCTGTCTCTTAAAGGCCAAAGGCCAGTATATTGATTTTCAGTGTGGGAAATATACCCAAGGATTTTTGCCTTCCCAGAACTTACTGGATACTTTGTGAGATGCCAGCTCAGTTTGAGGGCATACATGGAGGTCTCATCCATGAACCTGTAAATCACATCAATAATGCCAACTGTATGGATTCAGCTTTTGTTTGAGCCAAGTGTCTGAATCCCATGTTTTGGGGAGATACTGTGCATGGTAGAGTCTCTGTGTGTTCATTTACTGGAGTGAAAAGTGATGGTTTAAACCTCTGAACTTCCACTGTGCTAGAAATCTACTTCCTGTTACAAAGATGCTTAAAATGAAAATGTTTTAAACTTTAAATAGTCTACAACATGGAGAAAAGGATGAAAAGAGATGCCTGAATTGCACTGTACTCTCATCCAAAGTAAAGTAGTACCTCATTGTTGGGTAATCTAGGGTCATCACTTTATTAATATTTACCAAAACATTTATTTTTCCCTGAGCAGTAGCTCCAGTATCATAATCTGTGACACAACACTGGGGCCATTCAGTACTCATTTTGCAGAGAATCCCATATAGAACACCAATGGGACAGCAGATATTGGCTTATTTCTCTGTGACATCCCAGCCATGTCTTCTGATAGCCAGTCACTGTTGCACTGCCCTTCTTCTTTTGCACCCCATGGCCAATTGTGAGATAAGGAAAAGACAGACATGTGTGGAAGAAACAGGCTTAGAATGGTACCTCAGGTTGGCTTTCTGTTTGCTAGCTCCTCTTCTTCTTCCTTCTCCTCACTTGGGAGTGAATAAACCAGTTGGCTAGCTGAGTGAAAGAGATGTTTGAAATGCCGTTTGTAAGATGATGCTGGAAGGTTTGATCCTTATGGTTTACCAACCCCAAAGGGTGCTGTCATTTGGGTCTCGGCTTACTACTCCATTGCCTTCCAGATATTTTTAAGGACAAATCTCAGAGTCCCAGGGTGAGGAAGACTGTTATAAAGGTTTTTGGAGGAATAATGAGTTTGCATAGCAGAAAGGTAGGCAAGGTAGCATCCCTAAGAAGAAAGGCAGTGTCATTTCAGAGTATCAGTCAAGCACCCTACAAATTCTGAAACCAACTGTATTTTCTCAATTCAGTGTGTTCAGCTTGAAGGATTAAAGATGCTAAACATGTAGGGTGCTTAATGGGGGGCTCCAGGATAGCATGCAGCCCCTCCCCAGGTCTTGGATGGCCCTAGAACCCTTCCAAAGTTGCTGCTATGCTCAAATGGGCAGTGTTCCAATGCTATTTATTCTATTTAGATTTCAAACAAACTCAGTTTATTTAGCCTGACCCACTAGAGGTGTGCAGAATTGAAAGTATCCAATTCTTATGCTAATTTTTCTGTTTGTCAAATAGGAATTATCCTAGGCCTACCTGCTTTTTTCAGCATCTAGCCTGCCACTCTAAAGCCAAGGATGAAAGTTAGCTTGAAGCACTTTTCACCATCCTTTCCTAAAGGATTAAGCTGGCTGCCCTCACTCCCAAGGACAACATCAAGCTGCAAGGCTGGTTTGATGAGCTGGTGTAGGCCAGCTCCCTGCCCACTGGGGCATAACTCACCTTTATATGAAGTTTTAGCAATCGTTTTATTATCTTTTTCACTTCAAAATCTCCCAAAGTTGCCCACCTTATCTCTTGCTCATTTCTCATTATAAGGGACCATTCTTTGGTTTTGATACAGTGGTTTCAGTGATGGGTTTGATGTAGTGCAGCATAGTGTATCTGCAAGAAGTCTTGCCCAAAGCAGATACTGTGGTGACATGCTTAACCAAGTTACTGAATTAATCAATTTTTCTGGGTTCACACAGTATATTGAATTATAAACCAGACAAAGTTTGCAGAGCACCAAGCTGTGAAAACCAAAAAAGCTAAAGAAGAGTAAGATTAACCAAACTGCAGATGTAACTCTTACTTCTTTAACTGATCTGCTTAAGCAAGTTGTTTGAATTTTAGTATATTAATAGCTAGTTTCAGTCCCTACCCACCATTTTTTCTGAGTGCTTGCTGCATGCAGAGGGACATTAGATCAGTTGAACAGCTATTGCTTAATGACAAGAAATGACTAAAGCTATCAAGTTTCATTATGCTTTTGGGGTGATGTTATTTCAGGGAACACAGAACACTAAAAGGACATTGCTGAGTGGGAATGTGAATGCAAGAAGAAGGACAAGTTGAAAAGCACACATTTCTTCCTTATGTTGACAACAATGGAAACTATTAACATACATTCCCCCAGTTCAGCTATGTTGCATGCAGAGAATCAGACATCCCAGATACTAAAGCATGCTATATGAAAATCTCTTTACCTATGATTCAGGTGTCAGGATTTTATTCATGTAGCCTTGGGTATTTAGCAATATCACCCTTAAGGGAAAAGAGACTTTCTTGGATTTAGACTGGACAATTTCCCCCTTGATCCAGTGGATCAATTTAATTCAATACAATTGTTAAATGGCCAACACCACAAATTTGTAGAAAAAGCTGTGCCTGACCTGTAAGCAAAGTAGCTGTGGATCCTCACTCAGTCCTGGTCAGCAAAGCCTACAAATTCAACCATAGCAACTCTCTTGATTACCTTCCAAAGATGGCTTTAAATACAAAGCAACTGCTTCAACTAGAAACTAACAGTAGAATTTCCATCTGTAAAATGTGTAAAAGCAATGATGTGAAGTGTGACTGAATACCTCGCTTTAAGTATCTTTCCTAACAACTTGTCATGTACTCTCACAAAATGAGATATCTAAGTCCAGCCTGAAGTTCAGGAAATGCTTAGAATGCTAGTTTCAGTGGGCTTGTATAATTTTAACCATGATCTGGTTCATTTATTTACTTATCTAGCAACATATACATGCCACCTCAATCTGAAAGATTCTGGGTAGGCATACCTCTGGGAGCAATATGTTGCATAATGTGGGAGCCAGTACCCAGAAGGCCTGCCTTTTGCCTGTACTTCTTCTACTAGCCATGGGAGGGGGACCTGAAGCAGGCCCCATCTTCATGCCAAGATTGAATGCACAGGATCATATATAGTAATGTGCTCCCTAATATAACCCAGAGCCATGCCATGTGGTAATTTATCCCTTGCCAGTGTAATGAGCATAGAATTCAGGTGACTCTACAGTAACATCTTTCCACTGCTAAAATTCTGGTGGCTTTATTGTGTACCAGTTTCAACTCTGGGTCATCTTTAATGCAGCAATCTAACCATGGGGTAATCAAGGTGCGAATTATTGTTGCCAAGGCTTCTTAGTCCAGGTATGGCTGTAATTGTTACAACAGCTGAAGCTGGACAAAGACCTCCCTGGCCATGGCTTCCACTTGCTGTTCAAGCAGAAGCCATGAGTCCAGAAGGATCCCTAGGCCAAGGGCCTGTTCTTTAAGGCTCAGTGTGATCCTGTCTAGAGCAACTACTGATGTTTCTGGCTACCCAAGACATTTACAGATGATCAGCAGCTTTTTCCTGCTTGGGTTTAATCTGAGCTTGTTTCTCCCCAACTTAGTTACTTATAGTCTTCAGTGCAAGACCTGTGCAGCTTCTCCAGCTTGGCCTGGGGGGCAATATATAATTAAGTGATGAGACCTCTGCACTGCTTTCATATCAAAGTTAAATAGCATGCAGGAGACGACCAAGCTCTGGGAGATTCCCCAGTGGAACTGCTCCCATGACTATTAACAGGAACTGTTTGCTCAGGTAGGAGTAGAATCATTGCAAAACGCTCCCCCAACACTGAGCCCTTGCAAACAGTCAGAAGGATATCATGGTAGATAGTATTAAATGCCACTGAAAGGTTTAACAGGAGAGGAAGGGACATGCTCCCTCCATCCAGGCCCCAACAAAGATTATCTACCAAGGCAACCAGTGCAGTTTCTCTCCTATTTCTATGTCTGAAGTCTGACTGAAAGCATTCTAGGTAATCTGCTTTCTCTAACCAAGATTTACTGAATACATGATAACTGAATGAAGTTACATGACATCCTATAGTTTACAAACTATAGTGACTTCATTTCCACAATACACAAATCGAAAACCAAATAAATCATATTATGGATTAGTATGCTTTATCAGTGTGGCTTATATCTTGCCTTTAAGCATGTGTGCAGTCCATTTTAAGGAAAGAAACTTAACATTTGAGAAGAAGAAGCTTTTGCAGCAAAGAGCAGTTAAGGAACACAGAGTTATATCCAGGGCAATAGCTGGCAATATGAATTGTTCTTCCATGTTTAGTTTAAAGTACATTTGTCTAAAGGAAGTTGAGTGACAGCTATTAGTCCTTAGTGATTGACAGTGGTTTGGTAGTCTCAGCCTTTGAAACTTTGAGATTTGCTGAATCTCTTCATCCCTTGGATAGGGCTCAGGCTGTAAATTGTTTTTCCATTGGACATGCATTGATCTTTAGATCTTATGCAGGTACACAGAATGGACAGCTGCAGGATCCAGGTATGAAGAATGACCTTATCAGAAGCAGAGCTTAGAATGGAGCTTTGGCTTTTTAGGTATAGCCTTAATACTTTTTTCCTGGTTGCTCTAAGCAAAAGGGGGAAAGCCACAATTTAAACAGCAACAGCTCAAAAGGGCAAATTAAAGAAATGATAGAATAATATAAGACTATATTATCATGCACACCTTCAGCACGAAAGACTTGACCATTTGGCTTTAGACAAGTCTGACTGCTTTCCCCACATACTTAAAAACAAAGATAATAAAATAAAAAGAACTGTGAATATCAAATAATTTGCTTCATAGAGGGTAATTGTTGCCGCTGCTGTTGATATTCAAAAATTGCTGAAAGAGCCACCGTTCCATTTCCTGCAGGAACTCCTTTTGAATTGGGAAATATCTGCTGGACCTGAAGATGAAAGAACAATTAAACTGCAGTGCAGAAAGCATTTTCTCCCAACTGGGCATATTTAGCAGCTGCCTTTCACAGCAATCATTCATCCGTCTCGCCCAGCTTTGCTCCTAGGGCTGACTGCAGAAGCTCTGTCAGGTTGCCAGCAGACACCACTTTGAACTAGACTGAAGCCGGGACTTCCTGTGTGCACCTGACGTGCTCTTCCTGTCAAAATGCAGCTTCTGGATAGCACCGGCAGGCAGCCTTGGGAAATTCAATCGTGTGATGTCCAGTATGGACCTCTGCACTTTTCTTAATAATCTGTGGGTATAAATTTAGTTGAGTGCTGGCTTTTGCCCTTTCCAAAAGTTCTGGACACTGTTCTGAATTCAAAATGAAATACATTTAGAAGTGTGTGTTTTGAAAGTGTGTGTGTGTGCAATAAGGCTTTTTAACGATGGATCTACATTTTTAAAAATAGATCTTTTGTTGTTGTTAATGTTTGTTGTTATGTTTATTTGTTTAACCTTAATAATATTTTTAGGGTTCTTTTCCTTTCCTTTTATTGTCATTATTTTCTTTTGCATTTATTGTTTTGACAATAAAAAATCAAATATGAATGAAAATTCTTTGTTGAGGCGAGGGAGCCTTAATTCCCTTGCCCTGTAGCTTGGAAAGAATTGGTGGGGAAAGTGTTGGTTCTTTTTTAAAAAAAATCTCTTTAGGCAATGAATGCTTTAATTAAGCTATTAGGCAGTTATTAAGTTGATTGCAAAGTAAGCCATCCACCACGAGGCATGCATTCACTCTCTCTCTCGGCGTACATGCTGCTGCCTGGAACAGCTGCATTTAGACATAGCAAGTGTTGGAAAGTTTGGCAAAACTGGCATAATCAGCCTTTCTGAATGGCTGCAGTTGACCTAGCGCCCGCCATGTTAGCCAGAAGGCAGCTCACCCAAATGATTCCCATAGAATTATTGAGATACTGGAATCAATTAGATTCCTTGCTGTGGTCCATTTGTAAACCAAAGGATCAAGGAGTTGTTACAATAAAAAGTTAAGGAAGATGAACAGATACTTGCCTGCTTCTATGACCGGGTACATTTGCAACTTCTGTAATGCATGGAGAAAATAATAACCCCTTTGATTTGTTAGAAATGCAATCCAGTGGCTCAGCGCTGCCTGCAGCAGGATTTGTTAGATTTATTGTAAACTCCTTCTCCTTGTATTGGAGCTGTATATATTTTAATTCCTTACTGATGCACAAGTTCCATTCGTATTACAGCAGATGAGAGTATGGCGAGAAAAGAAAAAAGAAAAGAAAAAGAAATGCACCATGAAGGGAAATCAGAAGACATGATGCAAAAGTGAGCTGGACATGATGACACCTTAATTGTGGTTCAGTTGGTATTCTTTCTCAAAAACATTGCATTTGTTGCAGCCTAGTATTAAAAAGTTCTGAAATGTATAATGTAAGTGAAAGAAGGAAAGCTCAACTAAAAGACAAGGAGATCTAATTGTATATGTCTGTTTCTTAGGAACAGGTATCCCAGCTTTCATATTTCCATGGCAAAGCCTGAAAGCACAGGTGCGTGATCATTAACTTGGGTGAAAAAAATCATTTTAATTCAGCCTTCTGCTCAAGCTCCCAATTGCAAGATCCAGCAGGCTAAGCCTTACAGCTCAAATGCTTGGTAACTAAATGCCTGCGTGGTGGGTGGGCTGACTTACTGAAATACTGTAGCTTCTTTAACTTTAGAACTAGCTTGGTATGCCTGAATGTCACATAGCTTCATTTGAGAGAAGGGAGCTGCATCGCTTAGTCACTGCAGGGAGAAAGAAAGAGAGAACTTCATCTTCAGGAGTTTTGGGATATATCTGACCTTAGATTGGAAACTGGCCTCTTAGTAATACGTTATGTTTGATGTTCTCAAAGCATGGTTTCTCTGTTCAGCCCTGGAAATCTTCTTTCTGTCTCTGGCAATCATCTTGACAAGCTTCGGCTAGATGACTTTCCTCCCAAATGTTCCACGTTTGTGTGATGCTTTATATGTTCTCCACCGAGAATTTTAGCACAAATCTTACTGTCAATAGTACTGTGCTTGGAATGACTTTACCCCATCTGTCCCTTGTTCTTGCTTTCTGGCTTCAGCCTTACCTTCCAATATCCCTCATCAAGTATGTTTGACCAGAAACATCGGTACTCTGTGCTGCTTATTCATAAGTTCAATACTTTTTAACTGAACATTGCATTGATTCAACAGGTTGCTAGAAACAGTAAGCAGAATCAATCAACATGTTGCTAGGAATAGTATAGGGTTTCTAAGCTGGTTTTCATATAAGCATGATGCTCTGGATATATAGGCAATACTAGACATTCTTAAGATCATTTTTATGTTACATACATCAGTGGTCATGCATTTTCCCTCCAGCGCAGACTTTCTCAGCTGGTGTTCTGCGAGAGATCATAAGAAGAAAAAAAAATGTTTTTGAAGCCACACTATGCTAATACTCACAGGGGTAGGGACTTTTACATGCTGCAACTCAACTGAGGGCCTGTCAATTTGCTGTTGTTGTAAATGTGGTAAAATGTGGATTGGGTAGGCTAGAAGTTAATTGAATTGTGAAATTTTCATATTTTTTGTGATTTTTATGCAGGGCTCTCCTGATACCTGAACATTATTTCAAGGGTTCCTCCAGGCTAAAATGGTTGAGAAAAGCAGCTCTTATACTGGTTCCCAAATAAACAGAAGAAGGCAACTGTCCCCAGGCAAGTTAAAACTCCTGATTTACTCTAGGCTGGCTGGGTGTTTCTAAGCCTTTCTGCCCAGAATTTTATGTCCCTTGCTCTCAGTCCAACTCAGGAAAAAGTAAAAATAGAAAGTATTTGCTATCAGTGAATGTTAGATCAAAATCCTTGCTTTCAATGAATCCACTTTTAAAATTGGCAGGATTCAGCTCTGCCAGAAAGTATCATCTACGTTGTCCCTTCTAACACAGTTAGAGGCCCTTCCCATTTAAAATCAGAGTGTAAAGAAACTAAACTATTGAATACATTTCTTTGACTCTATGAGGTCTTATCTGTTCAGAAGTTCTTACAGATTATCCTCCAAGTTGAATCAGATGTCCTGGATCTAGTTGGAATTAAATTAGACTATTATCTGAAGAAATACACTGTGCCTGAGCTGTGTCTTGTGGTAGTGCCTAATGCTAATCCTCCCTTTGCAAAAATGAGATGTTTGGTTTGCTTATAAAATAGGCATGGAAAAGCCCTTTTGGATAGGTCTGGAATTTTAAGATCACATCATGGATACTCTTGAAAGATACTCTTGCCATGGTGAAAGTGGGCAGTGACAAAGCACACTGATCAACAAACTGAAAAAGTTCCCTTCTGCCATTCTCTTTAGTTTCCTCAAGACACTTCCTACCACTGCCTCCCCAGTTTGGCTTTTGCTTTAGCTGGTGGATATATTTCTGAATAAAACACTTAAAATTAAGTCTGGTGGGAAAGAAGGCCTGCCAGAGACCTGGGGAGGGGTCCATGGGCTGACCGGCCCTTACAACCACCTGATTGTCTTCTAACCAGACTGCAATTTCTAGCCAGACAACATTGCTTTTGAGTGGGTTTTACAAGTATTTTCAGGAAATGTTGACAAGACTCAAATAGGTTTTATGATGAGCAATGAGATATTTTCCCATCTTTACCATAAATCCTTTGTCCTGAACTCAAAACCTTTATCCAGGGTTGAAAACAGAATTGAGCCATCAGAGACCTATAAAGGGGGAAATGGTTTAGCTTTCCAGGTGAGTAAGAGTTAACATGTTTTGTTTGTCATTGAGAGAAAGCTGAAATAAAACCTGAAGGTGAAATGTTTCAGAGCAGTAATCCCACAATGGACTGAAGAGACCTGAAATTGAAACCTACATAGTCCAAATAAAAATAATTGCAAGTGAGGAGAGCAGAAAAAAGAAGCCATGCTCCAGAAATTTCTTGTACTTTTTTCAAAGATTTTTTTAAAAAAGCAATGCACGCTTTTGAGCTTGGATACTTTGCTATCTGTGTTACACAGATTCTACCTACAATGAAGTCTTCAAAAAGAACCTAAGGTCTTGATAATTTTGATGCCAAATATGGGAATTATGATGAAATCAAGCACCTGATTGCTATTGGATTGGCATGTCATGCCACCCAACAGCACCATTTCACGACTGTGACCCCAAAATATCTGAAAATGTGTCACATTTGAAACAATATCAGAAGAAGTAATGTTTCAGGTTGAAGATACTATTGCCAATGACTCCTCAGACAAGTGCAAAAGGTTTTGTTCAGTAAAACTGTAAAAACTTTACAAACTAGCTTTTCTTAAAAGGAAACTCAACAAATATTTTCACAAATGAGTTTGATAGTCATACACATCCCTTTTCTAGTGTATTCATGGCAATGCCATTAAGAACCTGTGGACTTCATTGGTTTTTGAGTGTTGTTCTTGTTTTTATCATATAATGCAAGCATGCAACTATACCTGTCAATGTTTTTTCCTCAGAGCAAATGCATACATGACACAAGAAGAACCCTGCTTAATTTGATCAGCCACAGATGTCCACAGCTAATCACAGTGATGGAGAAATGATAACATGTATGTAGTGACATCACAAACCGAACCCCAATGTTATGTATTTGTGTCTTGTGGGGTTTGGGTCCTGATATCAGGATGCATGTTTTCCCATTTGCTTCTTCCCCTTGCAGATGCCTATGAGATAGGTGAGATCCTACTGGCACAGAGTCATCAATATGCATATGATACCCAGCTTCACATTTCAACCTGGACAGGCAATGCCATGGAGGTCCTGCCCTGCTGCCTGGAGGCTGTTGGGTCTGGATCCAGAGGAAGAGGCTTAGGTTCAACCCAAGCAAGACTGAGTGGCTTTGGATTCAAGAAGCTTCCATTTCCAGGGATTTTCCATATTCAGTTCTCAGTGGGATTGCGCTTTCCAAGGTAGAACAAGTGCATAATTTAGGAGTCTTCCTGGACTCTCAGCTCTTATTTGATGAGCAGTTAGCTTGACAAGCAAGTGACCAAGAGAGCCCTTGCACAAATCATGGTTTGTTTGGGAGGGTTGGGCCTTGGAAGCACTATTTGACTGTGTTTCTAGCCTTTTCTGTCTGGTTATGCTCAGAAGGAGGTGCTTGGAAACTACTGTTTGACAAATGAGTTGAATTATGGTATTCCATAGGATCCATCTTGTCTCCAGTGCTGCTTAACTTCCACATGAAATTGTAAAGCTTTGGATTAAGATACCCTTGAAGGTTGGTTAATCTCAATAATGGGATAGATAAGGGAGAACAAGCTGAAGTTACGTCTATGCAAAATGGCACTGTTGTTTATAAAGAAAAAGGCTGGATTCTGGGACTGAGGCGTAGCTTGGTTTAGGTGGGGTTGTGCTCCCCAGGAAGGCTCATAGTTTGGTGGTGATCCTTGACATCCTTCTGTCATTGGATCTGTAGCTGTAGTGAAGTTCCCATTTGCACAGTCATGGCTAGTGCTCCTACTGAGACTTTTCCTGAGCTGGTTTCACTTACTGACAGTACACACACCTTGATTATATTGACTACTGCAAGGTACTTCATGTGGTGCTACCCTTAAAAAACATCTGGAAATGGCAAATGGTGCCAAATTAGGTGACCAGGCTGCAGACCTGTGCATTATACAGATATCATGTCATGCCTGTACTAAAAGATCTGCATTTGCTACCAACTGCCTACGGAGCACAATATAAAGTGCTCGTGCTGACCTTTAATGCCCTACACAGCTATTTAATGTTGGATTATCTATTGGATTGCCTCTCCTACTATGAATCTGCCTAGTTATGCAGACCAGCAAGAGAGGCCTTTCTGAAGATGTCCCTGCTTCCAGGAACAAAAACTGCAAGTACTTGGAAAAGAGTCTTCTTCTGAATGGCTCCCAGGCTATGGAATGTACTCTCTGAGGAGAAGCATTTAGCTCCCACTTTCCCAATATTTAAAAAAGTAATAAAAATATATCTCTTTTGCCAAGCATTTAACTGCTTATTATTTTAATTATTGGTTTTAATTTTGATTTTGACTAATTGTATTAATTTTGATCAATTTAGATTTGGGAATTTTTTAAAAAAATTACAAGCTGCTTTGAGCATTGGAATAATGAGAAAAACAGCGTATAAATTGTCTCTCTTTCACCACCTCTTGAGATAATGGTAGAAGTTCATTTTTGTGTTTCCTCATTTCCCCACTAGCTTGGTTAGGGAGACAAAACTCTGAATGAGGTGAAGGTAGAAAATAATAACAGAGGTGAAAAAATTCAAGATCCTGTTAAGAAGAACAGTTGACTCTTCCTTTGCCCCTGAATTCTTGATTTTCCCTACAAATAACCTGACTCTGTACAACCCCCTGGTTTCTTTAATTCCTCAGCCCTCTGCTTTTTGTCCTTTTGTTTTCATCTCCACTGGTTTTTGTCAGTCTGGCCTGGGTTTTGATCCTGGCACACTCCAGATTTGGCTTGGGAACTGGGAGATTGTAAGGGGTGTGATGAGTTTGGTGATACATATTTGGGGGCCCGTTTGGCTGGGCCTCCTGGCTGCTCATTGTAGGTGCAGGAGGAGCTAGAGATTGCTCTGGCTAGGAAGGTGGGTATGGAAGTGGGGTGGATGGTCCTATGGCCTGGAATGAGGAAAGGGGGTGGATAGGAAAGAGCAGGTGCTACCATTAGTATTGTGAAAGGTAGAAAAAGATACTCCAGGAACTTGAGGCCAGGCTAATCCTGGGGTCAGCAGGTTCAATGGTTGTGATCAATCCTGTTGGCCAGCCCTCAGTGCTCACCTCTGAGGCTAGGACATTGAATCCTTGGTGACCCTGCTCTCTGATTGCTGCTATTAAATGTGTCAATGCATAATAAATCCAAGGTGGAGAACAGTACTATCAGTCTTTGTGTTCATCAGATCACTCTCTGATATCCTGTGGCTTAGTGGTATTTCCCTTATGCACAGGGAGGTAGAATCTATTAGAAGAGTTTCAGATGATGCTTGCAGTTTTCCCCCAGAATCTGATGGGCTGTAGAGCTAAAGCCTTTGTAACTGCCTGGAATGGGGAGATTACTGGGGCCTTTGACCAGGTCACTCCTATGTAGCCTCTCTGTGGATGTTGATCCTGGGTGGGTTTTTCCAAGGAACTCCAGGCAATGGAATGCCAGAAGAGATGCCTAGAGTACTGCTGGAGGAAAACAAAGAGTGAATCCAACCAAGTACATGTACAAACCCACTTTAGAGATTACATTGTGGCAATAAGGGTGGCAAAAGGTAGCTTTTTTTTTTCTCCACCCTACCATATCTTCTGATAGCTGATGACTGGCTCTCTTTCAGTTATCCTGCTCTTTGCTGGGCAGGATGAACTTCAAGCCCATTTATTGGGCTACCGTGAAGAACATTCTAGGCATCTAGTGATTAAGATCATTCAGATTCACTTGGAGTTGGACTCCAACTACACAGGTCTAGACATAGTGGCTGAGGCATGGTCTGGCTTGGTTATGTAGGAGGAGTTTGATCCTGTGACTCCTGAGGAAGTGGACAAGATCCTCAGGACTATCAAACCAGCCACCTGTTTACTAGATCCTTGTCCCTCCTGGCTTGTGAAGGCTGCTTGGGAGGTGATAAGTGGTTAGACCCATGTGTTGGTGTCAGTCTCCGAGAAAGAGAGAGAAAGAGCAGTTACAACTGCCTTGAAAGCAGCAATGGTACTGCCCTCCTAAAGATGCATTACTGGATCTATCAGCTCTGGACAATTCTCATCCAGTTTCCAACCTTCTTTTTCTGGGGACAGTTTTTGAGAAGGTGGTTGGGTTGCAGTTACAGAGGATCCTGGATGTAGGAGATTATCTAGACTCTTTTCAATCAGATTTCAGGTCAGGACACAGTACCGAGGCAGTACTGATCACACTTGTTGATGATCTTTGCAGATCTGGGATAGCAGTGGTGCAACCATCCTGGCCTTCCTAGATCTCTTGGCCACAGTATCCTTTAGGACTAGCTGTGGAGTATGGAAATGGGGAGCACACTGTTGCAGTGGTTCTCCTCCTTTTTCTGTGGCCACTTCCATTCAGTGTTGATGGGGGGGGGGGGAGAGAGGTCAAGCCCCAAGCCCCTGGTGTGTGAGGATCCTTAGAACTTGGTGCTTTTGCTCCTCCTATTTAACATCTACATGAGGCTGTTGGGAAAGGTCATCGATCAGTTTGGGGTCAGGTGTCACCAATATGCTGATGATACCCAGCTCAAACCTGGTGGCTCTTGAGGTCTTGTTCCAATGCCTGGAGTCTTTGGGGGTCTGAATGGGGCTCAGGCTCAACTCTAGCAAGTCCAAGTGTCTTAGGTGTTTGGTCCTTCATTTTCCACCTTTAGCCTTGAGTGGGACTGCACTGCCCTTCTCAGACTTATGTGCAACTTGGGAATCATCCTGGACTCTCAGCTGCTACACAAGGAGCAAGTAGCAGCTCTGACCAGGAGGGCCTCTGCAGAGGTTCAGCTTATATACCAGCTGCACCCATTCCTTGAGTGGGAGGCCCTCCTCACAGTCACTCATGCTTTGGTCACCTTGCTGTGGGACTACTGCAGTGTGCTTTACAGGGGGCTATGCATGCAAACCATGCAAAAGCTACAGGTGGTCCAGAATGCTGTGACACAAGCAGTAATGGGCAAGCTTTACTGTAATACCCTGCTACAAGAGCTGCACTGGTTGCCACTTGGCTTCGTGGTGAAATTCAAGGTGCTGGTGATCACCTATCAGGCCCTACACAGCAAAGGAACTGCCTATCTCCTGTAGTATATGGCTATTAGCTCCAACAGGACTGGTCTACTCCATGTCCCAGCACTTAACTCTGCTACTGTTTCTGCCTTATGGAACATCATCCCCCTAGAGATTTGGATGGCCCTTTGCCTGCCTTCAGGCAATCTTTAAAAACTTAGTTGTTTTTCCAGGCCTGAAGCTAAGTGGTTTTGGGTAGGTGTTTGAGTAGGTCCCCTTTTAGTAATATGTGAAATGGAAGAATGATGTATTTTCTGTGGTTTCCCTCCACCTGCTGTATGTATTTTACTCCATACTTTGTTTCCTCTCCCCCCACCCCCAGCCATTTTTTATTGTGCTTTTAGAATCATTTGTTAGTTGGATAGCTGAGAAATGGCAATTAAATTAAATTACTTAAATTATTAGAGGGAAAATCCTACAGGTGCCAAATCAGGACATGAGGGTTGAGACCAAACGTAAGCTGAGGACCCACACTGGTCCTCAGTTGGAGACCTGACTCACTTTCCTAAATAAATAAATAAATAAATAAATAAATAAGGAAGATAAAAACTAATATAAAGTAAGAAAAAGAAAAGAAAAAGAAAGAAAGAAATCAAAGAGAAAGCTAAAAGTGCAAGAAAGGGGAAAGAAGTAAAAGAAAAATAGAAAAGAAAGAAAAAAGATACAAAGAAGTGGCTTCTGATCTTTACAGCAGTTATAAGTACAGTTATAAATTTACCTCTTACTCTAAGGTGACAACATAACTCTCTTCTTTCTATAATCTATCCTGTCTAATCCTCAAAACCATAAATCATAAATTCGTTTTTTTCTGTTTTATGCAAAAAGTCCATAAGGGGCTTCCAGTCAGCAATCAATGTAGATATTGTCTTTCCTCTGATCAAAGAAGTCAATCTGGCCATCTCAGCAAGTTCCATCATCCTCGCCAACCATTCCTCCATGGTGGGTAATGCCGAATCTTTCCATCTTTGTGCCTGCACTACTTTTTCCTGCTTCAGTAACAGAAATATCTGTTCTTCTGGAGGTAGGAAAACAGCTCTCAAGATGTCAGACTGAGTGATACAACTTAATTTTCCCCATGTGAATTTAGATGACCTTCACATTGATCCAGGGGGAACTTCGGAAAGCTCACCTGTGTTTACCTGGCCGTCAATATTCTGAGCTGGATGAAAAAGCCATGGCTTGTACGGAGTCTTTCTGTGTTCCTGGGAGAAGAGAAAAGGAAGGAAGGAAGGAAGGAAGGGCATGGTGCTGAGAAAAGTGCTGGCATGTCATAGTGACTGTCAGGCTTGCTTGGCCTTTAGAGGGTTTTATATAGAAGACTCCTGATGCGTTAGCACTATTGCTGACTTCTGGAAGTAGGCCATCCTAAGGTTAAAATGAGAAGTTAAACTCACCATTTCATTTCAGAAATGGAAAGATTTACCGAGTAGGCAAGAGTCCAGCCATAGATTTGACTTCATGATTAATGATTTTAGTGAGTCTGGAAATTTCTGTCATCCTTCAATGCCAAAAATAAGTTTACTAGACTTCACATCGGACTTAGTTCCTATATATTCTGGAGCTAATAGGACAACATAGGTCAGAATAATGTGTGTGTGTGCTTTTTAAGATTAGCTAGAGGGATGTCATAAGTACTTAATTAATCTGGGAATGAAAACTTGCCATTTATCATTCCTCAGCCTTCAGAACAGACACATGGGGGGGGGAGTGTCAATTCTTTTTTATCTTATGGTAAAACTGGAACAATTTCAATATGTCCCTGGATAATAAGAGCAATTCTCTCTTGCCTTTCTGGAAAAAGAAAACAATAGGAACAAAGCTGGATGGAGGAATGTGGAGTTTGCTGTCACCCACTCACAATCCTCTGAAATGAACTCATCAACCCACATCCTTTCTTGATTTTAAAGAGTTGTTCACTTTGTGTGAAAAAATAAGGAATATTTTGCTCTTAGTTGATAACAATGCATATCAACAGTACATATTAAAATATAGGTGAGTAGGGAGACAGTGGGAAAAAAGAAGTGGGTTTGAGACTTCAGAGTTTGAATAAAAGGTGAAAGATTTATACTATCTAAAGAGAAGGCAGAGTTTAAGTTACTTATTGGTGTCCTTGTATACTTTTTATGTAGTGAGGAGAAGAGGATAGATGTGCAGATTAAAATAGGATTTCCAAAAAGCACTGCAGAACAGCAGGTGTTTCTCTGCCCAGTACTATTCTGGGTGCATATATTAAAGTAGCCACCTTAGATATTTAATAAATTAAGTCCGAATCCCATTCTCCACTGAATCTTCAGAATTTTGCCAGAAAAACTATTTCATGTTCCCACGAGTCCTCCTGAAATGCCCAGATTCATTTCTGACAGAAGCCATGGCAGAATTCTTTTTTAGGAAGGAAAAGTGAAACTATGTATACAATACAAACTTAATTTAACTTAATTTTATTTCATTCTATTTTAATTTAATTAATTTCAATTTGTATGACCACCCATCTCAACATTAGCTAACAACAATTAAAGGATAAAACCAAACAACAGCATAAGAATATATACATAATCATCAGCTAGGATAAAACTATAGATAAACATCTGAAATCCAGTAATAATATAACTATCTCATGGGCTGTGCCCCGCATTCCAACCTCCATGCCCTTTAACATAGCCACGTCCTCAAGCCATATGAATGGCTAGCAGGCTAGGGGCTAGTTTGATCTCTGAGGGGTTCTGTGCCACAACCGAAACTGGTCTCTTCCTGGGTCTCCACAGATGGCACTCTCTAATGGATGGGACCTGTATCATGCCTCTCTTGCTGGATCTAATGAGACAGGTAGAACAACTGGGGAGAGGTAGTCCCTCAGATACCTGACCCAATACCACGAAGGGCTTTATAGGTAATACAATGAAGGGCATCTTCAACTGAACCTGGAAGCAAACTGGCAACCAAAGCAGCTTATGGAGGTGTGACGTGCTGATCAAAGAGAGTGCATAACTGCTCATACTGCTGCATTTTGAACCAGCTACAGCTTCCAGATGCTGTTCAAGGGCAATCCCATGTATAGCACATTGCAGTAGTTCATTCAGGAGGTGACTAAGAAAGGAGTGGCAGTGAACAGGGCCTCTTTCTCCTAGGAATGAACACAATTGGACACAACACAAAGATGGGGCAAAAGCCCTTGTAGCCACAGCTGCTACCTGTTCCTGAAACAGGAGCTGCAAGTCCAGGAGAACCCCCAAATTGCTCACTGGTTCTGTTTGGGATAGTGCAATCCCATCCAGAACTAAAGATGGAAAGTCCTCAGAACCTGGAGGCTCTAGAACCAAAGCTATTGAGTTCTACTAAGCTTGAACTGAAGCCTGTTCTTTTCCACTAAAGCCACACAATCTCCAGACTCTGAGATAGAACTTCCATGGCATCACTTGGGCTGAAGATATAAAGCTTGGGTGAGGTATCATCAGTCAGGTTCACTCCTTGTTGCCCTCCAATGTACTCTAGGTATTCTTCACCCATGTAATCTCCTTCAGCTCCTCAGTAAACCAAGGGGAGTTTCATGATCCATGGGAAGAGGGTGGTTGCATGGGCACAATCTGATCCAAGGCCCCCACTGCTCTCTCATTCCATGTACCGATCAGGACTTCTGTTGGGTGGTACAGCAGACCATCAGGAACAACCCCAAACTCCATCTCAAACCCAGGGAGGTCCATTATTTCCCTGGAGTAGAATGATTGAATTGGTCCAGCCTCCTTGGGAGAGTGTGGACAGGCCCAGAGAACTCCAGAGCTATCAAGAGAGTGATCTGACCATAGCAGGGGAGCAGTAGAAGCCTCTCCCAGCTCAAAATCACATTGCCATTGCTCCAACAATAAAACCGGATCAGGCTTATGACTATTGTCATGTGTTGGGCCCACAATAACCTGTGTTAGCCCCATGACGATCATGATGCCCATAAACTCCTAAACTGCTTTAGACCTGCCTCCAGAGAAGGCAGGTTGAAGTCCCCTAGAACCATAAGCCTCAGGAACTCCAGTTCCAACCATGGAGTTCAGGAACTCAGGAAGAGAGATTCATGTGCAGCAGAAAGGTTGGTACCATAGCAACAATCCCAACTGATCCTTAGAGCAAAGCCTAAATAACAAGGTCTTGCTCTAGTGATCTGTGGAGCAGTGACTCTGAACACCACCAGAGAATCTTGGATAACCATACCCATTCCTTTGCCCTTGCAGGACAGGCTTATTTCTGAAGGGAACAACCCCCCTCAGAGCCCAGCCAGGTTTTGATACACATCAAGTCAGCCCTCTAATCTGTGATCAGATCACAGATGAGGGCACCCTTGTTATAGACTAACCTGGCATTCAGCAACAACAACTGAAAGCTAGGGCCTCTGAAGGTCTGCTGACTGGGAAACAGGGTCAAGCACAGGAGGTGGAATGTAACAGTGGTATAAGACCCCACAAGTGGCCCATCCCATGTCTGCCACCATACCTCTCCTTATCATCACCACAGTGATGTTCTGGCCCATCCTTAAGCCCCCCAAAATCTCCCCTCCCCCAACCCATACTGGTTCATCCCCAGGTTAGAGGGTCCTGATTGCATTACTTAACCAAGAATCCAACATCCTCCTTCTTGGGCTATCTGGGTTCCTATGTGGTTCTGTTCATACACTCAGCACCTCAGGCTACCCTAGACTGTGCCCCACTGCAACCAAGCATCCCCCTCCCACCAGGCAACCCAAGCCAGCCCCCTCTCACTCACTATTTTATACTGTATTTTTTTGCTGGGTTGATTGTTAATGTTTTGTGACTTTGAATTAGTAAGTGGGTAAACCCCGCATACAAATTTATTGGGGAAGCAGAGCAAGAAGGAAATTCTGTTTTCCAAAGCTGTAACCACATTCACACATTCAGGCTTTAAACAAATCCAGGTTCCTGGCTCATGTGGAAATTGAATGGGCAGATACCTGCAGGAGGCAGCATTGTCTGAATGAAGTCTGCAGGGGCAGCCAGGGCTGAACCAGAACACTTACTTGGTCAGCACCCCCATTGTATTATCACCAAACAGAGCTTTTGTGCTTGAAGAGTGGCATAATTGGTTATAATCCATGTTGTTGTTTCATATTTTATTAATCAGTCATCTATTCTAGAGAAATTCCCTGTAGAGCTCTTCAAAATCTGGATGGGAATCTTTCATTTTACCTGTCCGTGACAATTCACATTTGTTTCTAAGATTATATTGGCATAAATTAAGGCAGCTCTTTTCCCTGCATTCTCCCATTTTTGCATTACACACGACAGCTGGTCTGGGCTCCTTTTTTCTTTTTCACCAGGGCACTGATGTGCCAATATCTTATTCCTAGCACTTTCTTTTACCGCTGATTGATTCCATTCGTATGGTTCCCCATCTCAACAACTGACTCCGGGTGGCAAACAAATTTAAAAATAAAATAAAGACAATTACAAGAATATAAAAATTAAAATACAGAAAGTCCCTCCCCCCCCCCAACACTTTTGCTCTATTTTCATACGTCTATTTCCAATTTGATAGAAAGAAGCACCCGGCTTTTCACGCTCCAGTCGTTCATACGCTAATAGATCTGAGGCAAATATGGGAACCCTTGCATAACTGGCTCGGGGGAGCCGGGGCAGGACGGTGGGGGTGGGGGGACTCTGGCATAACATTTTCTGAATCCTAGAATAGACAGACACAGAATGTAATATAGCATTTCTCCTCTTGCTGGTATTGGATCAGTGCAGGATGCAGATTTTGGCTTGGTTCATAAAATACTTCAATCCAAAATATAGCTTCTTTGTTTGTAAGTCAGTGAGATGTGCAAGCCTAGCCCACTGTGGCTTATTCCATAAACTAAAATGACTGAATCTTGGTTTAGTGTATCTATTTCCACTGCTATTGTTGGATGTTTTTTTCTCAGCACAACTGAGACTCATCTCTTATTTTCTGAACTTGGCAGAAGATGTCAGGAATGCTCTGGAGGCCAAACTGGGCTCTGGGGAATGGATCTGGCCCACAGATCGTGCTCTGCGGTTCCTGGCTTAATGGGTCGTACAAGTATACAAGCTGTCGCTGTAAAAATGGGAGAAAGTGTTAAATGAGAGTTCAAAGAGTTAAACAGGCATGATGTTGTACAATAGAAATGGACCTTTTATGCTTGTAAAACTACAGGTTTGTAGCTATGTTCTGTTGTTTACAACTGATACAAAAAGTATTACTGTAATCATTGGGGTGTAGCTTCTTTTGGTATCATTCCCTGTCAGAGAGATTTCTATTTCTAATTTTTCCCAGTTGAATAAGCATGTTGATAGTGGGCTGGTATCAATAGCTGGGTGGGAGAAAACGTCAGCTCGGATCCCATTTGTTTTTCATGCTGAGCAAAATGGTACTGGGGTGCCTTTTGCTTTTTCATATATTTCCAGCATACCCCTGGCTGGGCATGACTTCTGCTGAACTGCTCTGAGATATCAGTGTTTTTCTAGCCTCCTTTCTGCGACCAAAGCCACACAAACGAACAGCCCAGACACCTTGCCTCTCTTAGGAGCAGGCTAAGGAAGACCCACCTGGGCTCCCTAGCGCTGATCGTCTATCCAGCCATAATCTTGGAATGCCATTCCCAGGAGACGGGATCTGTTTCACTAAATCCGTTGCTAGCATCTAGAAATGGGATATTCTAGGGCTGAAAATAATGCAGTGCGCTTCATAAAACAAAACATCCCTTTAAACCTGCCTACGTCATGCCAATGTGAAGGTTTTAGGTTTCAAAAACGCTAAACAAGTCATGTAGTGAGCAATAGTCTAATGAGCATTTCTTTCAAATTAGAGGTCCTGGCAATCTTTGTATTTTTTTTTTCCCCCATTCCGTTTTCTTTTATTTGCAATAGTGGGAATATATGCCTCCCTCTCGATTAATTTATTTTCTAATTTGCGCAGTTTTAATCATAATTCTTTTGTTGTGAGCGTCACCAGTTGTGTAACATCTCTTGAGGGATACATTTGTGAGCTATGTTTTGTTGTGGAATTAGCAGGTGCAGCCAGGAAAGAAAAATAGTTTGCTAATTTTTCAAAAGTTTGCCGGGTTTTTTTTTTTTTTTTTTGGTTGATAAGGGATTGTGGCAGTGACACAGCAGAGAGATTGTCTGAGGTAGCGAACAAGAATTTTTTAAATATTGTTCACTAAACACATAGGTATCAATTATTTGAAAATATTTTTTACTCATTTCAAAGGGAGTTAACCCTATGTGACTCACTAAAAATCTACATTATTTTATCTGCAACATAGCCATTGCTAGGAATAATTCATTATAAGTTTTCTAACAATATTCCAGAATCTCAATTATTTTCTAGCATCCCACCAAAAAAGAGAATCTCTCTCATAGGATGACTGCAAAAAGTTATATTGTAAGGTTTAAAGGTCTGTGACAACCTTTTGAGAATTATCATAAATCCTTTAACTGTTCAGTTATCAACTTCATATTCTCTGCATTCAGATCTTGTGACTTGGTTCCACAGAATCTGAAAGATAAACTTGTTAAATTTACACAGTACAGATATACCATAATCAGAATCCTTTTACTGTGAAATTATTGCTTTGATTTCTGTGAGATTACCAGTGGGTTAATGAAGCAAACCCTAGATCTCTTCAGAGATCTTCAAATTTGGAGTGTTCTATAATGTGCAAAGCCCTCTTACACATTAATAAGGTAGAAATAGAAGAATGTTAAAATCTTGATAGCTATTTTTGGGGAATCCTTCCCATTTGGGGCAGGAAAATATTTAAGACAGACAAATGGATGGTTTAAATTTTCCCTGGAACTGGGGACATGATGCAAGGCAGAGGGGCAGGGCTAAGAATCCATCAGATCTTCTACCAAATTCCCTATCCAGGCAATGATATGCCTAATTTTAAGGCTTGTCAAAATTAGGATTACCTGGTACTGGATGGTATTTAGGAGGGCAAACTCCCCTTTAAAGGCTTAAATCTCTGGCCTCAAAAGGGCAAAAGTTGAACCATTCTACATTTCTTGGGCTTCTCTATTAGGAACCATAGGATTGTTCCTTATGTGACTGGGTGAGGAATAAGTTTCATAAACTTCAGATCAGCCCCTGTTGGGTAAGTTAAGATCTTATACTTGTGTTGCCTACCCCCACCACTTTAAGAGATATTTAATGCTGCCATTACACGCAGCAAATAACACACAAGCTCTGCACTGATCTCTAGAAGGAGGCATTTTTCTCTTTGCTTTCCCTTCACTTATCCAGCAATGGAGCAATTGTACTGTTGTGCAAGAATCTGTGCATACATATATGACCAAAGCATATAAAAATGTGCTTTGGTCACATTTTTACATTCCGGTTATTCCTAAGGTGCCTTCTGTCACAGTCAGCCATAAAAAGGCAATGTAGATCCTTAATCAGTATTTCCGCCCTATGCCTCGCACCATCACAGACAACTCTTCTTGACCCAGCAATGGGATTCCTGGAAAAGTAGTCCATGTGGGGAGAAGTACAGGACCTTTCTTCTAAATAAAAACCAGGAAGAGTTATTTTTCAGGGGATGTGTGTTGTGGGAGGGGAAATACGCAAACCCTAACCTAACATTTATTGTTCCTTTCTTATTTAAAAAGATGCAACATTTCACTAAACAATGAAAAGTTGCTGATTATCAGCCATCCCTATCCCAGTGCCTCCTGTGAGAAGAATAATAGAAATTGAAGAGCTCTTCTTAAGCAAAAGGAAGGAAGGAAGATAAACATTGCCTTATATCAGAGTAGTCATCTGCCCCCCACACCTCCCTAGTTTCCGAGTTTGATATTAAGGTAGCTGCCACGTCCTAACTCTGATGTGTATTATTTTGCACAGCTTGCAGTGCAAATTGCAAAGAGAAATGAAGATATATATTTTTCCCTGAGCAATAATAGACCCTTTATCTAGTTATTTTGATTACAATATTGGCCTACATTTTAAAGTTGGTTGGCAGAAATCCTGACAACTGAAAAAAAAGTGAAAGATTTTTTTTTTAACAACAACGCACTGCTATACAATAATCTGGAAATCTAAAATTAAATATTTAATTAGAATTTTGATTTGCTTTCAAGATAGGTGGCATTGCACAGGCTATATTACAATCTTTTATACTTTTTTTGTTTTGCCAGAAAAATTACTGTATATTTTAAACAGGCCACTTTAATATTAATACATGTGTAATAGATTCAGAACTGAAAAAATCAGCTAAAGATGGTGCATTTTACAGTATTGGGAAAATTACAGGATTTTCTTTCTTTGTATTGTAAAAACATTTTTAACAATTTACCTACATTAATCAAAAAGTACAGCATATTTAATAATTTTACAAATGTTTCATAAAAAATATATCTCTGTACAAAAAAGTTCTTTTGCACCTACTTCATGTCACAGCAGCATGTCGTGAAATGGCAGAATGGAATACCAAGAATGAAAATTAAGTTGATGATCATAATGCCAGCTTCCCCCTCCCCCTTCTTGAATGACAGCTTGTTTAGTTTACAAAATATATTACAGAAGAAAAAAAAATTATTGCAGCTAGCCTGGAGAAAGGCAAGATGAGTAATACAAGCAGATTTAAACAGCTTTGAAGCACATTACCTATTTTTTTAAATTGTTCTTTCTTTTAGCATTTTTACCTTTGCTTTATCATAATCTATCTGATACTTCTTGGGGAAGAGTCAACTATAAATGCCTCACAGAAAAAAAAAATGCATTACTTGCTTTGGCATGAGAATACCACAACAGCTGAGGGAACTTGGCTGTGTTTTCAAGTCACTCTGCAGCTCAAGCCCTACTCAAGTGAATAGACTTTAGGTGGCACTTGAGGATCTGGGCTGTGAAAATTATGGAAGAAATGGAAGATCAAACCTGGTCAGTGCAGTACAATGCGACTGTAACAAAAACAGATGGAACACAAAAACTCTTTAGAGATAGGCACAGAGGTGACCCAAAAAAACAAAAAAAAAAAACCTTTCTACAAGCCTATTTTTATTAGACAGATACACTGTACGTCCAAAACAAGCTGTTTCCTGCAGTTTCGCCACTATCAGTGGGACTGCAGAAAGTTTAGTACCAACTCAAATGAAATATTTCCAAGTGAATTGTTTTGCCTGCATTAGGTAAAGTGTTGATGACTTCTAATTGTAGCATAAACAACCTTACTCTTTGTGATATAATTATACTTCACTGATACATGTGAAGTACTGTATAGTCACAATCCTAAATAATGACATTATAAAGAAAAAGAAGCAAAACTATAATTCTAATTTCATGATTCATTCTGGTCAATGAATGGCACTGCTTTAACTGGAACATTCTCCCGATTCACTTCAGTAGATGAAGCTCATCCAGTGGGCCTTCTCCTGTGCAGCTTAGTTCAAAGGAGTGAACAAGGCTCCCCATAGAGATACTTTGCATTGATCAGCACAGGTAGATCTCTGAATCAGGACACATGCTGATAACACTGTATTATAAAACTTTCCTTCTTGTTACATTTTATCCAGACTTGATAACAATTAGAAAAAATTCTCTCAATTGCTGTATGTTTCTGAATGACTTTGGTTACTTTTGCCATCAGTATAATTGTAGATAAAGTGACTACAAAGGCAGCAGTGACAGTTTGTCTTTCTCCAATGGGAAACAGTACAAGACAGCAAGGAAGCTGCACTTCAAGAAATGTAGACGCTGCTGTCCTTTCAGAGAATGCAAACATCTGTTGAAGATCATATAAAATTGTAAAAGCACATGGCATATTCATAGGTTATCAGCATTGGAAGCAAAGCAAAGTGTCTAGACATCTCCTAGGTTTATAAGAATAAACTTTAAAAAAAAAAAATCAAGCGGACAGCAAAATATATTGATATTGCTGGTATCTTCCATCAAAACTATATAACATTTTCTATTTTGATCAGATTGCCTTGCAAACTTTTCTTGCCATATAACATAAAGGTATCATCTTTCTTGTTAACATTTAATTTTTGGTAATGTATTTAGTCATTAAAGTGTTCAACAAGAATTAAAAACAAACAAAGAAACCAACTTTGAGAGGGAGGGTGGACAAAATCACGGCCAAGGTCCAAACAGCTACTTTAGGCACCCAGGGATTTGGATTGCCAAGGGTTGTTCCCCCCCCCCCCCACTTAACAACACAAAAAGAGGTCCTTGCAATATACTCATTTAGTCTGAAAACCTGTTCCATTGTTCCATTTCAAAAATAATTTGATGTAGCCTAAGGGCTTTCATTTTACATAACCCCGATGTTCCTGAGGATGTGAGGAGCTAATTGTGCAGCTGTTTAGAACCTGTCTTGTGTACTAACTTGAAGAAACTTTGGGAAAGAACAATCCTAAAAGATTTTCTTTCTTTTCCCCTTTCTTTCTTTCTTTCTTTCTTTCTTTCTTTCTTTCTTTCTTTCTTTCTTTCTTTCTTTCTTTCTTTCTTTCTCTTTTTCTTTCTTTCACCAGATCAGTGGTAATATACCTCATTATTGTCCCACTGATGCTAAGAGAAATAATAGCAATGAGTTATCCTGTAATGATATAAATTACACCATGCCTATGGTGGCTAACAGTGCATAAGCACATGTCCTTAAGTCCATCAGGATGAATTAGGTATTTGCACATCATTGCATAACTGTCGAGAGAATTGCATGCAAGCTAAAACTGGATGTAACCAATGAGGTTGACTTAACTGATAAAAGTTGCAGTCAACTTTTTGGGCAAGCTGAATTGTAAGTGAACTTTAAACTATGAGATGGTGCCCCTCTATTGCCCAATACAATACAATGAGCCTCCTATGCCTTGTTCTCACACTAATCTACTAAGCACAGGAGTAGAGAGTAGCAAAGCCTGACTACACCATACCTATCTCTGTAGGTATCCTTAACCCTGTCCAACAGTGCTATAGATTCCTTATGCCAATGCCACTTGGGGCATCCCATGCTGTAGGTTTGCCACACTGAATTAATGATCCTTATCAAAGGATTACATGATCAAAGAATCTGTCAGTTATTTTTGTCGTAGCCCCCCTCCCCTTTTTTGGGGGAGGAGAGGCTATGCTCATTTTATTACTGAGGAATACCTCTAAATCTCAAACTTGCTCTGTCAAGCTGTATGATTACAAAAGCATTAAGCAGTATTGGTTAAAAATGTAACAAACAAAACAATCTCACACACACACACACACACACACACACACATCCATAGAACCCATGGAAAAGTGTCATGGTTGCTGTGGGACGTTGCTCTGTTGATTATGACTGAAGTTCTGAGTTCTATGCATCTGAAAGCATAATGGTACAGCAGAAATCCATGTAACTTGAGAGGAAGAATAAAAGATGGAGAACAAATGCAAAAAGGAAGACTGTATTATGAGCACAAGGCTCACAGGCTTTATGAACTATTTAAAATAAATTACTATTCACATTTTGTACATGGCAAGCAGCAGAAGCTGCCTGGCCCCCCTGCTGTTATACAGTATGATACTGACAGAATGAATAACATCAGAGAAGAAACAGTACTGGGAATAATGTTTAGTAAATGTGGGACCCCTCTCTCAATAATCCAGTTAATTATACTTATTCTTATCCTTGGTGTTTATAGGGGGGGAAAAAAACCAAAAACCAAAAAACTGAACCAGAATATAGTCTCCTTCTGTTCATGAATTATCCTAGCAGGATTAAGTAAATGGATTATTGTATAACATACACTCTAGAAAAAATATATATAATGGAATGACTTACTGGATTAAAAAAAAAAAGGCTAAATGCTTATATACAATGAATAGTGTGTATAAACCCTGTATATTTGTTTTTTAACCAGTATCTTACTCATTCATACCACACTAGTGCAAAAAATTGTGCATTAACATTTTGCAATACAACAGCTGACTGGGAAGTTTGTAGACTGCCTTATATATGAACATCTGAGATACACTGTACGGCTGTACTGTGAACAAGGTTTCCATAGTAAAGCATTTTGTAGGTGTGTGCAGGCCCCAAGGAAGTTTGTCATCTTCTTCTTTGTCATCTCCTTTGATTGGTTTTGTTTAAATCTCCTTCAGAGTGTTCTTATTCCTGGGGATAATTTATGGTGCTATTGTTTGTTATCGGTCCCAAGGGAGTGATCCAAGTGCCCAGAAGATTGCATTGAAAGGCATCCAGCCACATACAAATGTGAAAGTCTGAGGCATTTAAATATGACAGATGGGTATGACTTGGCAGTCTTCCTTGAAAGTGTGCCTTAATTTGGAGCAAATACAGCCAGGTATTTCAAATCCACCTTTGAGACGAAGACATTATCTTAGTCTTGATTCCCCAGAAGACTGATGTTCCAGCAAAAAGCTTTGCTGCATCTATGCCAGTAGATGTTAAAGATTACAGCAGTGAAGTCAAGTGAAGAAGGGAAACTGGTATATGGCACCAAAGGAATTACTGCTTGTCCATCAGAGGTATGGCTATGAATCAGTCAAATTGGGCACTGAAGGCTATACCACTGTACAAACTGTGTTCAGAGTTGTGTCAAACCGCACAGCTTTTGCCTCTGTGGGCTTTAAGTTTGTATCATACATAGGATTTTCAAATGATGCCTGTCCATTGCTGTTTTCGTGTCCAGCATAACCATTGTACTGTACTTTTGGTCTTGTTCTGTAAGTTTAAAAAAAGAAAGAAAAGTCTGAGATTCATCTGCTGGAAATTTGGCAGAAATAAAATAATTTCTATACTCCTAGTACATGAATACTCTTCGCTCTTTCAAGGCATGATATTCAGAGAGTGAAACTGGAATCAGCCCAGTGAGCATGGAGCAGAATGGTAAAATAAACAAACAGGCCCATTTCTCATATATTAAAACAAGTACCAACATGGCTTTCCACATTATTGTGGGATTCAAGAAATTAATCTGGATTCTTACCTGACTAGTAACATCTCTTCTAAGAAGTAAAAGAATAGGTTGGGTCCTGGAACCTGAAGAAAACAAGCTTGTCTGATCTTTCCAGCTGAAATGAGAAGCCATAGCCCACCTTCTCCAAAATTCTGATCCTGGAGTTTCATCTGAGGAATGCTTTCCTCAGAGAGACTCGCTCAACATAAACTTTCAGTGCCAAACTAATATTGTTCTAAGCATAATCTATAATTTGGGTTTGATTATGGTTTTATCTGTGTTTTGATGCTGAATCTACTATTTTATCTGACATTGGTTAAATATTTGCTTTTGTTTCTGTTCTTTCATTCTATTCTAGTTTGAGAATTTTTTTCTGGAGGGTGGCATAAAAGCATTCTAAGGAAATTGCAGGGTTTGTTTATTCACATCACTAAAATGAACTGGCTCTCCTAACCACTTGTTATGGATAGGTGACAGTGTCAAAGAATAACAAAAATAAACACCAAGTTCTTTGTCGTTCCCCATGTTAAAAAGAAGTGAACTAGGGCTAGCTTACTATACCCAAGCATGAGCCAAGACAGATGCTAATTTACTTGAATTTGCTAATTTAATTGAAAATAGGGTGACCAACATGACAAATTTGGAAACATGCTTCTTCTGGAAAGAAGAGATACAAAGACTGATAGAAAAAAGATGAAAGCTCATTATCACTGCCATTCATAACATTCTCAATTACTTAGTTAACCAAAAAAAACACACCTTCATCTTAATACAGCTGGCTATTTTGCATGCTAAATTGTAGGATGAAAATATTCTAATTTCTCTACTAGATTTAATCACTCAGGCTAACTTCAGAGAAATAAACACTTCAAGCAATGTACTCATAGATGCTGCCTAGAATAGAGTTTAACAGATGGGAATTGGTTTCTGCTAGGTGTTGAATGTTTTCATTCCGGTGCTTAAGACTAAGAGCCTGCAAAATGACAAGAAATATCTTCAAGACCATTTCCCATTTTTGTAATTCCAAAAATAGATTTCAGCAGGTAAAATCCCTATAGCATGTTTTTTTTAAAATTAAAGCAGTGGGATTACAATCGTTCCTTTCATAAGCCAATGTCAACGATGTACGTAATAGTTTGCAATGTCACTTGTAATACTGGCAATAGATCTGGGCAAATGGGCTCGTCAATAGCTGGCTACCAATGATAATGCACCATGTGTAAATTAGCATCTGTCTTGGCTCAAGCATTGCGTACAAAAAGGCATATATTTGGAGAAGTAATGTACAAATAACCATACATTTGGAAAAGTTGCATAAATATTAGAGCAGTGGAAAGCATTTGGAGGGGCACTTCTGTAACTGTACTGGCATGAACAAAATGCCTCTCCTCAAAGACTGGAAGCAGCTGCAACCTTCATAAGAGTAAGCATAGCTTCCTTATAGGTTTTTCCAGGTCACTTCTGCAGACCAGTTTTGTTGTCCTGCAAAGCAAATGTTTTATCAACACATGCATAGACCACCTGGGAAACACTTGAAAGCAGCTAGGTGGAGATTTCTTGGACATGCCGCTGTCTTAGCATCCCTAATAGATATAAATGTAGGCTTTGTACAAAGGCATGTATTAATGAAAATTAACAACAATCTATTTGGTTGCTGTTTGTTTTTAAATAATGCACCAAGACATTGTTTAGCATGATTTGTACAGTTGCAGGCAGGAGTAGGCATCCTTTTTGAGATTTATATTTAGAATTTGGATCACACACTGAGGGCTGAGCCACTCCCCAAATAACCAAGCTGGAGAGGTTGCTCTCTTCCACTTCTGATAGAGTTAGCACTCCTTTGTCTTGGTGTGTTTACGTGTGTGTGTGTTTGTTTGTGCATACTTATAAACAATGCATTGAATTGCAGGCAGTATCATTTTATTTTATTCTTATTATATAAAACTTAAGTGGAGCCCATTGGGAATCTAATAAATTTGGAAATTTATTCCAAAAATAATGTTTTGGAAATGTGGAGTCCTTGGGGTTCTCTGAGCTTGGTCGTTTTCTTGCAAACGTTTTGTTACCCAGCTAGGTAACATCTTCAGTGCTTGAATGGAGTGGGGTTTGCTCTCTGTTTATATACAGTGGCTTGCCCTGCCAGTGTTGGGGGGGGGGGCTTATTTTTATTTTTTTCTTCACCTGGTAGTTCCTTGGTTAGGGTATTGTTTGGAAATAGTAAGTTCCTTGTTTTGTATATCAAACATCAAAAACAGCTGCCAGGCTATCCCACCTTCTTTACATGAATGAACTGAAGCTGTATGGAGAAACACTATCTGAAATAGAATTGCTGTTCAACACTATCCAAATATACAGCCACAATATTGTAATGGAGCTTGGACCGGACAAATGTGCCATCCTTACCATCAACAGGGGAAAAATAGTGAAAACTGAAGGAATCAAGATGCCCTGTAGAAATAACATCAAGAGTCTGGATGAAGAAGATCACTACAAATACCTAGGCATCCTTCAGGCTGACAACATCAAGCACACTGAAGTCAAGAATAAGGTTAGTAGTCAATATATCATGAGAGTGAAGAAGATCTTAAAGTCCAAACTCAGTGGAGGAAATACCATCAAGGCAATTAACACCTGGGCAATTCCAGTCATTAGATACACCGCTGGAATAGTGGACTGGACTCAAGCAGAACTAGAAGCCCTGGATAGGAAGACCAGAAAAATAATGATAATGAATCATGCTCTTCATCCACACAGTGATGTTGACAGACTCTTTACCAAGGAGCATAAGCGGGTGTGGAATGTTCCAAGTACACCAGACAGTTGAAGAAGAAAAAAGGGCATTAGAAGAATATCTGAAGGACAGTGAAGAAGATGCACTGAAACTAATACAACATGAAGGCTTACTTAATAATGAAGAGACCAAACTGGCCTATAAGAAAGACCAGTGAAGAATAGAAAAGAGACATGGCAAGGCAAAGTATCTCATGGCCAGTACACACACACACACACACACACACACACACACACAAGCACACACACAAAACTAGAAGGCAAAGCAGATAAGAACAAAACCTGGCAATGGCTAAGAGCAGGAAAGTTGAAGTAAGAGACAGAGGGGCTAATTCTGGCTGTACAAGACCAAACCTTAAGAACAAACGCATATAAAGCCAGAATTGAGAAGACAGCAACAGGCAACAATAGTCGCCTGTGTAAAGAAGCTGAAGAAATAGTGGACCACCTGGTTAGCTGCTGCAAGAAGATAGCACAGACTGACTACAAACAATGGCATGACAAAGTAGCAACAATGGTGCATTGGAATATCTGCAAGAAATGCCATTTGCCTGCAAGCAAGGACTGGTGGGACCACAAAACAAAGTAATAGAAAATGAAGAAGCTAAAATGCTTTGGGACTTTAGAATTCAAACAGACAAGCACCTGCCACATAACAGCCCAGACTTAACAATAAGAAAGACAAAAAAGTCTGGATAGTGGACATTGCAATACCTGGAGATGGCAGAAGAGAAGAGAAAGAACTGGAGAAAACCACAAAATACAAAGACCTGCAAATAGAAATAGTATGACTGTGGCAAAATAAAGCAAAGATAGTACCAATAGTAGTAGATGCCTTGGATGCAATTCCAAAACATCTGCAGTACCATTTGAAGACCATCAGCATTGTCAAAATCACCATCAGTCAATTGCAAAGTGCAGCTTTACTTGGAATAGCTTACATCCTGCAACAATACCTGTAGCACCATCAAACAACATCTGCCTATCCCAGGTCCTTGGGAAGGACTTGAGAGGTGGATAAAAATGCCAAATCTAGTCTAAACATCTGGCTGACTGTGTGACCGACAATAATAATACCTAGTCAGCTGCTGCAAGAAGATCACACAGACTGACTACCAAGCAACAGCATGATCAAGTAGCAACAATGGTGTATTGGAATATCTGCAAGAAATACCATCTGCCTGCAAGCAAGACCACTAAACAGACAAAGTAATAGAAAATTAAGAAGCTAAAATGCTCTGAGACTTTAGAATTCAAACAGACAAGCACCTGCCACATAACACCCCAGACTTAACAACTGTTGATAAGAAAGACAAAGAAGTCTGGATAGTGGACATTGCAATACCTGGAGACATCAGACTAGAAGAGAAAGAACTGGAGAAAAACACCAAATACAAAGACCTGCAAATAGAAATAGAATGACTGTGGCAAAAGAAAGCAATGATAGTACCAATAGTTATAGGTGCCTTGGGTGCAATCCCAAAACATCTGGAAGACCATTGGTGTTGACAAAATCATCAGTCAATTGCAAAAGGCAACTTTACTTGGAACACCTTACATCCTGTGACGATACCTTTAACACCATCAAACAACATCCATCTATCCCAGGTCCTTGGGAAGGACTCAACAGGTGGATTAAAATGTCAAATTGAGCCTAAACATCTGGCTGACTGTGCAACCAACAATAATAATACTGAAAAATCAGAAATTTTATGGCTTTAATGGAGGTGTCTTAGGGCACAGAGCTAAGAAAACTGGCCAAGTAAGAACTAACCAATTATTTAGAGCTGCCTTGCAGGAAATATGTGACCTTCCCTGGAAATGTGTGACCTTCCCTGCCTAATCAAAGCAATGATAAGACCATTATTATTAAAGAATCTTTCT